>NC_041388.1:267391186-267449686 GCF_002162155.2 Triticum dicoccoides
GCCTAAGTTTAAAAAATCCTACTGAGTGATGAGCAACCCTCACACTCGGGGGCTTAGTTGCAGTCCAGTACTCGCCTAAGTTTAAAAAATCCTACCAAGTGTGAGCAACCCTCACACTCGGGGGCTTAGGTGCAGTCTAGTACTCACCTAAGTTTAAAAAATCCTACCGAGTGATGAGCAAACCTCACACTCGGGGGCTTAGCTGCAGCCCAGTGCTCGCCTAAGTTTGAAAAACATCCCTATTCGCAAGGGCGATGAGGTGCAGGTCGATGCAATCCTCTCCTTGGAGCTGGGCCACAAGTACAACGTGCGCTCCATCCCTACCCGCAAGGACGACGAGGTGCAGGTCGACTGCAATCCCCTCCTCGGAGCTGCACCACAAGTACAACGTGCGCTCCATCCCTATCCTCAAGGACGACGAGGTGCAGGTCGACTGCAATCCCCTCCTCGGAGCTGCGCCACAAGTACAAAGTGCGCTCCGTCCCTATCCGCAAGGATGACGAGGTGCAGGTTGACTGCAATCCTCTCCTCGGAGCTGCGCCACAAGTACAACGTGCGCTCCATCCCTATCCACAAGGATGATGAGGTGCAAGTCGACTGGGACATCCTCCTTAGAATTGCATCTCAAGTACAAAGAATACTTCGAGTGGAGAACAAGTTCCACTCGAAGGCAAACGCAAGCACATTCAGAAGATAAACCAAGTTCGGATAAATCTTAAAGTCCCAGAGCGAAGATAAAAGTACTCGGGCATCAGGCCCGAAGGAGTTTAACGGTTACAAAACCACTCGGCATTCCGAGGCAAATTTAAGGCGGGATATAATGTTTTTTCACTCCGCAGGAGGAGGGCTTGCAGGCTCGACGAACTCGTCCAGGTCAATTCCGTCAGCAATTCGAGTGGCAGCAGCAATGAAGGTTTCCATAAAGGATGGGAAGTCATGATTTTTTGTATTGGAAACCTTGATCGCCGCCAGCTTCTCTTCCCGAGCTTCTTTGCAGTGGACCCTAACCAGTGACAGAGCCACGTCAGCACCGCATCGGGCAGAAGACTTCTTCCATTCCTGCACTCGACCAGGAACTTCATTGAGTCGAGCCATCAGAGACTCGAGGTCATTTTGAAGCATTGCCCTGGGCCAGAGTGATGTATCAATGCGTGACACCGCCACCTTCAGGAGAGCAAGATAGCTTGTAACGCTGGCAACACGAGATTCTAGTCGGAGCACATTCATGGCAGCCTCATCGCCGACTGGAGAAAGGATAGGATCCAAGTCTGTCTCGATCCGCCCGGTTTCCTCTTCAAAGTTTTGGTAGAATTATGCAGATTCAAGGAGTTAATGAGTCGACCGGTTCATGATGACTTGCAAACAATGAATTAGCCGGATAAAGAGAAGTACCTTCGAGCATAAGGAAGAGCCTCTTGGCGAGTGCTTTCAGATAAGCTTCCAAATCGTTCCTCCGGTGAGACATGCTTTCCAGCTGCTTGTTTAGAGTCACCTTATCTTTCTTCAGACGAGTCGCCTCTTGGTTAGATTCAGTAAGAGATGAGTTCAGCTTGGTTATTTACTCCTCTAGCACTCTGACCGAAGCCACTTTTTGTCAGCAAGGGCAGTCTTCTCCTGATCCTCCTTATGTGCAGCTGCAAGGTCGAGGTCCTTCTTCGCTAGAGCCAGCCTCATTTTTTCTGCGAAATATGCATTTGGGTCAAACAGAAGAACGAAGGGATAACTTGAAGGATGGTCGAGATAAACATTTGATAGGCCATTACCTTCCGTACCAGCAACTTCATCTTGAGCCTTTTTTAAGTTATGTTGGGCCAGCTCCAAGTCAAGGTTGAGTTGCCTCTGCTTTTCCTCGAATTCAGCGAACTTGGAGATAAGTGCACAGGATTTCTACAATGAGTAAAAGACATGTCAATGGACAAGATCAAAGATTATTTACTTCCGAGTGAATAAAACTTTAAGACCACTGCAGAATCAAACATTCTATAGTAGTCTTGGGGACTACACCTAGTGGGTGCACTTAGCGTGCCCCCACTGGTTCAGATTCCACTCGACATGGTCCGCCCAGACCGAGTGGAAGAAGAAAAAAAGAGAGGGAAAGAAATACTCAGACCCCAACCGACTGCTAGCAGTTGACTGCGGTCTCGGGGACTACACCCAGTGGGTGCACTTAGCGTGCCCCCACTGATTTAGATTACACTCGACATGGTCCGCCCAGACCGAGTGGCAGAAAAAAACAACAAAGATGTCAAAACACCCAGTGGTGCGCAGATGCGAAGTGCAGGATAACAAGAGATTACACGAAGAAAAGTCTTTAGGTAGCATATCCTAACAGAACAAGTTCAGTCGAAAGCCAACTTACTTGGGCATTGGCTCGAAGAGCCGCGCTAGCGTCGTAAGCAGACTGACTGTTTTGTGCACCACATTCACTCGCTCCATCATTAGCCCAGCTTGGCGAATGGCTTCTGAAGCGTTGTCCGCCTGGCTTTCTGGAACATGATGGGTAGTGAAGAATGGGACTGACGGTCCAGACGCAACAGCTAGAAGTTCCGAGGCATGAAACTGGACGATGGAAGCAAGCACTGGCACAGTCGACGATGTGGGGCGTTCACTCGATACTGGATCAGCAAAAGTAACAAAAGCCCGAGTCACATCTTCCGGCTGTTGAACCGCTGGCTCTGCCGCTGGCACCGATTGGGATGTCTTGCCAGCTGATGCCTTTTTGTTCCTCCTGGCCCTCAGCGGCACGTCCTCGTCGTTCTCTGGAAGCTCAATGACATTGGGAGGAGCTGCAAAAGATCATTCGACTCCAGATTAATCTATAGAATTTAATTGAACGAGTAACTAAAGATAGGATTACGAGAAGATGTACCCGGGTTTGAGGTGACTGCGTCTTCCATTTCTTCATCTACATACTTGTGGGTGGAAGTCCCAGAGGTAGCAGCACTGCAAGATTTCAGTCGGTTAAACCTATCACGATGGTTGACCAAAATTCGATTTGTACTAAACCAAGGAATCAGGTCTGATTATTACCCGGAAATAGTAGGAATGTCCACTTTGATCTTGAGCAAAGCCTTCGGCGGTTTTGACGATGCAGCTTTCACTTGTTTCAACGCCTTGCCAGTCGGTGCTGGAGACGGTGCAACTTTCGGTAGCTTTGGTGCCCTCTTAGTCGGCACTGGAGAAGGCGTCCGAGGGCGCTTAGATGACTGTCTAGTCGGTGCGGTCACTTTGTCGGGGATGCTTGCGTGGGTGTGCTTGGATCGTTTTTCCCTACGGGGAGGTGAGTCAACCTCTTTTTCATCACTCGGGTCGTCACTCTCCTCGTCCTCCTCTTCATCAGAGTGTCACTTGCCACTCTCACCTCCCCCTCCGGATCCTGCTCTTGCTCCCTGTTGGGCATCGAATACATCTCAATAAGGGCCTGAAAGATGACAAGCGAAGCAAAAATCAGTCAATTGTCAACAGGCGATTACATGATGAATCAAGAGAACACTCGGCAACCCAGAGTCGGACCTTGTCTGGTTGGCGCGAATTGTCGAATGGAGGGACTCTCCTGGACCCCCTGGGGTTATCCTTGTTGCCAGTGATGCTTTTTAGCCACTTCTCCACCATGTCCTCGTCGACCTCCTCTGGGTGGATCCGAGTGGAATCCTCACTACTCGAGTACATCCACATCGGATGGTCACGGGCTTGGGGCGGCTGGATGCGTCGTTTAAGGAAGACCTCCAACAGATCCATACCGGGCACGTCGTCCCGAACGAGCTGGACCACCCGCTCGACCAACACCTTCACCTGCGCTTTCTCCTCTAGTATCACTTTCAAGGCGGAGGGCTTCTCGACCTGAGCCATGAAGAAAGCAGGAAGTCCGGTCGACTGAACTGGAGTCGGCTGGTCTTTGCAATAAAACCAGATCGACTGCCATCCTCGAACTGACTCAGGAAGGATCATGGCTGGGAAAGTGCTTTTACCTCTCATTTGAATCCCAAGACCCCCGCACATCTGAATCACCTGCGTCCTCCCGTCACTCGGGTTGGCCTTCTTGACCGACTAGGAACGACACATGAAAATGTGCTTGAAAAGACCCCAGTGTGGCCTACAACCTAAGAAGTTCTCGCACATGGACACGTAGGCAGCAAGATATACGATGGTGTTGGGAGTAAAGTGGTGGAGTTGTGCTCCAAAGAAGTTCAGGAATCACCGGGAAAAAGGATGGGGAGGCAAAGAAAATCCATGGTCAACATGGGTGGCGAGGAGAACGCACTCACCCTCTCGCGGATGCGGTTCGGTCTCGCCTTCCGAGAGCCGCGCCAATTTGTGGGGAATCAGCCCCCTCGACCAGATCATCGATATCGTCCTGACTAATCGTCGACCGAATCTAGTCACCCTGGATCCAGCCGCGCGGCAGGCCGGACCTTGACGAAGATCCACCCCGGCTGTACTTCTTCCCCTTCGCCTTCGTCATCGCCTTCCTCGTGCGCTCCAGAGTCACCGTCTTCTCCTTCCCCATGGCCGCGGGCGAAACTCAAACAGAGCAGCGACGCCGGGAGTAGAGGTGGATGTGGCGGAGAGAGCAGAGGAGAAAGAAGGAGAATGGGAACGCACTGTGCAGAAAACCCCAATCCGACACCTTATATGGGGCTGCTTCCGAGTGGCTGACCTGTGGGTCCGGACGATCCTATCAAATCCCGCAACAGTCACGCGCGAGGTACGTGGCGAAAAAGGTGGCGCGGTGATCGAGGCGGCCTTGCCTAATCCCGTCCGATTACTGCGGCCTCCTCCGCCCCGCGCGCTTCCCCGAAATACGAATCCCACGATACCCGCGAGCAGTAGGGCAACCTGTCAGACGGGAGATTTTTTCCATATCAGTACTCAAAGCATCGCAGTAAAAGTTCACTCAGCAGAACCAAGAATAGATCGAGGCGACTGAAAAAGAAGTTGAAGTCATCATGATTGTTCATTTGGTCCCAATAAGACGCTTCTGAAGCGCGAAAATTGAATCGAAGGTGTTCTCAACTCCTTCTCCACTCAAGCCCTGAACCATTCGGGGGCTAATGATGAAGCTATGTACCTAGGGTAGGGTAATAGGCCTGACCTAGACACCCTCCCCTAGGACGCAATCTTAAAACCAGAAACATTCAAGGGATAGCGTCATCCACTCGACTACAAGTCGTTCCACTCGGAAGATTCAAGGTCACTCGACCGCAACAATTATCACTCGACAGCAGGAGACCTAAAGTCACTCTGCACGGCAATGGTGCGACGTTTACTTCATAGACTTAATAGGCATTTATGTCACTTAATTACTAGCATTACTAGTAACGCCTCCTTCTTAATGTACTTTAAACCCTTTGTAACATGGGCTGGCTAGGGTCCTGGCGCACTCTATATAAGCCACCCCCTCCACTAGCACAAGGGTTCGCACCCCCTGTAAACACACACTTACATAATCCAGTCGACCGCCTCCGGGCACTGAGACGTAGGACTATTACTTCCTCCGCGAAGGGCCTGAACTCGTAAAACTCATGTGTACAACTTCGCCATAGCTAGGATCTTGCCTCCTCATACCTACCCCCCATTCTACTGTCAGTCTTAGATCCACGACAGTCGTCGTGCCGCCTCCGCCGCAGTCGTGCCGCCTCCGCCGCATCTACCCTCTATCCCCATCTAGGATTAGGAAGCGATGTCGGGGGGGGGGCACCCCGTCCGGCCCATCGACCATGGAGATGATTGGGTCAAATCAGAGGCTGATAATTCATGGATTCCACCTGGGTAAGCATCGTTTTCCACTCAAATTGATTAGGAGATCCGTGAATTAGGCTGTATTTGACCACCATTGGCATGACTCAGCGCAATTTATCTAAAAAAATTCGGCCTAACTGCACCCTTTATCTTATTTCAATCGAATAGGGTTGATCATGCACTTGCTTTTCGGCTGGCGGTTAGAATGGAAACTAGCGAGCTGCGTGGAACTAAACCCTGTGTGATTTCTAGATTTTTCTATCCTAAAGTGGTAGAAACCAGCGTTTCGTTCAGAGATTTCTGTGAGGCACTCTGTTGTGAGTATATGTGGAGCCCTGCCGATGCTATTGAACTGAGATATTTCGACAGTACCGAGCAGAGATTTCTCCCATTAACTTGTGATGAGCATCTGGGATTGCTATTTAGTTTGAATGCTGACAGCCGTTTCGGTAAAATCCATATCGGTGTGCTTCAGGAACGCAAACAACGTATCCTGAAGGGTGTTCATACATCAGCTGTCTCTGCTAATAGCGAGCATCCTCGCACTCCTTGTAGGTCGAGACCAAGTAAACCTAGTGGTTCTAAAAGCCACAACATGTCGCCTGTCACTAATTCTGCCACTTCTCCTCTCCCTTCTGCACCTGATGTAGAAGTAGATGCAGAGCCAAACGAGGAAGTGCCTCGACATGATGATGATGATGAGATTCTATTCCCTAAACTGGTAGATAGAGTCAGTCAACAGGCAGTGGAAGATGAATATGCAGAGGAGCCTAGCAGCCGTGCTAGATTTGATGACACTAATGATGAAGAAAGGGAGGAGAACATCGACTCCTTAGTTCTACAAGAATATGATGGTGAGGACATGCCAACAATTGGGTGGAACAGGGAGAATCCTGACCTTACTCCAGGAACCGTATTCGAACCGATGGTGGACTGTCGTAATGCAGTGACTACATATTGCACTCACACTGAAAACTCTTATGAGGTTGATAGGAGTGAGCTAGGAAGATTCACTGTTCATTGCCCTTATGATAGGTGTAGGTGGAGGTTGCATGCATCCACTATGCGAAAGAGCAAATTGATTCAGGTATTACAACTGAATATTGTTACCAGATTATTTATCCATTCTATATTCAGATCATGTGTATTATTTCTTAATTGTATTTGACATCATTTTTCATTTTGTTTCAGATAAAAAGCAACCCACACGGGCACACTTGCCCACCTGGAGGGGGAGGGGGAAAGGACAAATCTAAGCTTGCAAAGACTAGGTGGATGGCAGATGCAATCTTGGATTGGGTGAGGGAAACACCAACAGTTTGTCCAACAGCACTCCATGGGAAGCTATTTGAGAAGTACAAGATTCATGTACAATACATGAAGATTTTCTATGCTAAGGAAAGGGCTCTTGATAGGATTAATGATCCATGGAATGAGAGTTTTCAGTTGCTTTACACCTTCAAAGCTGAAGTGGAGACGGCTAGTCCAGGGAGTGTTGTAGAGATTGACAAGCATACGGTTAAGTACAAATTAAAAGGGAAGGCAACAGAGAAGGAGTGCTTCAAGAGGCATTTTTTGTTTCAAGGCTTGTTGGCAGGGGTTTCTGAATGGTTGTGGGCCCTATTTGGCTGTCGATGCGACTGCTTTGAATGGAAGATGGAGAGGCCAGCTAGCAGCAGCTTCTGCAGTTGATGGACACAACTGGCTATTCCCAGTTGCATTTGGTGTCTTTGAGGTAGAGAGTGAGGAGAGTTGGGTTTGGTTTCTGCAGCAGTTGCGCAACATTATAGGTACACCCTCAGGTTTAGTTATACACACAGATGCTTGCAAGGTTTTAGAAACTCGAGTAGAAATTGTATTCCCTAGAGTGGAACATAGGGAATGTATGCGACACCTAGTGCAGAATTTTAAAAAGAAATTCAAAGGCAAAGTTTATGATGAGAATCTATGGCCAGCATCATACACATGCAGCTTGAGGAAGCATGAGCACCATTTGAGAGTGTTGTATGATCATAATCCTTTGGTGAAGGAGTACATGGATGAACATCATGGAAAGTTGTGGTCAAGAAGCAAATTCAATGAAATCTGCAAAGTAGACTATGTGACCAATAACCTCGCTGAGTGTTTCAATGCAAAGTTCAAGTTAGTGAAAGGGCTTTTGTTGTGGCAAGCATCTGATAAGATGAGGCAGATGATCATGGTAAAGAAGGCTCTTCGTAAAATAATTGCAGAATCACAATATGTTGGCCATCTTATGCTCCCATCTCTAATTAAGGCATTGCATGCGAAGGCAAGAGGACTAAGAATGAAATGCATTCGACCGTTGACATACGAGGCTGAGGTGACATACACTGACAGTAAAAATAGTGAATGGAGATATCCAGTGAACCTTGCAACCAATGAATGCAGCTTTAGGCAATGGCAGATCCGCGGGAAGCCGTGCATACATGCCCTACATCTCATGACTGTTCTTGGAGGTGAAGACGGTGAAGTTGATCAGTATTGCTCTGAATATTTCTCTGTTCCCAAATTTAGGGCTGCTTATGCTGAAAATGTGCCTACACTCTTGGGAAAAGACCAATGGAACATAGTAGACCCAGGGTTCAAACTCCATTATCCTGTACTGACTAGACCACCAGGAAGACCAAGGAAAAATAGGATAAGAGCTGGTGAAGAGGGTCATGTAAAAAAACAGCGTAAGTGAAAAAGATGTGGTATCTTAGGGCATATTGCTAGGCGTTGTACCAATCCAGTTGATGCATCATTTGGAGAAGAGGAACAATGGGCAGCAGCAAATGCAGAGGAGAATACAGCAGCAGAGGAGAATGCAGCAAGTTTAGAGGATAGTGCAGCAGCAGAGGAGAATGCAACAAGTTTAGAGAATGAAGCAACTGAAGTGGCAGCTTGGTATGTGAGGGAGTCCTGGATTAGGGGGTCTCCGGACAGCCAGACTATCTCCATTGGCCGGACTGATAGACTATGAAGATACAAGATTGAAGACTTTGTCTCGTGTCCGGATGGGACTCTACTTGGCGTGGAATGCAAGCTAGGAAATACGTATATGGATATCTCCTCCTTTGTAACCGACCTTGTGTAACCCTAACCCTCTCCGGTGTCTATATAAACCGAAGGGTTTTAGTCCATAGGATAACAATCACAATATACAATCATACCGTAGGCTAGCTTCTAGGGTTTAGCCTCTCTGATCTCGTGGTAGATCTACTCTTGTAACACCCATATCTTCAATATTAATCAAGCAGGACGTAGGGTTTTACCACCATCAAGAGGGCCCGAACCTGGGTAAAACTTCGTGTCCCTTGCCTCCTGTTACCATCCGGCCTAGACACACAGTTTGGGACCCCTACCCGAGATCCGCCGGTTTTGACACCGACATTGGTGCTTTCATTGAGAGTTCCGCTGTGCCGTCGCCACAAGGAAGGATGTCTCGTCCCGTCTTTAAAGACGGCACTATCGCTGAGGGAGCTCTGGCTATCGGCCAAACTCTCCGGCTAGGTGGTTTTGTAATGACCACCTGTTTGGCCGATGCGCCGACGATGACTTCTCGGGTCATCGAAAGCAATTTTCACATCAACTCGGAACTTGCCGAGCAGTTAGATCCAATGGAGCTCTCTTCCCTGAACGAGCTCTTGGATCGCATCGCCGCCCTGGGAGTCGCTACAGACTACGATCAGATTGGGCCTAAACCTGATCTAAGAGAAATTAACTCTCCCCAGGTCACCCATCACGTTGCAGTGGTGGAAGAACAATGCGGCAAAACTTCATCTATCTTAAGGACTAGCTACGTCTGGATTCCCGACCCCTCCAAGCCGGATACCCGTGGGAGGGAGGATGTCACTCAAAGCCTGAACCTAGAATCAGGCAGCGGGCCAGATTTACCGGAAGACATCCAAGAATCCAAACTTTCGAGTTCGGAAACTCCTTGGCCACTGAGCCTCAGATTGGGTGAGGATTCGGATTTAATTCCACCCACCCACCCAAATGTACGCGATCTATCCCAAATTAGGCAAGAGCCAGCAGAAACAGTACACCATTACTGGGCCAGATTCCTCCTGGTCAAGAACAGGATAAAGGACTGCCGTGAGGAAGACGCAATTTCACTCTTCTGCAATAATTGCACAGACAAGGGAATCCTCAACGCCATAAGTCGTCGCGAAATAACACGCTTTGCCGACTTGGTGTCCATAGTACGAAAGTACTGTGCTATGGAAAGCGCCTGGAAAACCGAAATAAAATTTTGGGATAATCCGGCCCTGAATACAAACCCAGTCCGAAATAAAAGCGTGCATTATCACAATACACCTGGGTTAACTACCAAAAAGCAAAAGCCCTCTACGGGGCAAGGAACCACACTGGAGGGATGGCTCAACGGACCCTGCAAAATTCATAGTACATCGGATGCGATACCAACGCATAGCCTTAGAGCATGCTGGATACTCCAGCAGGTGGCCAAAAGTGGTGAGGATCTACTCCTCCCAAAAACCACAGAGCACCACCCCAAGGACAACAGTACGGTCTTGACGGTCTTCGAGACCTTCGCGTCAAATAAAAGACGGAAGCGAACACTCCGCAGCACGTCCGAAATCTGCCACATAGCAAACCAGATCCTTGGAGCGACACGACTATTACCTTCAATGCCAGTGACGAACCTAAATTCCGAACAGCCCGAGTACCAGCTGCACTGGTCCTCAGTCCAATCGTGGACGGCTTTCGACTCACCAAGGTACTCATGGACGGCGGTAGCGGATTAAACCTCATCTACGAGGAAACTCTGCAAAAGATGGAAATAGACTGGAGCCGCATTAAGCAAAGCAGCACAACCTTTAGAGGAATCATCCCCAGTCGGGAAGCACGCTGCGCCAGAAAAATCACACTAGACGTGGTATTCGGCATGCCAGATAATTACAGGTCCGAAGAAATTACATTCCAAGTGGCCCCGTTCAGCAGCGGATACCATGCTCTATTAGGGCGGGAGGCGTTTACAATCTTCCAAGCCATACCCCATTACGGGTACATGAAGCTCAAAATTCTCGGGCCCAATGGAATCATCACTCTTGTTAGTGATCCGCACATAGCACTCCGTGCCAAAAACAAGACAGCTGCACTGGCCCTTGAGGCACTATCCGCGCTGCGCTCCGCGGTGAACAGAGACGACGTGATACTCGATAAAAGATCCAAGTCTACCTCCTTTAAGCCGGCGGACGAAATAGTCAAATTCCAAGTCTGTCGTGGAACCGTCACGGCAGATGTCCTAGGTGTTAGGACTTAGTCGCGAGGCCAACGCATCTATGTGGTAGCTTGAGAGGGGTTGAGCGGGACGAGAGACGCGATGTTTTACCCAGGTTCGGCCCCTCACGGTGGAGGTAAAAGCCTACATCCTGCTTCATTGATATTGATGATGATGATCACGGTAACAAGAGTGCTCTATCTCGAGAGCTATTGTCTAAACCTAACTTGTCCAACTTGTGGAACTTGTGAATCTTGTCCCCTTTTGGGGAGCCCTGCCCCTCCTTATATATGTTGGAGGGGCAGGTTACATGTGGAGTCCTATTAGGATTAGGACTAGTCTATCTCTAATACAAACCGGATACAAGTCCAGGTATTAACTCCTTGTAAGATAAATGTTCCTCATGCCTTTCCTCTTAAACTGGCCCACCATTAACCTAAACCGGCCTGCTGGTCCTTGGGCCTTGTCATGCATCTGGAATACGCGCCGGGTCACCAATGAATCTTCAGGCTCGTGAATCGTCATACCAGTGAACCGCCAGACACGTAAACCGCCAGACATGTAAATCGCCAATCACGTAAACCGCCAATCCTCTCGCGGTTTACCAATGAAACACCTAGTCCGGCCAGGTTATACTTCCGACCGGTTTACGCCGCAGGGTATATCCCCGACATTAGCCCCCAAGTTTAGCTTGGATTTATTCATGGTAAACTTATGCTGCAAAATAAACACAAGAACAAATCCGGGTTAAGAATTTTTGTAAACCGGTACCTGATCATCCTTAAGTCCTTGTTATTTCCTCCTTCTGGGAAATCTGGGTCAACAGACCAGCTTCATAATCAATTTGCCGACATTGGTTTGTCACCGAGAAATATCGTGAAGAATAACTCCTTTGACTCAGCTCCCAAAGCGCCGGTTTAAGAAATATGGGTCTGAAAATACTTATCTGATATTCAGCCGGTTTGAAGATGTAAAACTTGCCAGTTTAATATTACCAAAATGGCCGGTTTATAAATATTGATGGCGCCGGGTCATAATTGTTGTCGACACCGGGTCATGTAATTGATCTTCCTAATTTGCTCAAAACTGATAAAATGAAGATGTTCCTCCTTTATATGCATAATACCTGTAGCCCCCAAGTCTTAAGAGGAGAACATAGTGATAACTTAAGACTTGCTCCAATAAGTGTTTCAACCTTGAGGAAATCCGATTAGTTCATCTCAATCATATAAACTGAATACTCCATATATGTATCCCCCAAGTGTCGGGTTGTCATGCTTGCAGCAACCTGGGACTTGTAATTTGCTTATAAAAACTTCAATCAGTGTAACCCCCAAGGACCGGGTCATTATGCAATAATGAGCAAGAACTTTGTAAATATAATAATGTAGATTTTAGCAGTGATGTGTAGCCCCCAAGGGATGGCTTAGTAAGATAATACTGAACTAGGACTTGATATATACTTCAATGAAAATAACATCTTATAATGTAGCTTCCATCATAGGGCTTGAACCCACGTCCACAAGGTTAAGAGTTTTGTGCTTTACCAACTAAGCAATGGATCCTTCAATATTATGGACGAAAACTTGTGTACCTTGAATTGTTGACAGGAGTAATTGGTAGCCCCCAAGGGTCGGCTCATTATAATATGATGAGTCAGATCTTCAATAAGACTAGTAAAAAATGACTTTGCATTAGCCCCCAAGTGTCATGGTGCATGCTTGCAGTGACATGAGACTTGCATGTAATCTCAATTTGAATAATATAGCCCCCAAGTGTCGGGTTGTAAGCCTGCAACGACTCGGGACTATTCCTTCCATTGTAGAATAAATCATATCCTTTGATAAAATAATAGCCGTTGCGCTAAAGCGACTTTGAAAACTCAATAATACCAGTTATTAATAACCATAAAAATCCAGCCATGTTGGCTATTCAAGATAATATAATCTGGTATGAAAACCTTAGTCATTCAATATCATAATGAAAATTCAGCCAAGTTTGGCTATTTGAATAATATAACCCAATGATTTATAAGCGCATGATTCCAATGGCGCAATCCAAATATATATACTGGCGACTTATAGTCCAAAGCCAGGCCGGTTTAATAAACACCGGATAATTTCTCATCATATACTGGCAACTTATCATCTTAAAGCTAGGCCGGTTTAATAAACACCGGATAATTTATCATCATACTGGCGACATATAGTCGAAAGCCAGGCCGGTTTAATAAACACCGGATAATTTATCATCATACTGGCGACATATAGTCGAAAGCCAGGCCGGTTTAATAAACACCGGATAATTTATCGTCATACTTTATTCCACCTGTTTCTGCATACAACAAGCTTAAAGTGTCCTGGCGGTTTACCGCCGAACGGGTCATAATGCCCGATATATAACCTGGGTTTATAACCGAGGCTGCACTTAAGAATAATCAAATATGAAATACATCATACCTGTGACATTGAATCACATTGTTGGTTTACCAACGTTTTGTAGTAAGAGTGATAACCCCAATCTTGAGTAATGATAACTCCTTTCATATTGTGCCGGTTTATGATAAAACCGTACCGGGTTGTGATAAACACCGGTTTAACCATATATAATACTGGCGACTCGTAGTCAAACCAGACTGGGTTAATAATCGCCAAATTATAATTGGTCATGTATAGACAACTTGTAGATGAAGGTCAAGCCGGGTTAACGAACACCGGTTTACTCCATAATAAGATGGTAACATAAAATCAAACCGGGCAGATAGTCTCCGGATTAAGATTTGACTGTGTTCCACCAATTTGTAATTGACAGTCGAACCGGATTAACAATGTCGGTTTAAAAACGCTACAGAAGTAAAAGGAAATAGTTATCAAAGCAAATTTCAAGCAAAGGGAATGATAAAACCATTTGCAAAAAGAGGCTTATTGAGCCGATCAGATGGTGTTACCATGGTCGGACACGACCAAGCTCCCCAATGGTGTAGCTATGGTTCAAGTCAGCCAGGTCCCCAAATGAAACCGTGGCATTATGCCGATCAAGGGGCGTGGCAATGGTTCTGGTTCGACCAAGCCACCAAGTGATTCTATGGCCTTAGGCCGATCAAGAGGCGTGACTGGTTCAGACTTGACATGTCCCCAAGTGATCTGGTGGCTTTCGCCTATCAAAAGGTGTTGCATTGGTTCGGACACGACAAAGCCCCCAAGTGATGTGGGTAAACCGGAGGCCGCTTTAAGACAAAACAGCTCCGTGTAACCACGCACGATGTAAGAGAACAGAGACCCCACTTTGTGAAGCAGAAGCCCCCATGTGATCAATAATATGTCAGGCCAGTAAGGCGGGATACCCATGTTTGAACCGCGCATCATGGCAGCAGGTCCTCTTTGACAATCTTTAACTTTTCGCAAGAGATAAATTCTTCTTGAACCGGGATCTTGAACCGGATATTGAGAGCATCAAAGCTTTGTGGGAGATATCTTTCCCTTGAACCGGATTTTAAACCAGAATCTTTATTTTTAGCCGGAAATTTTCTGACGGCCTTTAAACTCAAACTTGCGAGAAGTTAATTCCTTTTCGAACCGGACATTGTTAAACCGGATTTGAGCGCTTCAGAGCTTTGTGGGAGAAAGATGTCTCTTGAGCCGGATTCTAAACCGGAGTCATTTCTGATGACCTGGAACTTCTTCATCGAGCCGGGATTTTATAACTGTCATATACTTTCTAAGACGGAAATTTTCTGACGGCTTTTAAACCTTCATCAATATAACAGTAGCCTCCGGGACCGGGTTATCCTTCCCTCCATCGTCCTGGGGTTCTTAAATTTGCTGAAACTGGCAAGATTCGCTGAGTCATGTCATCGTAGCCCCCGATCTCAAAGGTGACTCGAGGAGTTGGCTTGAGACTCTCCATATTTGACCGTGATATAAACCGGCATAACTTGTATATCATTGGCGTTGATAGCACGATGTGAATCTATAGAAGGTTGAGGTGACTGCGGTGGGTTGTAAATGATCCCATATGAGCCGTGTCAGCAACTCGGCCAATGGTTCCTTCCAACTAGCGATTTGAAGTTAATCAAAACTGTAGTGGCGGCGACTTGTGTGCCTGCCCATTGAACCATCCAGTGCAAACGGCGGTTGATGATAATTTGTCTCCAATTTTGAAAGAAAACCGGGCTACCCAAGCTATGACTTGCTCATACCCAATAAACAGCTCATGCAGACAGGTGCAGCCCGGTTTGTTGATGTAGACCAGGCCGTGAAAGACGGACAGCAAAGACGACGACGGCTTTCAAAGGCAGCACAGACAGATGAGTCGGCCGCGGCATTGTAAACCGGCGTGGACGGGTGAATTAGCCACATCATATTGATGTAAACTGGTCTGCAAAATGGCGGTTTGCACATATATTCACCGAGCTTGATGGCATGGTAAGATACTAGCGCATTCATAATGGTTGCGCGAGTTTATACATCCATGACACAGCCATAGCTTTTGCAATGAACAATTGTCCTGCATAAACAATATTGTAGACCAAGGCAAAGGTAAACTGTTCTTTGATAAAAATAATATGTGCTAATAAAATATATTTTAGATGGATATCACCTGATGTGCTAGGTCGGAAATTATCCGCCATCGAGTTGATGATCACCACAGTGATGCCAAAATTAATCACGGCCGAGTTAACCGTAGGAGCAGACAGATGAGTCGGCCTGGCGTTGTAAGCTGGTGCGGCCGAGCAAGTTGTCCTCCATGTTGTAAGCCGGCGTGGACGCATGAACCGGTGGCCATGGCGGACGGGCGAGTCGTCCGTGGTGTTGTAAGGTGGTGCAGACGGGCGAGTCAGCTGGTACGTTGACGTAAACCGGACCGCGACACCCTGTCCGTGAAGCCGCGCGATACAGCCGAACGTGCATCCGTGGTATAACATCACCCCTTTTTCTTTTAATAGTTGCCCTGCATAAAAATATTACAGGCCAGAGTAATTGTTGTCGGATGAATTAACATGTACTGATAAAATACATAGAAATGATAGCACCTGTTATTTTTTGCCGGACGCTGGCGCCGGATAATGCATAGTGCTGCTTTTGTTTTGACAAAAGAGTTGATTGGTTCTGTGTCTTGTAATGCCTGAGGTCTCCACATAACCTGACCGGAATTTTTTGAACCGGAATTTTTGGAACCGGAGTTTCTTGATAATCCGGCCGGAACTTTTGATAATCCGGAACTTTTGAACCGGAACCTCTTGATAATCCAACCGGAATTTTTGATAATCCGGAACCTTTTGAGCTGGAACCTCTGTATAACCCGGCCGAAACTTTTGATAATCCGGAACCTTTGAACCAGAACTTCTTGATAATCCGGCCGGAACTTTTTGCTAATCCGGAAGTATTTGATAATTCGGAACTTTTCTATAGCCGAAGTCGGAACTCTTTGACGACTCGGACAGAACCTTTCGGCGATGCGGCTGGAACCCTTCGGCGATTCGGACTGAACTTTTCGTCGAGGCGATCGGAACTTTTTGATGATCCGGCCGGAAATTTCCGACGAACCGGCGGAACGTTTAGATGAGCCTGACGAAACTTTTTCGGCGAGCCGGCTGGAACTCTCCGACAAACCGACCGGAACTTTTTCAATGAGCCAGATGGAGCTTCTCGATCCCTGAGATAGCTCCCTCCAAGAAATCAACACCACCGTGCGCAGGCCCCATGGTGGACGCCAACTGTCGTGGAATTGTCACGGCAGATGTCCTAGGTGTCACGACTTAGTCGCGAGGCCAACGCATCTATGTGGTATCTTGAGAGGGGTTGAGCGGGATGAGAGACGCGATGTTTTACCCAGGTTCGGCCCCTCATGGTGGAGGTAAAAGCCTACATCCTGCTTCATTGATATTGATGATGATGATCATGGTTACAAGAGTGCTCTATCTCGAGAGCTATTGTCTAAACCTAACTTGTCCAACTTGTGGAACTTGTGAATCTTGTCCCCTTTTGGGGAGCCCTGCCCCTCCTTATATATGTTGGAGGGGCGGGTTACATGTGGAGTCCTATTATGATTAGGACCAGTCTATCTCTAATACAAACCGGATACAAGTCCAGGTATTAACTCCTTGTAAGATAAATGTTCCTCATGCCTTTCCTCTTAAATCGGCCCACCATTAACCTAAACCGGCCTGCTGGTCCTTGGGCCTTGTCATGCATCTGGAATACGCGCCGGGTCACCAATGAATCTTCAGGCTCGTGAATCGTCATAACAATGAACCGCCAGACACGTAAACTGCCAGACATGTAAACCGCCAATTACGTAAACCGCCAATCCTCTCGCGGTTTACCAATGAAACGCCTAGTCCGGCCGGGTTATACTTCCAGCCGGTTTACGCCGTGGGGTATATCCCCGACATTAGCCCCCAAGTTTAGCTTGGATTTATTCATGGTAAACATATGCTGCAAAATAAACACAAAAACACATTTGACAGGTTATGCTCCGGGTTAAGAATTTTTGTAAACCGGTACCTGATCATCCTTAAGTCCTTGTTATTTCCTCCTTCTGGGAAATCTGGGTCAATAGACCAGCTTCATAATCAATTTGCCGACATTGGTTTGTCACCGAGAAATATCGTGAAGAATAACTCCTTTGACTCAGCTCCCAAAGCGCCGGTTTAAGAAATATGGGTCTGAAAATACTTATCTGATATTCAGCCGGTTTGAAGATGTAAAACTTGCCGGTTTAATATTACCAAAATGGCCGGTTTATAAATATTGATGGCACCGGGTCATAATTGTTGTGGACACCGGGTCATGTAATTGATCTTCCTGATTTGCTCAAAACTGATAAAATGAAGATGTTCCTCCTTTATATGCATAATACCTGTAGCCCCCAAGTCTTAAGAGGAGAACATAGTGATAACTTAAGACTTGCTCCAATAAGTGTTTCAACCTTGAAGAAATCCGGTTAGTTCATCTCAATCGTATAAACTGAATACTCCATATATGTAGCCCCCAAGTGTCGGGTTGTCATGCTTGCAGC
Organism: Triticum dicoccoides; assembly: GCF_002162155.2. Lineage (NCBI taxonomy): Eukaryota > Viridiplantae > Streptophyta > Magnoliopsida > Poales > Poaceae > Triticum > Triticum dicoccoides. Next base: position 267,409,191 of record NC_041388.1, read on the forward strand.
AACCTGGGACTTGTAATTTGCTTATAAAAACTTCAATCAGTGTAACCCCCAAGGACCGGGTCATTATGCAATAATGAGCAAGAACTTTGTAAATATAATAATGTAGATTTTAGCAGTGATGTGTAGCCCCCAAGAGCCGGCTTAGTAAGATAATACTGAACTAGGACTTGATATATACTTCAATGAAAATAACATCTTATAAGGTAGCTTCCATCGTAGGGCTTGAACCCACGTCCACAAGGTTAAGAGTTTTGTGCTTTACCAACTGAGCAATGGATCCTTCAATATTATGGATGAAAACTTGTGTACCTTGAATTGTTGACAGGAGCAATTGGTAGCCCCCAAGGGCCGGCTCATTATAATATGATGAGTCGGATCTTCAATAAGACTAGTAAAAATGACTTTGCATTAGCCCCCAAGTGTCATGGTGCATGCTTGCAGTGACATGAGACTTGCATGTAATCTCAATTTGAATAATATAGCCCCCAAGTGCCGGGTTGTAAGCCTGCAACGACTCGGGACTATTCCTTCCATTGTAGAATAAATCATATCCTTTGATAAAATAATAGCCGTTGCGCTAAAGCGACTTTGAAAACTCAATAATACCAGTTATTAATAACCATAAAAATCCAGCCATGTTGGCTATTCAAGATAATATAATCCGGTATGAAAACCTTAGTCATTCAATATCATAATGAAAATTCAGCCAAGTTTGGCTATTTGAATAATATAACCCAATGATTTATAAGCACATGATTCCAATGGCGCAATCCAAATATATATACTGGCGACTTATAGTCCAAAGCCAGGCCGGTTTAATAAACACCGAATAATTTCTCATCATATACTGGCAACTTATCATCTTAAAGCCAGGCCGGTTTAATAAACACCGGATAATTTATCATCATACTGGCGACATATAGTCGAAAGCCAGGCCGGTTTAATAAACACCGGATAATTTATCATCATACTGGCGACATATAGTCGAAAGCCAGGCCGGTTTAATAAACACTGGATAATTTATCGTCATACTTTATTCCACCTGTTTCTGCATACAACAAGCTTAAAGTGTCCTGGCGGTTTACCGCCGGACGGGTCATAATGCCCGACATATAACCTTGGTTTATAACCGAGGCTGCACTTAAGAATAATCAAATATGAAATACATCATACCTGTGACATTGAATCACATCATTGGTTTACCAACATTTTGTAGTAAGAGTGATAACCCCAATCTTGAGTAATGATAACTCCTTTCATATTGTGCCGGTTTATGATAAAACCGTACCGGGTTGTGATAAACACCGGTTTAACCATATATAATACTGGCGACTCGTAGTCAAACCAGACCGGGTTAATAATCGCCGGATTATAATTGGTCATGTACTGACAACTTGTAGTTGAAGGTCAAGCCGGGTTAACGAACACCGGTTTACTCCATAATAAGATGGTAACATAAAATCAAGCCGGGTAGATAGTCTCCGGATTAAGATTTGAACGTGTTCCGCCAATTTGTAATTGACAGTCGAACCGGATTAACAATGTCGGTTTAAAAACGCAACAAAAGTAAAAGGAAATAGTTATCAAAGCAAATTTCAAGCAAAGGGAATGATAAAACTATTTGCAAAAAAAGGCTTATTGAGCCGATCAGATGGTGTTACCATGGTCGGACACGACCAAGCTCCCCAATGGTGTAGCTATGGTTCAAGTCAGCCAGGTCCCCAAATGAAACCGTGGCATTATGCCGATCAAGAGGCGTGGCAATGGTTCGGGTTCAACCAAGCCCCCAAGTGATTCTATGGCCTTAGGCCGATCAAGAGGCGTGACTGGTTCAGACTTGACCATGTCCCCAAGTGATCTGGTGGCTTTCGCCTATCAAAAGGTGTTGCATTGGTTCGGACACGACCAAGCCCCCAAGTGATGTTTATAAAATTTTCAAGGGGTAAACCGGAGGCCGCTTTAAGACAGAACAGCTCCGTGTAACCACGCACGATGTAAAAGAACAGAGACCCCGCTTTGTGAAGCAGAAGCCCCCATGTGATCAATAATATGTCAGGCCAGTAAGGCGGGATACCCATGTTTGAGCCGCGCATCATGGCAGCAGGTCCTCTTTGGCAATTTTTAACTTTTCGCAAGAGATAAATTCTTCTTGAACCGGGATCTTGAACCGGATATTGAGAGCTTCAAAGCTTTGTGGGAGATATCTTTCCCTTGAACCGGATTTTAAACCGGAGTCTTTATTTTTAGCCGGAAATTTTCTGACGGCCTTTAAACTCGAACTTGCGAGAAGTTAATTCCTTTTTGAACCGGACATTGTTAAACCGGATTTGAGCGCTTCAGAGCTTTGTGGGAGAAAGATGTCTCTTGAGCTGGATTCTAAATCGGAGTCATTTCTGATGACCTGGAACTTCTTCATCGAGCCGTGATTTTATAACTGTCATATACTTTCTAAGCCGGAAATTTTCTAACGGCTTTTAAACTTTCATCAGTATAACAGTAGCCTCCGGGACCGGGTTATCCTTCCCTCCATCGTCCTGGGGTTCTTAAATTTGCTGAAACTGGCAAGATTCGCTGAGTCATGTCATCGTAGCCCCCGAGTCTCAAAGGTGACTCGAGGAGTTGGCTTGAGACTCTCCATATTTGACCGTGATATAAACCGACATAACTTGTATATCATTGGCGTTGATAGCACGATGTGAATCTATAGAAGGTTGAGGTGACTGCGGTGGGTTGTAAATGATCCCATATGAGCCGTGTCAGCAACTCGGCCAATGGTTCCTTCCAACTAGCGATTTGAAGTTAATCAAAACTGTAGTGGCGGCGACTTGTGCGCCTGCCCATTGAACCATTCAGTGCAAATGGCAGTTGATGATAATTTGTCTCCAATTTTGAAAGAAAACTGGGCTACCCAAGCTGTGACTTGCTCATACCCAATAAACAGCTCATGCAGACAGGTGCGGCCCGGTATGTTGATGTAGACCAGGCCGTGAGAGACGGACAGCAAAGACGATTGCGGCTTTCAAAGGCCACACAGACAGATGAGTCGGCCGCAGCATTGTAAACCGGCGTGGGCGGGCGAATTAGCCACGTCATATTGATGTAAACCGGTCTGCAGAATGGCGGTTTGCACATATATTCACCGAGCTTGATGGCATGGTAAGATACTAGCGCATTCATAATGGTTGCGCGAGTTTATACATCCATAGCTTTTGCAATGAACAATTGTCCTGCATAAACAATATTGCAGACCAAGGCAAAGGTAAACTGTTCTTTGACAAAAATAATATGTGCTAATAAAATATATTTTAGATGGATATCACCTGATGTGCTAGGCCAGAAATTATCCGCCATCGAGTTGATGATCACCACAGTGATGCCAAAATTAATCACGGCCGAGTTAACCGTAGGAGCAGACAGATGAGTCGGCCCGGCGTTGTAAGTCGGTGCGGCCGAGCAAGTTGTCCTCCACATTGTAAGCCGGCGTGGACGCATGAACCGGTGGCCATGGCGGACGGGCGAGTCGTCCGTGGTGCTGTAAGGTGGTGCAGACGGGCGAGTCAGCCGGTACGTTGACGTAAACCGGACCGCGACACCCTGTCCGTGAAGCCGCGTGATAGAGCCGAACGTGCATCCGTGGTATAACATCACCCCTTTTTTCTTTTAATAGTTGCCCTGCGTAAAAATATTACAGGCCAGAGTAATTGTTGTCGGATGAATCAACATGTACTGATAAAATACATAGAAATGATAGCACCTGTTATTTTTTGCCGGACGCTGGCGCCGGATAATGCATGGTGCTGCTTTTGTTTTGACAAGAGAGTTGATTGGTTCTGTGTCTTGTAATGCCTGAGGTCTCCACATAACCTGGCCGGAATTTTTTGAACCAGAATTTCTAGAACCGGAGTTTCTTGATAATCCGGCCGGAACTTTTGATAATCCGGAACTTTTGAACCGGAACCTCTTGATAATCCAACCGGAATTTTTGATAATCCGGAACCTTTTGAGCTGGAACCTCTGTATAACCCGGCCGAAACTTTTGATAATACGGAACCTTTGAACCGGAACCTCTTGATAATCCGGCCGGAACTTTTTGCTAATCCGAAAGTATTTGATTATTCGGAACTTTTCTGTAGCCGAAGTCGGAACTCTTTGACGACTCGGACAGAACCTTTCGGCGATGCGGCTGGAACCCTTCGGTGATTCGGACTGAACTTTTCGTCGAGGCGATCGGAACTTTTTGATGATCCGGCCGGAAATTTCCGACGAACCGGCGGAACGTTTAGATGAGCCCGACGGAACTTTTTCAGCGAGCCGGCTGGAACTCTCTGACAAACCGATCGAAACTTTTTCATTGAGCCGGACGGAGCTTCTCGATCCCTGAGATAGCGCCCTCCAAGAACTCAACACCACCGTGCGCAGGCCCCACGGTGGGCGCCAACTGTCGTGGAATTGTCATGGCAGATGTCCTAGGTGTCAGGACTTAGTCACGAGGCCAACACATCTATGTGGTAGTTTGAGAGGGGTTGAGCGGGACGAGAGACGCGATGTTTTACCCAGGTTCGGCCCCTCATGGTGGAGGTAAAAGTCTACATCCTGCTTCATTGATATTGTTGATGATGATCACGGTTACAAGAGTGCTCTATCTCGAGAGCTATTGTCTAAACCTAACTTGTCCAACTTGTGGAACTTGTGAATCTTGTCCCCTTTTGGGGAGCCCTGCCCCTCCTTATATATGTTGGAGGGGCGGGTTACATGTGGAGTCCTATTAGGATTAGGACTAGTCTATCTCTAATACAAACCGGATACAAGTCCAGGTATTAACTCCTTGTAAGATAAATATTCCTCATGCCTTTCCTCTTGAACCGGCCCACCATTAACCTAAACCGGCCTGCTGGTCCTTGGGCCTTGTCATGCATCTGGAATACGCGCCGGGTCACCAATGAATCTTCAGGCTCGTGAATCGTCATACCAGTGAACCGCCAGACGCGTAAACCGCCAGACATGTAAACCGCCAATCACGTAAACCGCCAATCCTCTGGCGGTTTACCAATGAAATGCCTAGTCCGGCCGGGTTATACTTCCGGCCGGTTTACGCCGCGGGGTATATCCCCGACAAAGTCCATCCAATGGACCCTACAAAAACAGCTTCCATCGGGGCACAATTAAACTCTGATGTTGACGCCGCACTGCGAGAGTTCCTACACGAGAACTGGGACATTTTTGCCTGGCACCCTTCAGACATGCCAGGAATCCCACGCAGGCTGGCTGAACACAGCCTAAATATCCTAAAAGGATTCAAGTCAGTCAAGCAGGCTCTTCAACATTTCTCGGAGCCTAAAAGACAAGCCATGGGAGAGGAACTAGCCAAGCTATTGGAAGCCGGATTCATCAGAGACATAAAACATCCGGATTGGCTAGCAAACCTGGTGATGGTGCCAAAGAAGGACAAATCCTGGCGCTTGTGCGTCGACTTTAAGGACCTTAATAAGGCCTGCCCAAAGGATCCCTTCCCCCTCCCCCGCATCGATCAAATCATCGATGCTACCATAGGACGCGATTCATTGTGTTTCCCCGACGCATACTCCGGCTACCATCAAATCAAAATGGCAGAGCCAGACCAAGCCGTAACGGCATTCATCACACCATACGGCCCATTCTACTTCAACACAATGCCCTTCGGGCTAAAAAACGTCGGTGCAACATATCAGCGCATGCTTCAGACATGCCTGGCAAACCTGATCGGCAAAATAGTGGAGGCATACATGGATGACGTGGTCGTTAAAACCAAGCATGTCGACACCTTAGTAGACGACTTGAGGGTCACATTCGACAACCTCCGAACATATGACATCAAGCTCAATCCGGAAAAAATGCATTTTCGGCGTACCAGCAGGAAAGCTCCTGGGATTCATCGTCTCCAGTAGAGGTATTGAAGCTAATCCGGCCAAAATCTGAGCGTTGTCACAGTTGGCTACCCCAACTGACCTCAAACAAATACAAAAATTAACTGGATGCGTGGCGGCTCTAAGCCGCTTTATCTCCCGCTTGAGAGAAAAGGCATTACCCCTTTATCGCCTCCTACGGTGCACCGAACACTTCGAGTGGACGAACGCCGCCACGGCCGGACTGAACGAAATAAAAGCCATATTGGCAACCAACCCAGTCCTGGACGCGCCAAACACTAGCGAACCAATGCTATTATACATTGCGGCAACTCATCAAGTAGTAAGCGCAGTGCTTGTCGTCGAGCGAGAAGCAGACGGACACAAATTCCCCCTTCAAAAGCGAGCGCGACGCAGTCCCTCCCAACATTTTTCTGGAAAGGATTTTCAAGCCATCCGTAGCATGGGAAGGGGACACCGGTAACAACAGTCCGGACCCGGCCAAAACTCCCGATACCGAACTCCCTGACACAATCAGAGGCTCTGTCACCGAAATAACACAATCAACCCACGAAATAATGGCCATCATTGCCCCGTGGACAGAACCATTCCCGGCCTACTTAACTAGACAGGAACTCCCGGAGGACCAAAATGAGGCACGCTGCATAGTGCGGCGATCAAAGGCCTACAGGGTCCACGAGGGAAATTATACAAAAAAGGCACTACCGGAGTCCTTCAACGGTGCATCTCCGAAGAGGAGGGACGGAACCTTTTGGCAGAAATTCATGCCGGACTCGGCGGTCACCACGCCGCAGCCCGGGCTCTTGTGAGCAAGGCCTTACGTACAGGATTTTATTGGCCAACGGCCCGGGCAGACGCACAGGACTTAGTCCAGCGTTGCGCTGGTTGCCAGCTCTTTGCAAATCAAAGCCATATGCCACCCACCGCCCTTCGAACAATCCCCATTACATGGCCCTTTGCGGTCTGGGGGCTTGACATGGTTGGACCCCTTAAAGGTGGAACCCACAAGAAAAAATACTTATTGGTCATGATGGACAAATTCACCAAATGGATAGAGGCCAAACCCGTTAAAACAGCCGAATCCGGACCGGTGATAGACTTCATATTCGGGGTTGTACATTGCTACGGCGTCCCCCACAGCATCATCACTGATAACGGCACGAACTTCATGGTCGACGAGGTAAAACTCTGGTGCAGCAAAATGGGCATCAAGCTCGATTATGCTTCAGTCTACCACCCAAAAACCAACGGTCAATTTGAACGAGCAAATGATCTTATAATGAGTGGCATTAAACCCAGACTAGTGCGCTCCTTAACAGAGTCTGACACGCACTGGGTAGAGGAACTCGACTCCGTACTCTGGGGGCTACGGACCACGCCAAATCATAGTACCGGATACACACCATTTTTTATGGTGTACGGCACAGAGGCAGTCCTGCCCTGCGACATAATTCATGACTCACCTCGAGTGCGCATGTACAAAGAAAGAGAAGCCGAGCTCGATCGGTAGGATAGTCTGGACACCTTGGAGGAAGAGCGCGACGTAGCCAAAGCCCGTTCCGCATTTTACCAGCAACAAGCTCGCAGATACCAAAGCAGAGAAGTACGAGCCAAAACTTATAACGTTGGCGAACTAGTTCTCCGGCTGCCGGATAAGAAAAAGAACAAGCTAGAGCCCAAATGGGAAGGTCCCTTCATCATCGACCAAGTTCTGACCAGCGGAGCGTACCGACTGCGGGATGCATCGACTAGTCGACTCGAGCCGAACCCATGGAACGCAGCCAGGCTCTGGAGATTCTATGCCTAGCACTGGACTTTATGTTAGTCCCCTCCCTTTGTCCATTTTCTGCATATGCGTCATCCATCTTGTTTCCCTTTCTTTCTTTCATTCCTCTAGACCTTCACGGGTCACCTTGTGCCTCACTTGTACATTACAGAGGCGCTAGCCGCACTATCTACACCTGGGGGCTTCTTTCACAGAAGCTTAAATTATTTACCTGGGCATCACGCCCAACACATGCGTTATACTTCCACATGTACCTTTTTCACCATTATATGCATCGATATGACTTAAGTTTTGGCCAAGTTGGGTTGCCTGGCTCTTGTATTTATGCCCTACATTCCCATTAATTCGGCTAGGGCATAAGGGGAGCACCTCTGCGATTGTTACCGCCGGGTCAGCCGGACGTGTACCTCGGACTGGGTGAAGCCGAAAGCTAGCGTTCTTAAGAGAATATTCGGTCGGTGAACAAAATATGACTTTTTATTTATTAACCATATCTGTCCCGAGACGCTTTTACTGCGCTTCTTGTCGCAGTCCGGACATGCACTTTAGGGCATGCCTACCCAGGGAAAGGAACCCTTAACGAAACTATTCTCTCTAGAAGATGTTTCTTACTACCCATGTAATATAACATAAATAGTTGGGCACTTGTCTGATAAAGCACCAATGACCCCTATGCCTGGTCTCCACGCATGCCCCGGTTCTTATATAACCGAGAGGATATTCAGATACACTCTAGACTGTCGAGTCCCGAGGTTGAAGCGAAAAGGTCTGCCACGACAAACGATCTACAATCCTGCTAGAAGACATCATATATGTCACTTTACAATTACATAGTCAATTTGACTGGTTGAATTCCTCTTCAATGCCCTCCAATAGGCTGTCTAGTCTACAGTCCTGTTGGGAATACTTTGCGGCCAACTCTACTTGGCCGTACACTAAATTCACAGGGATCTCCTTGCCGTCAGGCCCCACAGGTCCAACTTCGGCCATGTGGTTCAGGTCAGCCTTCGTGTACCGTGTCTTCACCATTGCCCAAGCCTCCCTGGTGCCCTGACGGCAGGCCGATATCTTCCATAATCGAAAACGCCACCGTGCTCCCTTCAGCTTTTCTGCAAGCTCTCCAAGGCCTTCGGGTATAATGACGGACGGCCACAAGGCCTGGGCAACGCCTTGCATCACCTGCCGAACTCGTTCGTGCAACTGTGCGAGCTCGGGAAGAAGATCACCCATTGAATTAGGCATCTCCTCAGCAGGACGTCCTGTCAGCATACCTACAGACATAACCCTGTCAGCCAGCTTCCTCGCCGAACTCTTTTTCAAAGTTCGTTCAAGCACGTACTAAATATGTCGCGTCGAAGCCGCCGATTCTCCTTAACAGAATCTGACAGTTGGGCACGAACATCTTTCAGTTCCACGCCCAGCTTGGTGTTGGCATCTTGGAGATCATTCTTCTCCTGCCTCACCCTTGTTAGCACGCTCTCACCAGCCTTCAGCTGGCGTATGAGCTGCTGCTTATCTAGATTCACTCCAGCGTCATCTGCAATTTTATCGTCAGATTTGCATATAAAGCCGCACTCTAATATGATACTTATCATTTGACGGATATGTTACCAGTGGGGGCCTCAATCCGGACTACGGATCTTTTCAGCCTGCCTGGCCTAGCGGCCCCTTGTTGGCTAGTTGCCATAGGCTCGGCCTTCTGCCTCGAGGACCTCCCCTGCAAGACACGGCTGTTATACGGCAATGAAAAAAAGAGCACAAGGACGGATCCCTTTTTAAGTGCTGGGATTTTGGTCTCAGTCACCTGTGAGGTTGGAACTAGCCCAGGGTAATCGGCCGTAATGGCCACCAAGGTATTGTCATTACTCCCTTGGTAAAAAAACCCGTCGATCAGCTCCACGGATATGTTCGAATCCTCCTGGGAGGCCGGGTCAAGGGACCGTCCAGGGTCCTCAGGCTATGGAGGAGGGCTGTTTATCTCCTTTACTGCCTGGCGCAGCTCCTGCGATAAAATCGCCAGCATGAATACTTAAACTACGGGAATACAAAACGGACGGGCGAGAAAAATCTCCGCTTACCCAGCTCGGAGGATTGTACATGGAAAATCCGCCCTGCGGGTTGATACGGAGGAATTCCTCCTCTTCTCCCTTGTACAAAGTGGACAAGATCTTTATTAGATCAGCAGCCGATCCCGGCCCTTTGCGGCCGTGGTGGGTGGCGTCATCCTCCCCGTTGAAGTCCCACATGGGGTGGCCTCTGTACTGGAGCGGCTGCACCCCCCGCATAATGCATATAGCCATGACCATGATCATGGTCAATCCAGATCGAGCTAAAAAGCTTATCCGGCTCATCAGATAAAGAATGTCCCAGTCGTCTTCCTCTAGGGGGCTCCGTGGACGCCAGTTCTGGCGCTTCTTCAAAGGGGCGTTGTCAAACTCAGGAAGGCCGATCCGAATAGGGTCCGGAAGGGGGACATCTTCTATATAAAATCATTCTGAAGGCCAGTCTTCGGACGTCTTCTTCGGGGTCCCGAATGTTGGGGAACGTAGCAGAAATTCAAAAAATTTCCTACGTAACACCAATATGTATCTATGGAGAGACCAGCAATGAGTAGAAAGGAGAGTGCATCTACATACCCTTGTAGATCGCTAAGCGGAAGCGTTCAAGTGAACGGGGTTGATGGAGTCGTACTCGTCGTGATTCAGATCACCGATGATCCTAGTGCCGAACGGACGGCACCTCCGCGTTTAACACACGTACAGCTCGACGATGTCTCCCACGCCTTGATCCAGCAAGGAGAGAGGGAGAGGTTGAGGAAGACTCCATCCAGCAACAGCACAACGGCATGGTGGTGATGGAGGAGCGTGGCAATCTTGCAGGGCTTCGCCAAGCACCTACGGGAGAGGAGGAGGTGTCACGGGAGGGAGGGAGGCGCCAAGGGCTCAGGTATGGATGCCCTCCCTCCCCTCCACTATATATAGGGGCAGGGGAGAGGGGGGAGGCGCAGCCTTGCCCCTTCCTCCAAGGAAGGGGTGCAGCTAAGAGGGGGGGAGGAGTCCATCCTCCCCAAGGCACCTCGGAGGTGCCTTCCCCCTTTAGGACTCTCCCCTTTTTCCTATATCTTGGCGCATGGGCCTCTAGGGGCTGGTGCCCTTGGCCCATGTAGGCCAAGGCGCACCCCCTACAGCCCATGTGGCCCCCCGGGGTAGGTGGCCCCACCCGGTGGGCCCCCGGGACCCTTCCGGTGGTCCCGGTACAATACCGATGACCCCGAAACTTGTCCCGATGGCCGAAACAGGACTTCCTATATATAAATCTTTACCTCCGGACCATTCCGGAACTCCTCGTGATGTCCGGGATCTCATCCGGGACTCCGAACAACATTCGGTAACCACATACAAGCTTCCTTTATAACCCTAGCGTCATCAAACCTTAAGTGTGTAGACCCTACGGGTTCGGGAGACATGCAGACATGACCGAGACGTTCTCCGGTCAATAACCAACAGCGGGATCTGGATACCCATGTTGGCTCCCACATGTTCCACGATGATCTCATCGGATGAACCACGATGTCAAGGACTTAATCAATCCCGTATACAATTCCCTTTGTCTAGCGGTATGGTACTTGCCCGAGATTCGATCGTCGGTATACCGATACCTTGTTCAATCTCGTTACCGGCAAGTCTCTTTACTCGTTCCATAACACATCATCCCGTGATCAACCCCTTGGTCACATTGTGCACATTATGATGATGTCCTACCGAGTGGGCCCAGACATACCTCTCCGTTTACACGGAGTGACAAATCCCAATCTCGATTCGTGCCAACCCAACAGACACTTTCAGAGATACCCGTAGTGTACCTTTATAGCCACCCAGTTACGTTGTGACGTTTGGCACACCCAAAGCACTCCTACGGTATCCGGGAGTTGCACAATCTCATGGTCTAAGGAAATGATACTTGACATTAGAAAAGATTTAGCATACGAACTACATGATCTTGTGCTAGGCTTAGGATTGGGTCTTGTCCATCACATCATTCTCCTAATGATGTGATCCCGTTATCAACGACATCCAATGTCCATGGTCAGGAAACCGTAACCATCTTTTGATTAATGAGCTAGTCAACTAGAGGCTTACTAGGGACATGGTGTTGTCTATGTATCCACACATGTATCTGAGTTTCCTATCAATACAATTCTAGCATGGATAATAAACGATTATCATGAACAAGGAAATATAATAATCAATTTATTATTGCCTCTAGGGCATATTTCCAACAGTCTCCCACTTGCACTAGAGTCAATAATCTAGTTCACATCGATATGTGATTAACACTCAAGGTCACATCCCCATGTGACTAACACCCAAAGAGTTTACTAGAGTTAATAATCTAGTTCACATTTACCATGTGATTAACACTCGATGAGTTCTGGGTTTGATCATGTTATGCTTGTGAGAGAGGTTATAGTCAACGGGTCTGAACCTTTCAGATCCGTGTGTGCTTTACAAATCTCTATGTCATCTCCTAGATGCAGCTACCACGTTCTATTTGGAGCTATTCCAAATAACTGTTCTACTTGGAGCTATTCTAAATTGTTGCTCCATTATACGTATCCGGTATCTCTACTCAGAGCTATCCGGATAGGTGTTAGGCTTGCATCGACGTAAACCTTTACGACGAACTCTTTTACCACCTCCATAATCGAGAAAATTCCTTAGTCCACTAGTTACTAAGGATAACTTTGACCGCTGTCCTGTGATCCATTCATGGATCACTCTTGTACCCCTTGACTGACTCATGGCAAGGCACACTTCAGGTGCGGTACACAGCATAGCATACTGAAGAGCCTACGTCTTAAGCATAGGGGACGACCTTCGTCCTTTCTCTCTATTCTGTCGTGGTCGAGCTTTTAAGTCTTAACTTCGTACCTTACAACTCAGGCAAGAACTCCTTCTTTGACTGGTCCATCTTGAACACCTTCAAGATCATGTCAAGGTATGTGCTCATTTGAAAGTATTATTAAGCATTTTGATCTATCCTTATAGATCTTGATGCTCAATGTTCAAGTAGCTTAATCCAGGTTTTCTATTGAAAAACACCTTTCAAATAACCGTCTATGCTTTCCAGAAATTCTACGTCATTTCTGATCAACAATGTGTCAACAACATATACTCATCAGAAATTCTATAGTGCTCCCACTCACTTCTTTGGAAATACAAGTTTCTCATAAACTTTGTATACACCAAAATCTTTGATCATCATCAAAGCATACATTCCAACTCCGAGATGCTCACTCCAGTCCTCAGAAGGATTGCTGGAGCTTTGCATACTTATTAGCATATTTCAGGATAGACAAAACCTTCCGGTTGTATCACATACAACCTTTCCTCAAGAATCGTCGAGGAAACAATGTTTTGACATCCTATCTGCAAGATTTCATAAATAATGCAGTAATTGCTAATATAATTCCAACAGACTCTTAGCATCGCTACGAGTGAGAAAGTCTCATCGTAGTCAACTCCTTGAACTTGTCGAAAAACATCTTAACGACAAGTCGAGCTTTCTCAATGGTGACACTTACCATCATTGTCTGTCTTCCTTTCAAAATCCATATGTACCTAACAGCCTTACGACCATCAAGTAGTTCTTCCAAAGTCTACACTTTGTTTTCATATATGGATCCTATCTCGGATTTTATGGCTTCTAACCATTTGTCGGAATTTGGGCCCACCATCGCTTCTCCATAGCTCGTAGGTTCATTGTTGTCTAGCAACATGACCTTCAAGACAGGATTACTGTACCACTCTGAAGTAGTACGTATCCTTGTCACCCTACGAGGTTCGGTAGTGACTTGATCCGAAACTTCATGATCACTATCATAAGCTTCCACTTCAATTGGTGTAGGTGCCACAGGAACAACTTCCTGTGCCCTGCTACACACTTGTTGAAGTGACGGTTCAATAACCTCATCAAGTCTCCACCATCCTCCCACTCAATTCTTTCGAGAGAAACCTTTCCTCGAAAAAGGACCCGATTCAAGAAACAATCCCTATTGCTTTCGGATCTGAATTAGGAGGTATACCCAACTGTTTTTGGGTGTCCTATGAAGATGCATTTTATCTGCTTTGGGTTCGAGCTTATCAACCTGAAACCTTTTCACATAAGCATCGCAGCCCCAAACTTTCAAGAAACGGCAACTTAGGTTTCTCCAAACCATAGTTCATTCGATGTCGTCTCAACGAAATTATGTGGTGCCCTATTTAAAGTGAATGTGGTTGTCTCTAATGCCTAACCCATGAACGATAGTGGTAACTCGATAAGAGACATCATGGTATGCACCATATCCAATAGGGTGCAACTATGACGTTTGGACACACCATCACACTATGGTGTTCCAGGCTGTATCAGTTGTGAAACAATTTCCACAATGTCTTAATTCTGTGCCAAACTCGTGATTCAGATATTCATCTCTATGATCATATCATAGATCTTTTATCCTCTTGTCACGACGATCTTTCAACTTCACACTGAAATTACTTGAACCTTTCAATAATTCAGACTCGTGATTCATCAAGTAAATGTACTCAACATCCACTCAAATTATCTGTGAAGTAAGAACATAACAATATCCACTACATGCCTCAGCACTCATTGGACTGTACACATCAAAATGTATTACTTCCAACAAGTTGCTTTCTTTTTCCATCTTACTGAAAACGAGGCTTTTCAGTCATCTTGCCCATGTGGTATGATTTGCATGTCCCAAGTGATTCAAAATCAAGTGAGTCAAAACAGTCCATTTGCATGGAGTTTCTTCATGCATATACACCAATAGACATGGTTCGCATGTCTCAAACTTTTCAAAAACGAGTGAGCCCAAAGATCCATCAATATGGAGCTTCTTCATGCGTTTTATACCGATATGACTTACGTGGCAGTGCCACAAGTAGGTGGTACTATCATTACTATCTTTTGGCATGAACATGTGTATCACTACGATCGAGATTTAATAAACCATTCATTTTAGGTGTAAGACCATTGAAGGTATTATTCAAATAAACAGAGTAACCATTATTCTCCTTAAATGAATAACCGTATTGCGATAGACGTAATCCAATCATGTCTATGCTCAACGCAAACACCAAATAACAATTATTTAGGTTTAACACCAATCTCTTTCGTAGAGGGAGCGTGCGATGCTTGATCATATCAAGCTTGGAAAAACTTCCAACACATATCGTCAGCTCACCTTTAGCTAGTCTCCGTTTATTCCGTAGCCTTTTGTTTCGAGTTACTAACACTTAGCAACCGAACCGGTATCATAATACCCTGGTGCTACTAGGAGTACTAGTAAAGTACACATCAACAAAATGTATATCCAATATACTTCTATCGACCTTGCCAGCCTTCTCATCTACCAAGTATCTAGGGTAATTCTGCTCTAGTGGTTGTTCCCCTTATTACAGAAGCACTTAGTCTCGGGTTTGGGTTTTACCTTGGGTTTCTTCACTAGAGCAGCAGCTGATTTGCCGTTTCATGAAGTATCCCTTCTTGCCCTTGCCCTTCTTGAAACTAGTAGTTTCACCAACCATCAACAATTGATGCTCCTTCTTGATTCCTACTTTCGCGGTGTCAAACATCGTGAATACCTCAAGGATCATCATATCTATCCCTGATATGTTATAGTTCATCACGAAGCTCTAACAACTTGGTGGCAATGACTTTGGAGAACCATCACTGTCTTATCTGGAAGATCAACTCCCACTCGATTCAAATGATTGTTGTACTCAGACAATCTGAGCACAAGCTCAACAATTGAGCTTTTCTCCTTAGTTTGCAGGTTAAGAAAGTCATCGGAGGTCTTATACCTCTTGACATGGGCACGAGCCTGAAATCCCAATTTTAGCCCTCAAAACATCTCATATGTTTCGCGATGTTTCAAAAACGTCTTTGGTGCCTCAACTCTAAACCGTTTAACTGAACTATCACGTAGTTATCAAAACGTGTATGTCCGATGTTCGCAACATCCACAGACGACGTTTGGGGTTCAGCACACTGAGCGATGCATTAAGGACATAAGCTTTCTACTGTCCGCATAATCGCTACTTTCAACTTTCAACTATATTTTCTCTAGGAACATATCTAAAACAGTAGAACTAAAGCACGAGCTTACGACATAATTTGCAAAAGGTCTTTTGACTATGTTCAAGATAATTAAGTTCATCTTATGAACTCCCACTCAGATAGACATCCCTCTAGTCATCTAAGTGATTAGATGATCCGAGTCAAACTAGGCCGTGTCCGATCATCACGTGAGACGGACTAGTCATCATCGGTGAACATCTTCATGTTGATCGTATCTTCTATACGACTCATGTTCGACCTTTCGGTCTCCGTGTTCCGAGGCCATGTCTGTACATGCTAGGCTCGTCAAGTTAACCCTAAGTGTTTCGCGTGTGTAAATCTGTCTTACACCCGTTGTATGTGAACGTTAGAATCTAACACCCGATCATCACGTGGTGCTTCGAAACACGAACTGTCGCAACGGTGCACAGTTAGGGGAGAACACTTCTTGAAATTGTTGTAAGGGATCATCTTATTTACTACCGTCGTTCTAAGTAAATAAGATGTATAAACATGATAAACATCACATGCAATCAAATAGTGACATGATATGGCCATCATCACTTTGCTCCTTTTGATCTCCATCTTCGGGGCTCCATGATCATCATCGTCACCGGCATGACACCATGATCTCCATCATCATGATCTCCATCATCGTGTCTTCATGAAGTTGCCTCGCCAACTATTACTTCTACTACTATGGCTAACGGTTAGCAATAAAGTAAAGTAATTACATGACGTTTAAGTTGACACGCAGGTCACAAATAAATAAAGACAACTCCTATGGCTCCTGCCGGTTATCATACTCATCGACATGCAAGTCGTGATTCCTATTACAAGAACATGATCAATCTCATACATCACATATATCATTCATCACATCCTTTTTGGCCATATCACATCACATAGCATACCCTGCAAAAACAAGTTAGACGTCCTCTAATTGTTGTTTGCATGTTTTACGTGGCTGCTATGGGTTTCTAGCAAGAACGTTTCTTACCTACGCATGAACCACAACGTGATATGCCAATTGCTATTTACCCTTCATAAGGACCCTTTTCATCGAATCCGATCCGACTAAAGTGGGAGAGACAGACACCCGCCAGCCACCTTATGCAACTAGTGCATGTTTGTCGGTGGAACCGGTCTCACGTAAGCGTACGTGTAAGGTTGGTCCGGGCCGCTTCATCCCACGATGCCGCCGAATCAAGATAAGACTAGTAACGGCAAGCATATTGAACACTATCGACGCCCACAACTACTTTGTGTTCTACTCGTGCAAAGAATCTACGCAATAGACCTAGCTCATGATGCCACTGTTGGGGAACGTAGCAGAAATTCAAAAAAATTCCTACGTAACACCAAGATCTATCTATGGAGAGACCAGCAACGAGTAGAAAGGAGAGTGCATCTACATACCCTTATAGATCGCTAAGCGGAAGCGTTCAAGTGAACGGGGTTGATGGAGTCGTACTCGTCGTGATTCAGATCACCGATGATCCTAGTGCCGAACGGACGGCACCTCCGCGTTCAACACACGTACAGCTCGACGATGTCTCCCACGCCTTGATCCAGCAAGGAGAGAGGGAGAGGTTGAGGAAGACTCCATCCAGCAGCAGCACAACGGCGTGGTGGTGATGGAGGAGCGTGGCAATCCTGCAGGGCTTCGCCAAGCACCTACGGGAGAGGAGGAGGTGTCACGGGAGGGAGGGAGGCGCCAAGGGCTCAGGTATGGATGCCCTCCCTCCCCTCCACTATATATAGGGGCAGGGGAGAGGGGGGAGGCGCAGCCTTGCCCCTTCCTCCAAGGAAGGGGTGCGGCTAAGAGGGGGGGAGGAGTCCATCCTCCCCAAGGCACCTCGGAGGTGCCTTCCCCCTTTAGGACTCTCCCCTTTTTCCTATATCTTGGCGCATGGGCCTCTAGGGGCTGGTGCCCTTGGCCCATGTAGGCCAAGGCGCACCCCCTACAGCCCATGTGTCCCCCCGGGGCAGGTGGCCCCACCCGGTGGGCCCCCGGGACCCTTCCGGTGGTCCCGGTACAATACCGATGACCCCGAAACTTGTCCCGATGGCCGAAACAGGACTTCCTATATATAAATCTTTACCTCCGGACCATTCCGGAACTCCTCGTGATGTCCGGGATCTCATCCGGGACTCCGAACAACATTCGGTAACCACATACAAGCTTCCTTTATAACCCTAGCATCATCGAACCTTAAGTGTGTAGACCCTACGGGTTCGAGAGACATGCAGACATGACCGAGACGTTCTCCGGTCAATAACCAACAGCGGGATCTGGATACCCATGTTGGCTCCCACATGTTCCACGATGATCTCATCGGATGAACCACGATGTCAAGGACTTAATCAATCCCGTATACAATTCCCTTTGTCTAGCGGTATGGTACTTGCCCGAGATTCGATCGTCGGTATACCGATACCTTGTTCAATCTCGTTACCGGCAAGTCTCTTTACTCGTTCCGTAACACATCATCCCGTGATCAACCCCTTGGTCACATTGTGCACATTATGATGATGTCCTACCGAGTGGGCCCAGAGATACCTCTCCGTTTACACGGAGTGACAAATCCCAATCTCGATTCGTGCCAACCCAACAGACACTTTCAGAGATACCCGTAGTGTACCTTTATAGCCACCCAGTTACGTTGTGACGTTTGGCACACCCAAAGCACTCCTACGGTATCCGGGAGTTGCACAATCTCATGGTCTAAGGAAATGATACTTGACATTAGAAAAGATTTAGCATACGAACTACATGATCTTGTGCTAGGCTTAGGATTGGGTCTTGTCCATCACATCATTCTCCTAATGATGTGATCCCGTTATCAATGACATCCAATGTCCATGGTCAGGAAATCGTAACCATCTTTTGATTAACGAGCTAGTCAACTAGAGGCTTACTAGGGACATGGTGTTGTCTATGTATCCACACATGTATCTGAGTTTCCTATCAATACAATTCTAGCATGGATAATAAACGATTATCATGAACAAGGAAATATAATAATCAATTTATTATTGCCTCTAGGGCATATTTCCAACAGTCTCCCACTTGCACTAGAGTCAATAATCTAGTTCACATCGATATGTGATTAACACTCAAGGTCACATCCCCATGTGACTAACACCCAAAGAGTTTACTAGAGTCAATAATCTAGTTCACATTTACCATGATACTTATCATTTGACGGATATGTTACTAGTGGGGGTCTCCTTGGGCTCCTCTACGGCAGACAGTGCGGCCTGAAGTTGGGCTTTGCACTCTTCCAGCTCCTGGGACAGTTGAGTATTCTTTTCTGTAAGAACCTACATAACAAATGATCCTTAAATCAGTTATCCTAACTGTTTCAAGTCTCAGGGGCTACTGATATATATAATCATCAAATTTTCTCACCCGTATGTCTTTTACATACTGCTCCGTGGCTCTAGCTAGACCATTTTGAGCGGCACGGAGGTGCGCATCTCCCGAGTTGAAGGCATCTAAAGCCTCTTGGGAGAAACAAGCGTCACGAAGAACAGTCCGGCGACGCCTATGGTTCATGGCACTTTCCACCTCGGATGGGGTGGCGGGCAGTCCATTCGTATCCTCTGTCGAAGGAGCACCCGGTGCACGCCTTGTACTCGTTCCCACCCCTGAGTCCGGCCTTGGAGCCTGGCTTGTGGAGGCACAGTTGGTAGCCTCACCGGGTATAGTCCGGCGAGCGCTCTTTCTCCTTAAAAGAAGGCATGGGCGTTAATATGCCTCTGTAAATAATGTCTTGCAATAAAGACGGCGTGCTATACCGCTGCACTGGTGCCTCAATCCGTACTACGGATCTTTTCAGCCTGCCTGGCCTAGCGGCCCCTTGTTGGCTAGTTGCCATAGGCTCGGCCTTCTGCCTCGAGGACCTCCCCTGCAAGACACGGCTGTTATATGACAATGAAAAAAAGAGCACAAGGACGGATCCCTTTTTAAGTGCTGGGATTTTGGTCTCAGTCACCTGTGAGGTTGGAACTAGCCCAGGGTAATCGGCCGTAATGGCCACCAAGGTATTGTCATTACTCCCTTGGTAAAAAAAACCCATCGATCAGCTCCACGGATATGTTCGAATCCTCCTGGGAGGCCGGGTCAAGGGACCGTCCAGGGTCCTCAGGCTATGGAGGAGGGCTGTTTATCTCCTTTACTGCCTGGCGCAGCTCCTGCGATAAAATCGCCAGCATGAATACTTAAACTACGGGAATACAAAACGGACGGGCGAGAAAAATCTCCGCTTACCCAGCTCGGAGGATTGTACATGGAAAATCCGCCCTGCGGGTTGATACGGAGGAATTCCTCCTCTTCTCCCTTGTACAAAGTGGACAAGATCTTTATTAGATCAGCAGCCGATCCCGGCCCTTTGCGGCCGTGGTGGGTGGCGTCATCCTCCCCGTTGAAGTCCCACATGGGGTGGCCTCTGTACTGGAGCGGCTGCACCCCCCGCATAATGCATATAGCCATGACCTTGATCATGGTCAATCCGGATCGAGCTAAAAAGCTTATTCGGCTCATCAGATAAAGAATGTCCCAGTCGTCTTCCTCTAGGGGGTTCCGTGGACGCCAGTTCTGGCGCTTCTTCAAAGGGGCGTTGTCAAACTCAGGAAGGCCGATCCGAATAGGGTCCGGAAGGGGGACATCTTCTATATAAAATCATTTTGAAGGCCAGTCTTCGGACGTCTTCTTCGGGGTCCCAAATAGGTATCCGGTCCCAGCGATACGCCACACTTCGGCTTCGCCCACTTGATATATTGATCCCTTCTTAGAACGGGGCACAAGGCAGAATAGCTTCTTCCACAGAGCGAAATGAGCCTCACAGCCCAAAAATAACTCGCAAAGGGCTACGAATCCCGTGACGTGCAGTAGGGAGGCAGGCGTAAGGTTATGTAGCTGGAGGCCATAGAACTCCAGAAGCCCTCGGAGAAACGGATGGATTGGGAATCCGAGCCCTCTTACCGGATAAGGGACAAGGCATACCCGCTCTCCCTTGGAGGGATTGGGACGGCTCTCCGCTTGTTCTCCGCCATTATAGGTGGCAAGCCCGGCTCGAACCGGGACCAGGTACGCTGGGGGAAGAAATCCCTTGGACTGAAGCATCACCAATTTGTTGTGCGAGATGGAACATCTCTTCCAATCTCCAGGCTTGGAACTAGGGGTGCGAGAGGAGGAGTTGCGTCGACCGGCCATGGTGGAATGGATCTCTGTCGGGCACGCTCCGATGAAGACTCGGCAAGGGAGGATGATGTGATTTGGATCTGAATCCTCGTCTTTTTAAATAGGCGGCTCATTTACATAGCTAGGGGGTAAATGTGAAAACACCCTGGCTCTTCGCATTCGCTCGACACGTGGAAAGAGGCCATTATTGGGCGTAGAAGCCAAGAAGTATGAATCATCACAAGGAACCAGACATTATTTCGACAGGTACACAGAATTTGGAGAAGGAACCCGCCTTGCAATGCCAAAGACAACTGCGCGCCGGACTCATCGTCATTGAAGCCTGGTTCGGGGGCTACTGAGGGAGTCCTGGATTAGGGGGTCTCCGGATAGCCGGACTATCTCCATTGGCCAGACTGATAGACTATGAAGATACAAGATTGAAGACTTTGTCTCGTGTCCGGATGGGACTCTACTTGGCGTGGAAGGCAAGCTAGGCAATACGTATATGGATATATCCTCCTTTGTAACCGACCTTGTGTAACCCTAACCCTCTCCGGTGTCCATATAAACCAAAGGGTTTTAGTCCGTAGGACAACAATCACAATATACAATCATACCGTAGGCTAGCTTCTAGGGTTTAGCCTCTCTGATCTCGTGGTAGATCTACTCTTGTAACACCCATATCTTCAATATTAATCAAGCAGGACGTAGGGTTTTACCTCCATCAAGAGGGCCCGAACCTGGGTAAAACTTCGTGACCCTTGCCTCCTGTTACCATCCGGCCTAGACGCACAGTTCGGGACCCCCTACCCGAGATCCACCGGTTTTGACACCGACAGTATGTGTGCAATCTTTCCATTTTTTTGCATTTGTTCTCTTTTTATCGATGGCTAAGCTTATTTCTGTTTGACCCAGCTCTAGGATAATTAGAGGCACAAGATAGAAAAGAGCTAGAGAGGAAGAAACTTCGGTCGAACCATCATTTGATGCAGAATTTGAAACCATGGCTTACGAAGGTTTTGAATCTATAAGAGAGGAGGAAGTTATTTTGTCTGAAGTTCCTTTAAAGATTAGTGAGCCCACATATGACCGTCAATTGGTCATCACTTGCTGGATCAGTCAAAGCTCAACAAAACTGCCACCACCAGAAGTGAAGATCAGAAGCAACAAGACAAAGCTTTCAAAAGCACAAAATATCCCAGCCAGGGAAACCAGAAGCAAGATGGTTAACCCATCCCGGAACACAAGCAGCAAGGCAAAGATTTGAATTTGAACTTGAATGCAAGTCATAAACTTTGAACTTTAAAGATTTGTAATAAGGATTCTGTCGTCAATTTGAAGTACTATGAAAACTTGTAAGGTGTAATAATTCTATATGTAAACTTTGAATTTGAACTACTGAGGGAAACGTTGAATTTTAGGCAAACTTTGAATTTGAACCAACACTTCAGTCCATTCCCCTGTGGTGTGAGTTGCACAGTTTGCTGAACTATTATAAACGTTAGGTGATCAATCTAATATCTTTTGCATCTACAAAACTTGTAGTCATGAGAAATGTGCTCCAAATGAGCTCCCAAGCTAGTGTAAACAGCCCCATTTGTAATCAAGTTTTTTGGACCTACTCCAAATGAGCCAAATATTTTTATTAACACCAAATCAATCTATATAGTGTAGATTCGGAGAATCACTATTTATTGAATTAATCTTTCTATTTTTACATTTTTTTCAAAAAATATACTTTAATAGAAAAACCATCAAAAACACGTTTACCATATGAAAATGGAAAACTAAATTCAGATCCTTCTTATTCACTTTGAAATCAAGCTTTGGTGATTTTTTAAATTTTCAAAAACCGAAGGGAAACCCTACCTCCTCTCCTTGGTCTCTATGAAACGTTGTACATGATAGCTCATATATGTGAAGGTTTTTTCATGAAAATGTCCATAGACAAAGTTTATGATTTTTGGTTGGTAACATGTCACACAAGACAACATTGTGCGCAGGTTTTATATTTTTTGATTTTTTTTAATTAATGGTGCTCATTTTACCTCGACCGTGCTAGCTAGGTTTTTTTCTCTAAATGTACGTATACCAAGTTTAGTATTTTTCCTCGTTAGTGTGTCCTATAAAACGACGAACGGCGAAGGTTTCATATTTTTTTTCATTTTTTTTAATTATTTATGCTCAGTCAAAGCCTTTGAAACCCCATTGACCAGCTCAAAACCCCTCTAAACCCCGCGGGGTTTCGCCTAACCCTAGCTCCGATCGTCAGCCGTCCGATCATACCCTAGCGCCAAGCGACAGCCCTCAAATGTGGTCTTCTAGAAGTAATTCTGAGGGCAGGCTGCGAGCAGGCTCCGCGCCGTTGGATCACATGGACAGCTCCACATCGTTGGATCGTGGGGCGATCCGTGAGAGGCGATCCATGAGACTTGTTGGTTGTGCCTCCCCTTTCTGTGGGTACCCCCTTTATTCTGGTGCTATTATTCTGCAGCGACGAGAGGAGCCACTCCTCCTCTACTTCTTCTTCTCCGGCGACTTTGGGCGATATGTCGAGCTCCACTTCAGCCTCCTGCCCCTCGTGGACCCAGTATGGTCCACTTCCTATGGAGCGATGTCCTGACTACCCACGCAGCGCGCCACTAATAGGGTTGACTTTGAAGGAGTTCAAGAATGGCAACTATGGGCGCGAGTTCGTGAAATGCGAGAGCAAGCCAGAGGGGTAGGTTAGATCTCATGATTTTTCTCTGATTTCATTTTCGATTTGCTTTTAGTTCTTTTTCGATCTGGGATTTAGGGTTCATTTTTTCGATTCAGATCATGTAGAAATGCACACATTTTGAATGGTTGGATGACTACGTTAAGCGGATTCAATTCAATGGGGCCCCAACCCGAGAGCTCAATCTACCGTCAGCAACAACGAATTTGGTCTCTGAAAGTGCTGCTCTGACAGTTGGGATGCAGATCTGAAGGGGGAAATAAAGAAGATGAACAAGAACTTGAAGCAGATGATTCAATTGAACAAGCAGGCGAATCTGATAGCTTTAGGATTTTATCCCTTTTATTTTTGTGTAGTTGCTCTAGGATTTGCTTACTTGCTGGTCATCACTCGTTAGAGATGTTATTAGTGTGGTGTCATGTGCTCTAGGATTTGGTTAAATTTGTGGATCATGTGCTCTACGATTTGCTTAAATTTGTGGATCATGTGCTCTGTGCTCTGTGTTGCTTAATTTGTGGATCATGTTCTCTATGCTCTGTGTTGCTTAATTTGTGGATCATGTTAGTTTCGGGTACCCGTCAGTTTCTTCAGTTTTGTACACTTTCAGTTTCTTCAGTTTCATCAGACAACACTGACCGCAGAAGAAAAAAACATAGTTCTAGGGCCCAAATTGAAACTAAGCTCTGGTTGGGCCGTCTCATTGCGTTGAGTGTCGAAGGCCCATGCGCTGGCTATGTTTTTCCCTTGATTATTACCATGGTAAATCCATTTATTGCCATGCCGAACAAAAATAGTGCATGATGGTAAATCGATTTATTGTTGGACTTGCACATGTCAAATTTACTTGTACATATCATGGCAATTTCCTTCTGTATATAGCCTACGGCACAACACTTCCATTTTTTCACATGCGGGTATTATAAACAAGTTTTTGTTGCAAGAAAAATATTGTATACACGATTTTTTGTTTTTGTTTTTTATTAAGAACATGTCCGGACTTAATTATGTAGATCATGATATCCATCTGAAACCACGTCTAAAATAAAGTCCGGTGGCACCACTAGCCAGCATATCCATCTAGAAGCATGTCTACGCTCGGCTATGGCACCATATCCATCTAGAGAGCTTGTCTACGGCTTGGCTACGACACCATATCCATCGATCGATATCTCACGAAGCAAGCATACATCCATAACATAAAAAGTAGCAACCATAGCATACTTATTACATAAAACATAGGGTACCCTAAACCATAGCATAGTCCACAAACTATTCAAAAATTAGCTTGTTTTTGTTCATACAATATACGGAATAGGGCCACCAACAATTCAAAAAAATAGCTTTTCTTCTTATTTTCAACATCAACATGGCTCATTTTTCTAGCTTTAGTTTCCTTTTTGACACTTCAAGTACTCTATTATCCGCGCGTGCGAAAACTTGGCCCTACTCTAAATGGGCGAAAACTTGACCCTACTCTAAATGGGCGAAAACTTGTTGGTTTTCATTGAGGAATACTCAACCATTGATTGATTTAGCAGAAGGGCTCGTGTACGGCACCATATCCATCTAGCGATTTATCTCAAGTAAAATAAGATAGAAATAGCAAGCAAAAACACCGATAACCGACGACATATCAAATAGGGGTAGCAAGCATAACAAAGTTCTTAGGGGATAACACGACAGAGATTAAAAGTTCACGGTACAACCAACGACATAATTAAGATAGAAATATATAAAAGATAAAAGCCCTAACACCCTAGGGCAAGACAAGCTCATGATCGAGACCGGGAATTCACCACCATCTTCACCGCGCCTTCTCTTCACTGCTCCCTCTCCATGCCGTCCTGGCCGATGTAGTAGGGGAGGCTGTGCATACCATCGCGGGGTGGGGAAGATGTAGTCAAAGTTTGTGAAGATGTTGTGGGTTGTGAATGCGATGAATTCGCATCCACACCAAAACACCTTGCCGAGGAGGTAGTACGCATCAAATCTATTGGTGAAGGTGACGGTGAGCCCTATCGGCGGAGTCCTGGAGTTTGGACGCACTTCCTCCAGTCGAAACATCACCGGCGAGCCCACCGAGAGGTGGGCAAAGCCCGCACGAAGGAACCACTCGGCAAACCCCCGTGCACCCGTCCAATGTGAGAACGCCCACACGCGGAGCATCCTCTCCATGACGATGTTGGCCGGATACCGTCTCTCCGGCACTATCGGCGGGAGCTTGAAGGTGGGGCCGTTGTACTGCATCCTTGCCTCGCTTTGAGAGTGCTCTTGGTTTGGGTGACGAAGAGAAGGGGAGGCGCAAATGGATGTGTGGAGAATAGGTGGAGGGGTGGTGGTTTAAATAGGGAAAGGGGAAGGGAAGGCGAGTGGCACCGGCCGCGCTTTGGATTTTCTACATTCAAACGAGCCGCGTTGATCGATATGCCACTTTAATTGCCAACAGGTTTTAATTGCCACGTTGAATAGATGCGAGTGGATCGAAAAGTGTGAAACAATGCTCCACATTGAGGAGACACGTGTGGGAGATGATACGAACCAGCGGCAGCAACCGTCCCTGCGTCCATGGCGGCTCGCGTGAAAATGAGGCCGGTCAGCGTCCGTGGCGGCTCCCGTGAAAAAGAGGCCAGTCAACGCATCATGGCAGCCGGCAGCGGCGCATGCAGGTAGGCTAGCTACGTGTATGCATGAAGGGTAGCTGGACATGTCGTGCATGCATAACAGGCTTCTGTCGTTGTGGCGCGTGCATGACCCAAGTCTAACCACGACCCAACGAGCTAACCGCGGCACCGTCCGCCGCGACCCCACTCATCAGGTCCAATGGGCGACACAGTCAGCGCGGCCCCACTCATCAGAGTTAACAGTCAAAGCACTGACCCGACGGCCCTCCTGCGGTGCGGGGGAAATCTCCCCCTTCGGCGCAAGACGCACCTGCACGCGATCCTCGCCAGGAAGCCGACGGGTCCGGCGGAGGAACTCAATGTGGTCTTCATGAACTTCGGAGCCGTCCCAGGTGCCAGAGCGCACTGGGGGAGGCACGGTGGCGGAGGAAGAACTCATCGCGAGCTATCGCCGCAGCTTTCGCCGGAGCTTGGGCGTGCAGCGGAGCGAAGAAGAGAAGAGGAAGGAGGAGAGCGAGGAGCAGCAAGGAGGAAGAGAACGAGGAGTAGTGGGAAGGAGGGGCGCGCATGCCCCCCTCTTCCCCCTACTTATAGCCTCGTGGGCTGCGAAGCCGAGGGGAAGGACGTGGGGATTTACTGCGCCCACAACCCCACGACCCCCACGATCCACGATAAAGTTACTGCACGCAGTAACTCCACGGGAATCCCAACCGTCCACCGGGGCCGCAGCGAATAAGCTCGGGCGCCGAGGCGCGGTAGTGGCGGGCCCCGCCTATGGGCATGTCCCGTCGCGCGCGTAGGCTGGCAGGACGGCCTAGCCACGTGCCCTCTGCGTGACAGGCCAAAAACAGGTGGCGGCCTGGAGGCTTAGCTAGCACGCCAGTTAAATCCCGCTGCGACGTTCGAAATACTGAGCGAGTCAGAATTGAGTGAGTCCGAGTTGAGCAAGTCTAACTACTTCTAGTCAGCCCGGCAGAAGTCAATCAAAGACCATGTGTTGAGCACCCGGAAAGAGAAACTGCTGAGGCTTCTCAGCCGATCGTCCGTGGTGCCTCACCAGCTTCGAGGACTACTGTCGGAGTAATGGGCCACGGGTAGGCCAAGCCAAGTCCCATAACCTTTCAAGACATCGGGGCAGGCTGCGCCCCTCAAGACCCCAGGACGAAGAGCCGCCTCCTGAGGAGTCGACGGCAAGGCGGCCAACTGCCCGCTCACGGCCGAGTCCCAGGGACGACTTTCAGAGAAGCTGGCTTTGGGGAGTCGGTCTGTGACTCCAACAAACCCCATGGCCTCATCAAAGGGGACAGGGCAGGGGCGTGGCTACAGCAAAGCCCACCCCCGCCCCTCACCAAGGGCAGGCATGGCCACAACACGCCGTACCCCAGAAGATCTCCGTGCGGCGTGGCACTGTTGCCATGCCGGCCCTGACATCAGCACCGCAGGGCCGAATCCTGCACCCACGACGGTTTGTCTGTACGGCCTGGAGGCCGCAGGGCCCACCAGTTAGTGAGACCTCGGGAGACGGCGGGAGAACCACCAGTCGGACCCATCGGGAGTCGGCCCGGGGGAGTCGGCCGAGCCCTCCCCCAGGGCCCACGCGCCATTAATCAAGATGAGATGGGGAGTGGCAACAGTGATCGCCCGCCACGCGGCGGGGCTGTTGCCACGACCTCATGGTCAAGCCCGCGTCATCAGAAGTATGGCTACGGTAATCAGCAGCCGACAAGACCCGCCCATGGCGGACACGGCCTGTCGGCTCCGTACCCGGCCAGTCGGCGGGCCCCAGCGGTCAGCAGAGAAGACGGAGGCCAGAGACACTGACGGCTGGGCCCGTGCCCAGCCGGATTACCATTGTACCCCTGGGGGGTAGGCCTATATAAACCCCCTAGGGAACCCATGCAAAGGGTGGGAACCCATTAGCTCTAGACCAGATCATATAGAAGGGAGAGAGCTAGCCTTGCCCTCTCCTACCACCAGAAAACAGCTCAAGGAGCAACCGTGTAAGCACTTTGCCATAGTGATCATGCGGAGACCCCGCAGAGCAGCAGTAGGGGTATTATCTCCCCGGAGAGCCCCGAAGCTGGGTAAGATTCGCCGGCGTGCATGTCTTTGCCTCATCCCGTTTCCAGGCACCGGCGACGTTCTACTTGCCCCCATCATGATAAGCCATCCGTTGGCATATGTCGCACCAAACCCCCGACATCACACATAAAATCATGCATGGAAACTATATTGTTGTCATTAGATGCACTGTTTTCATCCGAATTTTCTTCTGTTGGACTTATCTCATGATCAGTGTCAATTAATTCACCCCCATGATCAGGAGAAGTCAAAGGATCAGAGAGAAGTGAGATTTCTGCATGAAGAAGAGCGCCTGCATTGGGATGAAGTTGAGCAAACGGAAAAAGAGTTTCATCAAAAACAACATCACGAGAGATATAGACTCGTCCCGTGGAAACTTCAAGACACTTGTAGCCTTTGTGAAGATTACTATAGCCAATGAAAACACACTGAGTTGACCGAAACTCGAGTTTGTGACGATTGTATGGTCGAAGATTGGCATAACAAGCACACCCAAATTTTTTTTGGGAGTTGTAATCTGGTTTTTGATGATACAGACGCTCTAGAGGAGTTGAATTACTAATGACTTTGCTAGGGAGACGATTGATAAGATATGTGGCAGCAATAAAAGCCTCATCCCAATATTTGAGAGGCATAGAAGCATGAGCAGGTGGAGATAACCCTACTTTGACAATGTGACGGTGTTTGCGCTCGATAGAACCATTCTGTTGATGGGCATGAGGACAAGAGACATGATGTTCAATGCCTATACTTCGAAAGAAGGAGTTGAGTTTCTCATACTCCCCTCCCCAATCACTTTGGACTGCAAGGATTTTTCTGTCAAATTGACGTTCAACAAGATTTTGGAATTCTTGGAAGACAGCAAAAACTTCAGATTTGTGTTTAAGGAGATATATCCAAGTAAACTTGCTATAATCATCAATGAAGCTAACATAATATTTCTTTCTTCCAAAAGAATCTCTTGCATGACCCCATACATCACTAAATATAAGCTCTAAAGGAGCATGAGAAACACTACTAGACTTCAGATAGGGAAGTTGGTGACTCTTGGCACATTGACAAGCTTCACAAACGAACTCGCTATTTTCTCTACCTGACAATGGAAGATTGTCTTTATTAACTACTTGCTCAACTATAACAGAAGACAGATGTCCTAATCTTTGATGCCATCTTGCCAAGGAGGGCTTGATGACAGAGTAGACTTGACGATGATGCTTGCGACTAAAAAACCTTGATGTAATGGGATAGAGACCACCGATGCATCTACCGTGATGAAGAAGTTCCCTCGTTGCCCGTTCCTTGATGAAAAAAAATTGGATGAGTTTCAAAGAAGACATTATTATCAGCTGATAAACGAGACATAGATGCAAGATTTTTGTTAGCTTGAG
This sequence comes from Triticum dicoccoides, assembly GCF_002162155.2. Taxonomy (NCBI): domain Eukaryota; kingdom Viridiplantae; phylum Streptophyta; class Magnoliopsida; order Poales; family Poaceae; genus Triticum; species Triticum dicoccoides. Next base: position 267,439,008 of record NC_041388.1, read on the forward strand.
GAACATGAAGGACATCTTCAAGAACAAGATCATGTTTAGAGGTAGGGGAATTAATGAAAGCACGACCAATATGATGTATGTCCATACCTCCACCGGTTGCAGCAGTATTCACTTGATCGTTGACGTAGTATCTTTCACGAGTTGCAAGCTTTTCAAGCTCCCCCGTGATGTGATCGGTTGCTCCAGAGTCAGCGCACCACATGGTCTCTCCTTCTCCTGCTTGTTCTCTCAAGGCAACAAGGACATGGCGCTCTTCAGGCACATGGTCCTCATCGTACCTATGCCAACACTCAAGCACTTCATGACCAGGTTTCTTGCAGAGCTGGCATCGGGGTCGAGGCCGTCCACCAGATCGGCCGCCATTGTTGTTGTTGAAGGGGCATACACCATTGTTGTTGTTGGAGCGTCCACGTCTGTTGTTGCTGTTGCTGCCTCGGCCCCGCCCTTGTTGGCCTTGGTGACCATGACCTCGGCCACCATAGCCATGGCCACGAGTCAAGGCTTTTACCGAAGATTGACGTAGATTTCCTTGTTGCAGCAATTGATGCGGGCTTCAAAACTAAGAAGCTGGTTGTAGAGCTCGACGACGGTGACAGGCTCGACGCGGGCAGAGAGGGCCGAGACAACCGAGTTATACTCCATGTCCAGGCCCTTCAGAACGAAGGAGACGATCTCGCCATCGCCGAGCGGAGATCCGGTGCAGGCGATCTTGTCCGTCAGGGCTTTGATCTTGGCGAGGTACTCTGGCATCCCCATGTTGCCCTTCTGAAGATTAGCAAGGGCGATACGAGTATTGACGAGCTGCGACTGTGTTTGCGCAGCGAAGAATGCGTGGATGGCGCTCCACACCTCGGTCGGCGTCTGGAGAGTTACGACCTATGGAAGAACCTCACGTGATAGAGATCCCATAAGGTAACCTTGTACATGTTGCCGCTGGGCGTACCAGATCGTCCTGGCATAGTTGAAGACCTGCTCTTCCTTCCCATCCTTGGTGATGGTGATGGTGGCAGGGGGCGCCTTGTTTGCGGCATCCAGGAAGTGCTCCATCTAGGCCCCCTTGATCTGGGGTATCACGATGGCTTTCCAGAGAAGAAAATTCGTCCTCGTTAGCTTCTCTAACGGAGGCAACCCGAGGGAGCTAGCGCCGTTGCTGGAGGTGGAAGAAGATGCGTAGGAGGAACCGGTGAACTGGGTAGTCAGGGCGCTCATGGTGGATGTGGTGAGGGTGGAGACGGTAGAGGCGGCGATGGATGTATCGGTTCCTGCCGTGGCTTTGATCTACATCGAATACAACAGCTAGGTTGGTTTCCTCTCGGGCTAATGGCTTTCTCTTAGGTTGCTAGATGCGATGAGGATAGGCTCTGATGATCATGTAAAGATTGGAGGAAGCGTTGAACTCTTTGATCTCGGACCGCTGTATACATTGAGAGATTAACGTGGGATACAAGTTTGGGAGGTCGCTAGGACTCTTCAGAATTACACGAGAGAGATAGAAGATTACACGAGAGGGAGAAGAGATAGAAGTTTGAATACAACACATATATCTCTATCTATATATCTAACACACTGTACAAAAAGGTTTTGAGTCCCATCAAGTGGTTTGCTTAGTAGGCAATACAAAAGGGGTTTTGAGACCCAATTATTTTTTCTTTTTTAAGATTAAAAAAACTACGTACTCGCTCCGTGAAAGAATATAAACGCTAGTTTGTATTTCTTTAGGGAGGGAGTATCATTTAGTACAACATTTTACTTTCTTGAGCCTCAGTTACATCACAAAGCCGATTTGCCCCCATCGAAATAACATCTGGATGATGTCAGAAAAATAAAAAATCGAAATAGCATCTGGAGCGCCGCTCCCTGCCTCCGCACCTCCAGTCCAGCGAAACGGCGGCCGGCGATCGAGGCGCGGCTTCCTTTCCTGGCGCACGGCCATCCCCCCATCCGCTCTCCACTCCGGGAACGGCACAGGTAGCGATCCCTATCGCTCCTTGTTTCCTCCTATGCATGGCGGAACTTGTTCTTGTGTCGGGAGAAGTGGAAAATGACGGCTAGATGCTGGAGGTCAGCGGCGATGAGGGGGCGGAGATGCGGTGAGCCGCGCGGCGTGGGATTTGGGATGGTGAAGGCCTAGTTTTTTTCCCTTCTCTCTAGACCATAAGACCCATCTTGCGTGGATCGCTTTACAATGGAACCCCGACTAGAATATCCTTCTTCTGCAATATATCTCAGGCTTCTCAGCTGACCCCAATCTTTCTGGCTCATCATACGATGGCAGGAATGCCCTCCGATTCCCATGTATCTCGGTGCAATTCCCATGGAGTAGTTTATATTTAAAGAAAATTTGGGGCTTCAGCCGAACCCACATCCACATGCCCCTCAAGCCATTCCCCCATTGTTCGTTTGAGCTGGCACCACGGGATTTTGTTTTTTGTTCCCGGGACTATGTCAGGTGTCGATGCATCTATTTCCTAATTGCAGGCATTTCAGATGTTAGGATACTGTGCTAGGCTGCTAAGGTACTAGCTGTCTTTATCATGTTAAAGAAGAACATGGAAGGTGGCCTGACAGCACACTTTTAAGTTCAATTACTACTATGATCCATTCACAATTATCTTTCATATAGTATGGCTGTTCGATTGATGACAACTTATTTTGTTTGATAAGTTTGTGTTAGAATCGGATCGAACACTTACTGCAACTTGCAAACAAACCTTGTAGTTGACATGTCCAAGGACAAACCCTTGATAGATTCAGATAAGAAAAATCTAGGGTGCGATGGTGTACTCTCATCGGCTTCAATGTGTTTTCATTGCATCACGTTAGGCTAAAACTAGTCATGTAATCTTTCTTCTTCCTGTGAACTGTGGCCATTTTTAGTGGCAGGAAACAATCTGAATCAAGGCAAGGATTTTTGTCGTGATGTCCTTCCTGAGACTGTTACCTCAAAGGTTGCCCCAGTTTGTTAGGTACTTGCATCCCACCTTTAAAATTTGAGCAAGTTTGTGCTATATCGCAAATATCCCAGATTATCGTGGAATGTCATATCTGTTTTAATTTGATTTCTTGATGATCATGCACAGTCAGGTGGAGCGAGATGTTGAGACTGTAATCAATGTTCTGCAGCCAGGTCCAACAGGAATCGTGGAGCATAAATTCACTGATGCAGAGATCCGCGAGGCGAAAGGCACAGTAAGGAGCGCAGTCCAGAACTGGCGAAGGAACTGGAATTTGGAGAGAAATCTTGCCACTGGTTCTTTTGGTAAATCGAAGTAACTCTCTGCATCATGACTTGGTGCAGCACCAACACTGAAAATGAAAGTGTGTCGTGGTTGCAACTGTTGGCCTTGGTGTAGTTGGTATGTTTTCTCTGTCAGTGGACCCATGCAATTGATGGTGATATCCTTCCATGATCTATTATCAGTGAAAGTACACGTTGTTTTGAGTTTCCTAAATTGTTCCTCTAACATCTGAGGTTCTTAGTAAATTGGTTTAGCCTGGAAAGGACTGCTGAACATCTCTGTAAAAGAAGGCGGTCAAGTGGTTCAGGGAGCAGTTTGCACCTGTTTATATCACAGTTGAATTCCGTTTTTTGAAAATGAGTAAGCTGTCTTGCCACTCGGATGTTGTAGTCCGAACCAGAGAATAATTGATTGATTCACATGTGTGCTTTCGCCCTAGGGTATTTTCCATTTCGTTCCAACTATTTTTCTGGAATACGTCTGAGTCAGCTTATCATCATCATTATCATCTATTAAGAGAGGAAAAACTAAGCGGCCATTACGATTCAAACGTAAAAATATTCGAGTGCATAGTTCAAAAGTTGGATGATTTTCAGTGTGGATCCACATATGCTCCGTAAGACCAATGAGTAGTTGCACGTGCACATGGGTATCTCCATGTTGTCGATGCATCTCTAGGAAGTTCACAACATGTGTTGCATTTTTCTCTGGGAGTCAGACATGTACTTCCGGGCTTCTCAAAATCATGGGTGCGGGCAATCCATCGCCCTCATCCTTCATAATCATGTTATGCAAGATTACACAGGACATGTATTTCCGGGCTTCTCAAAATCATGTGTGCGGGCAACCCATCGCCCTCATCCTTCATAATCATGTTATGCAAGATTACACAACATGTCATCACTTGCCACTGTCTCTGGATCCCACATCTTAGCACCTCCACGAACAATACCCAAACGAGCTTGCAGAACTCCAAATGCCCTGTATACATCATTCCTAGCAGTTTGTTGCATTTGTGCAAGGAGCTTGCATTTGTACCTCGGGGATCGGGTTTAGTCTTCACATACGCCTCACACTGATGATAGATAGCATCAGCGCCATGGTGTAGTTGTGCCTGTGGACGGTGTACTCGCACGCCGGAGCATCGCCATCACAAAGTCTCTTGCACAACGGAGATCCCTGAAGCACACTGATGTCGTCGTCAGAACTTGGCATGACAAAGAAAAGGCAAATCCACAAGTCATTTGATGTCATTGTTTTAAGTATGATGATGGCCTTTTTGGTGTGACCATTGCCTGCGCAAAAATGTGAGGCAGCTCTTTCATTGCTAATGCACACAATGGATTGAACCGAGCATACTGGGAAACCTCTTACTCTCCAATTGCCAATAACTTTTATATATCCTCAGCATTTGGGTCTCTCAAGCATTCCGGTCCAAACAGGCAAACACCTTTCACCATGGTGTAGAAAAATTACACCATGGCCTCAATGTATGTGCCCTCTCCCCATCCGGACGACCTCACCAACGGCGTCTTCGGTTGTACCATATGCAAGCATCCTCGGAGTAGAGACATGTGTTTCTGCATGGGAGAGAATGATAGTTGTCCGCAACAATCCTTCCTCAGCGTGAAGTAAGGATAATATGCTTTCACACCATTCACTATACACGAGAACAAATGACCACTCCATATGCGACGCCAAAAAGAATTCTCATGGAATACCGAGTTGGGTTTGAACTAGTCGTCGTAGAGATTCCGCTGGCCTTTTATCGCGGGCAACAACTATCCTGCCCGACATCTGAACCCTTGAAGTTAAGAACATGCTCCTTCTTTCTTATCCATTTCTTCAAGGATGCTCATCATCACCAACATGTCATCGTCTTCATCGTGATCGATGTACGAATCCAATAAATCAATGAACTCCTTTGGGGAAGCAAACTCATCGTCCGGTGAATCCATCGCCTGCCTACAAATGAGAAAAAGAATCTAAAAACAGCTATAACATTCCGTCATACACATGGCAGGTGAGGTGTATGTTCAACGAAGTAGGATCTATCGGGGTCAGCGTGCGGGGCGGCAAGGACGTTCGGGAGGGATGAGGGTCGATGGCGGCGGCGCATCGGGCTAGGGATGACAACATAGCTAGGGTGGGGACAACGGCGGAGCTAGGCAAGGGGCGACGTGAACAAGGACAAAAGTGGATGTAGAGGGCAGGTCGGGTGAGGGTGGAGGTCAATTTGGGAGCATTTGATTTGGGCCAGACATGTCGGATCTGACATGGCAAACGCGTCCAGACGGCCTCAAATTCACTCCACATATGGGTTGGGTTCAAGGGTTGCTAGGAAACTGTGACATCCCGACTTAATAGGAATGATAGACTACTCATACCAACAAGGAATTTCTTCTTTTTCGGGAGCCCATCCGAAAGAAACCTTAAAGCTAAGCGTGCTTGGCTTGGAGCAATTTGAGGATGGGTGATAAACTGGATAGTTGATCCCGTGTGCGCACGAGTGAGGACATAGTATGCAGGAAAGACTATAGTGTTGGTATGTGGGGCCAGTCTAGATCCTAGTTGGCAGTCAGGCGCAACGAGTAGGAACTGGTGGGTGAACCACTAGATTTGTCCGAGGCGCTACATTTGGTATCAGAGCCGACCCTTGCAGTTACACGGGTGTCGCGGGTCAGGGGTACTGGACACACAGATGTGTACCAAAAGGGAATGTTTCTGTGGGCTGGCGAGGATGTATGTTTCTTTGAGTGGGGGTGTATGTGATATCCTAACTTAATAGACATGATAGACTACTAATATCAACAAGGAATTTGAGGACCATCAAATTTATGGGTGCTTGGCTTGTAGCAATTTGAGGACGGGTGACTGATTGAGAAGTTGATTCTGGGTACGTACAAGTAAGACTAGTGTTGGTCTATGAGACCAGTCTAGACACCCGACGATGGTATGGCTGGTGTGCTACAGCAACTCGACCTTATGGGCTAGGTTTGGGGGGAGGGTCCGATTGGATGACCTTTTTTTTTGGCCCGGACAGTGTCCAGGCCATCCATCGGACATATGGGGGCAGAGTGGGGTTCCGGTTGGAGATGCTCTTAGATGATGTAAATATTTCTTTCTCAACCACATCTGGGAGTGCGTTTGTGCATTAATAGGTCGACGCAATGTTACAATCTAAAAGCATTCTATTGTAAATGTATGTTTTCTGTTGCTGCTACCGGTTCTATCTCTTTCTATATTTGGAACTAGTGGGTCGGCTTGCACATTTGCACCTCTAGATTGTTACTTTTTTATCTTAGAAAACTATTTCCTCTTGATATTTGGGTGTTCATTTTTTGGGCGTTGAAATCACATTTTTTTTGCGAATAACATTGAAATCACAATTGTTGATCATTAAATATCGTTACACTGATTGTCCTTTTATATTTCTTTAAAAGCTTTTATTTTGGCATGTAAGTAATATGAATATGTCTTTTAAAATCTACCTTCTATGTACTATCTCAGTCTGGGGCAACTTTTGCATGAGAGTTATTTCACCAACTACTCCCTTTGTCGCGTCTTTTGGGAATTTGGGTTATAATCTGAAATAGATTTGATAATTATAAAAATCCACCTAGAGGATGAAGATGCATTTTGAATCTCTCCCTTTTTGCTACTTGATGACAACATAGCTCAAAGCTTTGCATGTGATATAAAATATGAGTATGAGACTTTGAAAATCATATGATACAGAAGAGCTCCCCCTAAATTTGTGCCTTATTAGGAATTTGCTTTTGAAATGGCACTATGCTCTCTACTAATGATATCGAAAGATAGGTTATGGACGGCCGATAGACTTCAGCATTGGGGTTCGCCAAATTATGGGTTTTGCCCTCTTTGCAACCAAGTCCAAAAACGCAAAAACTGGCAGCGCATCTCCTTTACCAATACACGACTACAATGGTATGATATCAAGGCTTGGCTCGGGCTCAATTACATCGTGCCTAGTGATTGTGCCAATATGACTTTGGTGAAGGACCAAAGTCATATTGGCACAATCCTTACAAAATCACAAGGTACAAGGATGTCGCTTCTTTAATGATGCTCATCTCTTGGAAAATTTGGAATGAGCGAGCGAACCGCAACACCGCCGCCCCATGATGAGGACGTGCACAAGATCAAAGAGTGCCAAGCAACGGAAGTAATTACTTTTCATTTCCCGCTCTGTGTGTTATATTTTTTAATCAATGAAAATGGAAATCTTTTTGCCTTGTTTCAAAATAATAATATTAAAAGATAAAACAGAGCATCATGCCGGATAGAAACATCAGGGAATATCATGAGTGGCAGTTTAGTTTCCGACCACCAGAATCCATACAATGATATATAAAAAGACAGGCAAATCGATTGCCCACTCAATAACAAAACCGAGTAGCTGATAAATCAAGATCGATCAGGTTGCCTAGATGGCAAGCAAATCAAATCTCCAATCTCCTCGCTCCATGGCGAAGGACCAACTCCCAAGACAGCAGCAACAACTAGAACTGGGACTTGTCGAGGCTGTCGAAGTAGGGATGGTCCATTGCCGCTTTAGCTGAGATCCTGTTCGCTGGATCAAACTGAAGCATTTTCTGCAGTTCACCGAAGCAAGAAACTATTAGCTCAGATACAAACATCCTCAAGGACAGACATACGAAATTGGCGTCTTATGTTTCCCTTAATTTACCCCTAACAGGTCGAGTCCTTCAGGCTCCAGTGTTGGAACTGCACGTGACAAATGTTGTGGCTTCCACTGTGGGTAGTCATGCCAGTCTCTCAGAGCACATACTCCAGGCCACTTCTCTTCATTAGGAGTCCCCAACAACCTTTTCAGAAGCAGGTTTCAGTCAAATGATTAGATGCATACAGAATGAAATAAACTGTCAGATGTTGTAGTAATAAGTACTTCAATCGACTTCCCAAGTCAGAAGTTATTTATCCATTGGAACAAGGAATAATGGACAGAACAAGAACACTTCACTAGGATCAGGCATACTAATACACCATCCCATCAACCAACCAGACAAAGTACTGCATATTGGTGGTGCTCATGCAAATAAGAAAACAAAGTACCTGAAAATGTGAAGCAGCTGTTGCAACTCAGAGTCGCCAGGAAAAAGAGCTTGTTTTCTGACCATTTCAGCTGCATTAGAAAGTTACAATATCAAAATGGGAAGACCTTGGCAATCGCAGAATAGTGTCAAGTCAAAGAAAGCAAGGGAAGAACTTGAAGCACAATATGGTGTGTTTAGTTCAGATAACACAAGGACTGTGGAAAACTGGAGCTTATTTCTTTTCTAACAAAAGCATCTAGTACAATGTTTATCAAATGCTTCTTTGAAATGGTATCCTTGACAAGATGAGGCCTCTAAAATTAGTGCTACAGATCAATGCTAAATCTTTTGTTTGATGTAAGATAAACTATACTTTTGTTTCTGCTTAACTGATTGTGATCAAGTGTGGCAAGTCATATGCTATTGTATTTTGCTTGGGAAGTTGAACGTAGATTGCATTCAGTATAAAAATAAGACATACAGTAATCATGAAATTAGATCAATTAGCAAACGCTTTCTGTAGTAAATTGCACTGCTTCATAAGATGCATGAAAAAAAATACTATTTTTTGTCTTGATGCAAGATAAAACGTATGCTCTCTTTTACTGGAGTACTTCTAGTAAATTGTGCTGCTTCATAAGATGCATGGAAATATCAAACTTTTTTGTGTTTGATGCAAGATAAACTATTTATTCTCTTTTACTGATTATTGCACAAGTGTGACGATTTATCTGCTAATGCATTTTCGTTATGGAGGTTGTACATGGATTGTACTATTTGTTCTGAATACAAGGATAAGGCATTTCATACCAAAGATGCAACCGATGGACCAAATGTCAACACCAGTTGAGTAATGTGTGGCTCCAAGTAAAACTTCAGGAGCTCTATACCAGAGTGTCACAATCTACAACACAAAACAGACGACATGATGAGGAACTTACTAGAGCATGTTCAGTAAAATCGTATGAACTTTGTTGCTAAGCGGTACCTCATGGGTGTAACTTTTCATGGGAACAGTAAAAGCTCTGCTTAGCCCAAGATCAGCAATTTTCAGTACCCCTTTCTCCTTGTCGATCAACAAGTTTTGTGGCTTTAAATCCCTATGAAATCAAGCAGAATAGGATTAACCACATAGCTGCAAATGTAAATGTTGTATCGAGCTGACAATTCCAGCAACAAAGACCACACAACAAAGGTCTGACCTGTGAAGGACGCCATGGCCATGGCAATGCGCAGTTCCTTTGCATAACTGGTACAAGAAACTCTGCAAGAGGACAAAGAAAGTTACTTTGTCATTTTCATGCCGAAGTAATCAGGCGCATGGTCACGCGCAATAGAAGCTAATGGAGAGAATCAAAATATGAAACGCAGAATTCCATGCAGTTCCGATCCTGTGACGACTGTGGATCCAAACTGAATTGCGCGTGAAGAAAATTTACTGCAGAGACAAGTACAAGGTTTGTATGGAAACAACAATGGTGGATTGATGGTGCGTTATCTGTTTCCAAAGCAAGCTCAGCGTTCTTTCACTTTAGGAATGAGACAGATTTCTCTATTCGATCTCAAAATAGAAACTGAGTGATCATCACCAGCAAGGTACTGTAAATGCTGACAGGTTACATTCCTAATTTGTCGTTGCAACTATATATGCACGAATTTACGAAAAATTAGACCTTTCTAGTTACAAGCATGAGGCCTTAGGTTGACGCGTTGATCTGATTCTTGTACGATCTGTACGTCCTCCACAGCACCATCAATCAGTGCTTCAAATTACTTGTTGTCCACTTACGATTCACACCGTCATCATTTGACACGATTATAATACTGTAAATCGAGATGCACGGATCGGTTGGTTTTGATCGCAAAGCCGCCGCGCTTCAAGGTAGCAGATTTCCGTGGGGAGGTAACTATAGGAATCGGTACGCAAGAAGATGGTAGTACAGTATACTGAAGAAAAAGGTCGTGGTTGCGAAGGAGATGGTAGATAGATATACCTTGACGACCTGGGTGGGGAGCGGCCTGGGCGAGGGCCCCTTGCGGAAGCCGTCGACGAACTTCTTGAGGTCGGTGTCGAGGAACTCGAAGACGAGGTAGAGGACGGTCTTGCCGCAGGGCTTGGTGACCTGCTCCACGGAGAGGAGGCGGACGACGTAGAGGGAGGCGGAGAGGAGGCGGAGGAGGGAGATCTCGCGCAGCGCCGTGGGCGGGATCCCCTCCTCGTCCATCTCGAGGCGGGTCTTCTTGAGCGCCACCAGCTGCCCCGTCGCCGCCACCCGCGCCTTGTACACCTTGCCGTAGGTGCCCTCCCCCACCTTCTCCAGCTTCTCGTACTTCTCCATGGATCGCCGCCGCCGGATCGGGT
>NC_041388.1:267449981-267451170 GCF_002162155.2 Triticum dicoccoides
CCGGATCGGGTGGTCCTTGGGGTGTGGTGTGGTAGGGGGGTGGGTTTGAAATGGGGGGAGGGAGGGAGGAGGCCGAGGCGGCGAGGGTGGGAAGAAGAAGGGAACGCGAATGCGGGGCTGGCCGCGGGAGCGTGCTGGGCAACGGTCGAATTGACGAGGGGCGCGGGGCGGAATTGTTTAGCGGCGGCGGTGGCGAATGATGGGCGGGGCCCGGGCGCACATGGCAGGGTGTAAAGTGCGGTGCGGTGCGGCGCGGCGCGTGTGTGCTGGCCTTGGCAACGGCTAGGCGACCGATCGTCACTCACTGGCCTGGATCTCAGGGAAATGAAGGTCCGATTCTCAAGATTTTAGAACAATCGGCAAAAAAATAAATCATCTTTGACTTCGTCCCATTGCTTTGTTTAGTACTCCGTAATGCTCTTATATTTCTTTACGAAGGGAGTAATAATTAGGATCGAGATATTTTAGTTCAACGACTATCCCTTTGCCGGACAAAGATAACGAGTCTTTTTGAGGCAAACAATTACAACTTGCTCAAAAAGATCCATGATCGATGGGCGGAGACAACTGGCGAAAGAGCGGTTGGAGATGGTATGGTCTGGCATCTTCAGTTATCGGCCACATAAGGACTACTCACTTGACGGTGACTGCTGGCACACGAGGATTCATGATCAACTACCAAGTACAACGGGCAAAAGAACGGTTAAAGATGGTGTCGTTTTGCGTACATTGATGTGCCATAAATTGGCCTCCAACTCTCAGCCAGTGTGATTCCAGCAATGTGCACCTAATGTGCACCTCTCGACTAGACGCACGCATCAATTAGGGGCCACTCAAAGCACGGAAGCTTCAAGTGGACGGAACACTCCCACTGGCTCATAGCCGGACGAAACACTCCAGCTATGAGACAGTCAAAGTTGGTGTCGTTTTGCATCTCCATTGATGCGCCACAAATTGGCCTCCAGCTATGAGCTAGTGTGATTTCAGTAAAGTGCACTCCTTGATTGGGTACATGTTTCAATTAGGAGTCACTCAAAGGACCGAACCTTCCAGTGATGAAACAACCCCAAGCAGTGGCAGAGCTTGGGCCGAAAACCTAGGGGGGTGGGGATGAGCTGAGGGGCGACTAATGGACTTTGGTGTTATTTTATCTAGAAATTGAGGCCTCATACTAAGGGATATAAAGCAA
>NC_041388.1:267451480-267460243 GCF_002162155.2 Triticum dicoccoides
ATGAGAAACTCTGCCGCTACTCCCATGTAAGGAAGGCATCCTATTTCATGTGTAGATTGGAGGAAAGCAAACACACGCCCACGCCCCTCCTGCACGCGCACACTTTGGATTGACCCATCACTATTAGGGAAAAGCCTAGCAGTAGCGCGGGTATAAGGCGCTACAACTAACGTTTAGCAGTAGCGCGTTTTGACACGCGCTACTGCTATACCTGCTTAGCAGTAGCGCTTTCAATACCAGCGCTACTGCTAAGTGTTTTAGCAGTAACGTTTTCCTGTCCAGCACTAAAGAGCGTTACTACTATATTTTCTCATATCTTTTTTTTGCTATGTATTTGCGATGTTTCTGTACAGGTTTCATATCGTATTCTAATCATATCATAAACATGCAATATGCTCATCATATCATACATATAATAGTCTCATCATATCATCCAACATAAATTATGTCGTCACATCATAATCACGATATAGCTATACAAGTTACATGACATGTCTCATCATACATGATGTAGTACTTCTTGAGGCGTCAGTTCATATCCATCTCTCGCACTAGCGTGAACCTAAGCTAACTACTGGCTGTCGCTTGGAAACCGGAAACTGGTACACCTGGGCCTGACACTCCGGCCACTTGTCGTATACTCCTGGCGTAGCACTTCTTGGTCATCGATGATCTATGCACCTGCATCGTCACATGAGTTGATGATATGCAACATATATAGTTGAGCAACAGAAAGAGACAGACTTGGCAAAAATAGAAGCAACATATCATAAGCATAAATAACAAAGTTCATCGTACCCAAAATGCCATAACTAAAGTGATATTCGCTAGTTGAGGAGGACGGTTTAATTACATCACAAATAAAGTTTCGTCGTGCATAACTCAAAGTTTCTTCATAGAGAAAGTATGGACTAAACGGACACATTGTCATATATCGTCAATCACTCCAACATGTCATGCCATCCATCCAAGTTAGGGAGATAGTCCCCGAGCGAAGTGAAAGGCTTCAGATCGAGACGCTGAGTGGCTACGCGTGTTCGGACGTCTTCCCGCGATATTTGCCCTTCTTCATAGAACATCCCTGTTTTTTCGAGGACCTCCTTCATGATGATTTGGGCAAGTTCATGTTGGATGTGATAGAACTCAACTTGGAGTCGATGATCCGGGATATCTCCTAGGTTCTTTGCCCATTGCAGAATATGGGCATCGCCGGATCTAGGTGACATGCGAAGGTTCTGCTGATCTCGTCTGTACTCCAGCATGTGGTGGAGGACATAGAATCCATCACTGAGAGCACCACTTGGTTGCTGGATGCAGCAGAAGTCAGTCTTATGGCCGAAGTAGGGCGCGCGGTTCCTTGTCTTCCTGAGCGTGATCTCTCCACCCCATATGTCATACGTAAAGATAGCAATGTCGAGAACAGACTTGATGTGGGTGTAATCCTTTTTCTTCATGTTCTTCGACGAGTCCAAGTAAAGAGTGTGGGAGAATCCAGGGTAAAGGATGATGAGGACGGCGCGCCGGTCGCTGCGCAAAATAAGTACACCTCAAATTAGCCTCCACGCATGCAAATAAAATGATTGAAATCGAAGGAAGGATATCCGCGCGGATGACTTACATGGGATGATAAGGAACGAGAGTCGTTTTCTTGTCCTTATTGTCGACCATGAAATCGGCAATGTAGTTACTCGCGTATTCACGGTGCTTTTCAAAGTATGCCAAGAAGCTCCCGTGCATGAAGTACGGGTCAGCGACACAAATATAAGGTATCTTCTCAATTCGGATGATGTAGTTCATGTACAAGGCAAAAAGGCGGACAAACGTAAAATCCAGCTTTTTCAAGTGAAACATGTCAAAGATGTAATTGAATCGAAGGAATAACTTTTCCGCGGGGAATGTGTCGACGTACAACCTTTGCTGCGGCACGTTAACCACGTAGAGCGGGTATCCTGGATTTTGCGAGGCGATCAGGCTTTTCTCTCTTCGCAATACATCGTCATGAAGTCTCCTGAGATCGCCGTATATGGCCTCTACAGCTGCCTTAGGTAGGACTGATTCACCGGGGATATGGTATTTCGCCGCACGCATGACAAGTATACGGTTTTGAACCCGAGGCTGCGGAGGCGGCTGGATCATAGAAGCAGCTTTGTTGCCTTTCCTCGCTCTCTTCCTATACTTCTTTGCTACTGGAAGGTCATCTATAATACGTTCAGCCTCCGGTAATTCAAGCACCGACTCATGACGCTCAAACTCTGAGTACACATACTGCTGAGCCATCAATCCTCGTTGTCATAGGCGCGAGTATTGAGATACTGTAGAGTGTCATCGTCATCCTCATCGATGGCATTGATATCATGGATTGCTTCTTCAACGACGGTGACGTCATCAGAGACTAATGGAGCCTCTTCCTCACCCCATTCGCTATCACCCAGCATGACAGGCGACACTAATTGGGTAGGTGGGGTGTTAATGTTCATACCTTGCTGAGGCTGCGTGGTCATGGGTGTGCTCCCGGTCGCCTCCAGACGAAGCAGACTCTTTGGCCACAATAGGCACTACAAAAAAAATACACTTCCGTGATGATACGCGTTTGTTACAGTAGGTCACGTTTTCCTTCATGCATGTACATCCATGACAAATTTATGACAGAATCAAGATAGTCATACTTGTGCTGTCGTAGAAGTGTTCCATGACATTACCAAAATTACCATCACGGAAGTGTCCACTTCCATGACGATAAATCGCGCGTCACAGAAGTGCTTTCGTCAAGGGTGACCGACACATGCCATCCACCGTAACGGAACACCGTTAAGCTATCGGGTCCGGTTTTGGATCCGATAACCCGTTAACAGCCCCGACCAATGGAGATTTTCCACGTGTAAAATCATCATTGGCTGGAGGGAACATGTGTCGGTTCGCCGCTGGGACAGATGTTATCCACTCATTGGACCCAAAGCGCCTATGATACGTCGACGCGTGGCACGGCCCAACAGAGGCCCATTCCTGTGAAAAGGCCGGCCCGTTTGACTTGGTCAAAAGGTGGCGGCCCGGCCCATGGCAAGCCTGTTAACGGCCTGTTCGCATATAGCCCATTTACAGCCCGCTAACCCAGGGCCCGTTTACGGCCTATCCAAATTAGGCCCAGTAGCGTCATCTGGGTCGTCCAATATAATTCCAGCCCATTTTAACTTCCGGCCCATGTATGACCCATGACGTCTCTCGGCCCATATGAGGCCCTTAGTAACCCTCGACCCATTAACGTCCCGTGGTAAAACTGGCCCGTTATGAACAGTATATCACTTTATACCCATTAACGGCCCATTATACCGTTGGGCCGTTTCCAGCCCATGTTATCTTTCGGCCTTCTCAGGGCCCATTTATTCTTGGGCTCAATTCGAGCATTCGTTTACTTTCGGCCCGTTACTGTCATTTTCTGCTTGTGGGCCAAATTCAGCCCGTGGTTACAGTCGGCCCGTTTGTGGCCTGTTAATACATTGGGCCATTTTCATAGCGTCATCAAATATGGCCGATTAACGACGGTCCGTTATGGTCGGCCCATGAACGGGCGATTTCAACTCTAGCCCATTTACGGTCATAATGTGGTCTGTTATTGGCCCATGTTTGGCCAACCGATCATACGGCTCGTAGAAGGCCCGTTGATGATACGGCCCGTAGAAGGCCCATTGTGTCTACGGCCCGTATAAGGCCCATTGTTTCTATGCCTTGTAGAAGGCCCATTGTTTCTACGGCCCTTAGAAGGACCATTGTTTCTACGGCCCGTAGGAGGCCCATGTTAACTACAGTAAATATGTAGCCCATGGTTAATGTGGCTTAGTTTTTAAAAGTAGGCTATTGCGGCCACTAGCAAACCATGGAAAAAGAACTGCACTGACTACAAGAAAACAAATAGACAAGACAATAAGGAAATAAATAGGCAAGCAACTTATGCTAGGCTATCACGGCTATTACACATATTACATCCACTGGGCATCAAAGTTCGCCACGAGTGCAAATATAGGGAACAAAGCAGCATATAAACGCCGCAGCAAAACAAGTCCAGAACTGAAACCACTTCATAAGAGCTCAAGAAACAATATCCTGGGTACCCATAATGCTGGCAAGATGCTTAGCAAGTTTATTAACTTTCTCTTGTTTGGCGCTTAAATCCTCCACACTTGCTGTTGCACCAGAAAGTATGCATCTGAATTCTGTAGGGACTTCCTCTGTCCTTCGGCTTCCTGTCACATAACATCTGACCGATGTCTTTCAACTTGAAGTTGAGACTCAAGAAGCCGAACTGATTCAGGCAGCGAGTTCGAAGAGCTGGTGCCAGCAGTAGTAGCCAGTAACTCGAACACTACATCAAGACAGGACTTTGGGGTTGTCTGAGTGTCTTCAATATAGTTTTTATCAGCTTTCTTGGAGACCAACAGGGATGTCTCACTATCTTGAACCTTATCTGCATTACTTTCTGTACCATTGCATAACGGGGTACTCTTCTCCAATATTTTATCCGCATTCTAAAAGAGAAACAAACAAACACATCACAGGTTTACAATGTAGTATATGAAACTTGTTTTGGTAAATCAGTTTAGTGGTAAGGTGGACAGGAAAACAGCATGAAACAAACATATATCTATGTAGTATGGTCACTGTATGGTCTATATCATTCTAGTTTATGTTTCCAAATCAAGATAGATACAGTTCGAATCATATCTATTTAAGACAAAGCAGCTTAGACAGAATATAAGTGTGGGAAACTACACAGCAATAGCAACACTTGTAAGGTGCATGGCATGAGAATATAACTGTTTATTCAATTGAAACTGAAATCAACATAGAGCAAGTTACAACAGCAAACACGTTAAAGAAACAGGTTTAAAACAGACCTGTTGCGCCATTGGAGTTTCAATTGCATCCTTCAAATTTGAAATTAGTTGGTATGAGTAAATACAGTGATGCAAGAGTAAAGTAGTATGAACCATAGCTACGGAACCTGACCTGAGAACAATTCTTCTTCTGCTTTAAGCGTTGACTTGGGGTTCGGAGTGGTGGTCCTCGTGCTTTGGGCACTGCAGTTGCCTTACTAACTGCTCGTGTTTGGGTGCTCTGTGGTGGAGACGGTGTTGTGTCAACGGGAATTGGGTTACTATCTGCTGGGGTTGGGGTTAGAAGGGGTGTAGCCGGTTCTTTGTCCAACTGGGTAGGGGTACAATCTGCGTGAGTCTGGGTTATGTGTGGTGGGGCTGGTTCTTGGGCAAGTACAACTGTGGTTCTATCTCCATCGACAGGTAGCATGATCTTTTCTGAAGACCGTGTTTTTACTCCCACAGATACTGCCATCACCCCCTCCAATTGAAATGGCTGATAAACAAGAAAAGTAATTGAATGTACATACATTGTAAGATAGACAGGTGCAATGGATAGTAAGGAAGAAAATAGGGCATGAAATAATTCACATTTATGTTGTCTAACCAAACAGAATAGCACGGCATAATTTCACATATATGATGGCTAATTAAACAGGATAGGATGACACAATTTCACATGTATGATGGCTAAATAAACAGGATAGAATGACATACTTCAAAATATGATGACTATGTAAACAAGATGACATGATATAACTATACGATGTGTAAGTGGTTGGCATGCCATAAATCACAAACATGCCATCGATGGAAACATGATGGCATGATATAATTCATGGATAGAATGACATAATTCAAAATATGATGACTATGTGAACAGGATGAGATGATATAACTATATTATGTCTTTAGAAAATGGGTTGGCATGCCATAATTCAGATACATGCTGTCTATGTAAACATCATGGCATGATATAATTCAAATATATGATTTATATACTAAGGAAGAGAGCAGAGGGCAATCGCATATATGATGTGTCAACTAAGGAGATGGCATTCAATATCGTGTATATGATGTAAAATCTAAGCATTGCAATACAACATATGCATGATATGAGTAATATAACCCTGCCAAGTTTGAGCATACACCTTAGGGGGATAATAGGACTGGTCATCTGCCTCTGAATCCTCCTCTGAAGAGCTATCTATAACCAGCAAGATATCTGCTTCACCAGGTAGCATTGTCTGCTCTGAAGGCCTTGTTTTCACTCCAGATTTCTTCATCTCCAATTCAAATGGCTGATGCACAGGAAGAGCAGTTGAATATACAAACATTGTCGACAGAAGCAATGAGAAATACAAAAAAGGACGGCATGATATAGTTCACATATATGACGCTTGGCTAAACAGCATGACATTGCATAACTCACACATATAATGCCTTGCAACAATATAGCATTGCATAATTCACATATATAATGTCTTGCAACAAGATGGCATTGCATAATTCACATATATGGTAATTAGACACTAAACAGGTGGCATTCACACAAAGCATGTCTAAACTAAGCAAATGACATAGCAATGCAAGATACCATACGCACGATATGAGCATCATAACCCTGCCAAGTTAGAGCATGCACCTCGGAGGGAAATAGGACTGGTCATCTGTCTCTGAATCCTCCTCTGAGGAGCTATATGTAACCAGCAAGACATGCGCTTCATCAGATAGCATTGTCTGCTCTGAAGACCTTGTTTCCACTCCAGATTTTCTATGACCGTGCCGAATGGCTGATGCACAGGAAGAGTAATTGAATGTACTAAAATTGTTGACAAATTTAACACGTAATAAAAAATAATGTCATGATATAATTCACATATAAGATGACTGGCTAACCAGGGTGGCATTGCAAAATTCACATATATGATGCCTGGCTAAACAAGATGGCATTGCATGATTCACATATACGATAAAGAAACTAAATAGATGGCATTGACACAAAGCATGTCTAAACTAAGCAGATGACATCTTTGATGTATACAGTAAGCAATGCAAGGCACCATATGCATGATATTACCAACATCAGCATGCCAAGTTAGAGCGAAGACCTCATGGGGTAAATAGGAGTGGTCTTCTGCTTCTGAATCCCCCTCAGAACATTTATCTTCCTCTTGATTGCGATCCGAAATGGGTGGAGGGGGGCTGCCTTTGCGCCCACCATGGAGCGACGTCTGCATGAAATTTTATTGCCACACAAGGCTCGTCTTTTTTGCTCTACATGTTCAGTTCCATTGTGTACAATAACTAACATGTATAGGAATAGAACATAGTGAGATTATGTAAGGAGTGCATGCAAAAAGCCAGAGTGATGGTAGCAAACTATGGATAGACCCAAAACAAATGATAGTAGGCAGATAATAGCTTTAGTTAAAAAATACAGATAATGGCTCCTTTAATGTTTTTTTGCACCCAACATGAAACTCATAGTAGACACCCGAGATTAACCAGATAGTAGACAGATAGTACTGATTGCTGCCCCAATATGTACCCCACAACCATTTAAAAACTCAAGTTTCAGCATAAGTTTGGACCAGAGTCGGAGTCTAATAGGTGAACATGATGATAAAGTAGCATGTCATCATTAAGCGATGCATAACGTAAGCAGAAACGGAAGAGTGCGACCTCTCTTGCGGACCCGTGTAGTCCTCAAGGTCATCTAATCAGTTGATGATGGTAATGCAGTTGTCGTGGCTGTCAGCGGCGGGGAAGAAGATCTGAGGCGGCGAAAGACAGTCTGGAGAGCAGATCCCTGCTGTGGTGAACCCTTCCGTCGTTGGAGCAGCTGAGCTGGGGTGGAACACAGCACCGCAGGATCACGACAAACCACACAAGGTTTTCTTTGACACATATTTGTAACAGAAGTAATTGTGTAAGGGCTTGTTTGAATTTGAGGATTCTAACAATGCAGGGATAGGAAATAGACAGGAATAGGATAGGAATGCACGTGCAAAACAGATAATTAAAAAACACATGATTTTTGCCAATCTGGGTGTTTGGTTCACAAGAATTGGAACATCACAGGATGCAAAGAAGCATGTTGAGATTAAGTCAAACCACAAGAAGTGTACAACCTCTTTGGCGAAGCCATGTCGATCTCAGCGTGATTGGATTGGCCGGTGAGGATGCTCCGACTGACTTAACTGTCGGAGGAGGGGAAGAAGATCTTAGGCTTCTGGAGATGGAGCCCGAGGTACTGCTCCGCTGTGATGGAGGGTTTCGTTGTTGGATCAGCTCCGGTGAGTTGTACGACGCCGAGGCTGAAGCAGGACAAGAGAGACAATGTTTACCCGAGTGGAATTCTAATAGCATCTCCAATAGATGACGTAAAATACATAACCACAAAGTGCTAGATGTATACATCAGCCGCTCATCTCTGAACTTAACTGTTGAAACTGAATTTAACTGTTGAAACTGAACTTATCTGTCGAAACTAAATTTTGCTGTCGAAACTGAATTTTACTGTCAAAACTGAACGCACTAGAGGTGAGGCTACAAGTTAGTCCACTGACTTTTTCATCTCTAGTCAGTCAATTTTGCAGCCGTTGGATACGAAATCAAGGGCATGCAGTTCATCTTCAACCTCCACCCCCCTGAGCCGCCAGCCACCACCGGCCAAAGAGCCGCTCCCCGTCGCCCGCGGCCGGCGGTGCGCCGCCCCGCCCGCCCCGAAAACACTCCCCACCACCGGTCCGCCGCCGCCCCGGCCATCCTTGTAGGCCCCCCGTGCCGAGCTTTTTCTCCGGCGATCCCCATGCCACCGCCGGCGACCACCGCCCTCACCCTGAACCCTAAGATAGGTAGTGGGGTACCTCTTCGGCGAGCCCTCCTCCCC
>NC_041388.1:267460621-267479458 GCF_002162155.2 Triticum dicoccoides
AAATCGACTGACCCAAAAGTTGATTTAGTCGACTGAAGTGTAGCTAAATCAGAGCAGCATCGCAAGCAAGAGCAAGAGCGAGAGCAGCAGCGCGAGCAAGAGCAAGAGCAGACCAGGCAGGGGACCGAGAGCAAGAGCACAGCTGCAGCG
This sequence comes from Triticum dicoccoides, assembly GCF_002162155.2. Classification (NCBI taxonomy): domain Eukaryota; kingdom Viridiplantae; phylum Streptophyta; class Magnoliopsida; order Poales; family Poaceae; genus Triticum; species Triticum dicoccoides. The sequence continues at coordinate 267,460,772 of NC_041388.1, forward strand.
CAAGCGAGAGCTAAAGTAGCAACAACTCCTACTGATGTGGACATTGCCGCCGAGGGAGCAACACCGTGGAGGAAGTGGCCGGCGACGCCGGCGTGGATGGATTCGCGCCGTGTCGGCTCGGGACTGAGCGCCGGCAGCACCGTGAGATCGAATCAAGAAGAAAATGCGGCAATTAGTGTACAACCTCTTTGGTGGCGCCGATTAGGCCGCAGCTTCATCCGAGGAAACGGTGATGATGATGCTCTTCTGGTGGTGCAGGTGAAGACGGTGGTGTGGGAATGGAGGTGGCGCGAAAGACAAGGGGAACGTCGGGGCAGCTCCTTGGAGGTGGAGGACGGGGTGGCTGAACCGGCGGGACGACCAGATCGACGAAGAATCCTCATCCAGTATGGTGGATGAGGGACGTCGAGGTGTTGCTGTGGACAACGTCGTCGGGGAAGAGGCTCCGGCTGGGTGGCGGACGGAAGAGGGTGTGGGGCTTCGCGGGTTTTGCCGGCCTCGGTGTACGAATGGGTGGGCGGATGGGATGGGAGTGGGGAACCATGGCTTAGGGACGCGCTTGTCCGAAATGTGGGTAAGTTACGAAAGTACCCCCACTGATTTGAGGCGGTTCTTTCAGTTCAGGGGTATCACGGGCATTTCGCGTGTCGGGATTTCACAGGAGGTGGGAGTTTTCACGCGCGTTGTAATTTTGGAATAGCAAGGCGCGGGATGAGATGGAGGGAGTTGTCGGAGCACAACGAGACAAAGATATATCTTAAATATTTCGGGCTAACAAGGCGCGGGTTGAAGAGGCGAGAGTTTCGCAGCACGATAGACAGAGACGCTAGCTTGAAATTTCGGCATAACAAGGCGCGACTTGAAATTTCGGGAGAACAAGCTTAACGTGTACCCAAAAAAGACAATTTAGACTAGTATGATATACTACGTACAATGTGTTTAACACGCACAACACACACACACAGACACCATTTAGACTAGTAAGGTACGCGTGCATTGCACGCATGAGATTTGGCAACCAAATTATGAGTAAATACCACATTATAGCATGTAAGTTTTGAGTCATATATGCATGATGTAGATGTTCGTTTAATTCTTATAGTTCATTTCATTCAAAATCATCTAGTTTTTATAAGAAAGCTAATGTATTTTAAGATTCATGGAATTGTGTGTTGTAAGGCATAAAGTAAAAACAAATCATGTAAAAAAACATTTGGGCAATTATGATACAGAAGATTCTAGAACAAAGACGAAGTGCTTGTGTTTTGAGATTTGTGCATTATGCTTAAGTTCAACCATAGAGTCTTCTAGATTGTACATGTGGCAAAATCTGGTGGAATCTAGATGATATCCAACAGCCAGTAGTGCTCAAATTTGCCAGCTCTGCACCATCGATTGGCCTCATCCAACGACCATCTTTCAAAGTTAAAGTTATCTGCACACTATATAAAAATATATAATATAATATATATAGGGGTATAGATATAGATATGTGATGCGAAAGCCACCCATCATCTCCAATTATAATAGTTTGTCCATGCATGGATGCAATGTGGCCAAACGATGTCTGCCATCGGTATCTCAAATTCAAACCAATCTGACCTTGTTCAATGTGTATACATTGCAACATGCTCGTTTCCAAACCGCACCGCGCAGATCTCTGTTATATTCATGCATGCATGGGTTTCAAACATCATGATCTCTTATTCAAATATTTGAATTCAACTTTATATTGATTATGACCTCACCTAGTCTTTTACACCCACACATTGGTCTTCTCTTTATAATTGTACCACTAACTTTCTCTCATGCATGCATGCACACACACTACCAATCGACATTATCCATCGCACACATGCAATCTTTTTCTTCAGGTCGGTCTCCCATGAAGGCACACACACACATCCCCTCTCCATCATATCTGGCATTCTTTATCTCTGACGTGCATGCGCAATGATCGATGTTCCTCTATGTGTGTGTGTATATAGCTAGGTCTTTCATAGTTTTCCACATAAATCGATTAATCTATATATCTAGTGAGGTCTCACCCTCTTTCCCACGTCCACATCGATCAATCTATACCTGTCTATATAGGATTACATATATAGATAATACACCCACATTAATTATATATCCAACGCCCCCCTCTCATTATCCATGCTTTACGCTTCATCTCTCAGACGCGCGCACAATGGCCAAGACAGGGGGCAGCAAGGGCCCTGCCCCCCTAACATCACTATATATCGAGGCTAATGTGAATGTGATCATTATACAATTGCTGGTAAAAATGGTTTAAGTTGATGAATTGGCCCTCCTCGTAAAGGATTAGCAATGCTTGGCCCCCTAGCTCATGGGACATTTTTCATGGCTCCACCACTACGCGCAACAACACATGTTCTCGCCCCCTCTCTCTAAATATCGATCTCGCAGTTGTGCACTCCTTCATAGTCTCCCTCCACTCGGCCCCTCGCCCTCGCACCATCTTTTAGCGCCCCACCGGATTTTGCCAAGCAGACTCCATGGTTGAACTTAAGCATAATGCATAAATCTCAAAACAACAGTGGTTCTTCTTTGTTCTAGAATCTTATGTATCGTAACTGCCCAAACTTTTTTTCTAGTTGAATTGTCATTCTTTGTTTGTACTTTGTGCTTTACAACGCACAATTCCATGAATCATAATATAGATTAAGGTCTTCTTTGATTCAAAGGATTCTCGAAGGAATTTTGAAGGATTCTAATCCTTAGGAATTTTTCCTATCTTGGTTGTTTGATTTGTAGGATTGTAAACCATAGGAATTTTTTCATATGATTCATTTGCACTAGATTTCATAGGAAACATCCCATCCACTCAAACCTCTTTGAAATAATTCTACGTTTTTCCTATGCACAATCAAACACTCGTACCATCCTGTAGGATTCAAGACGACATTCCACTCTAATCCCATGTTCTTCCTATTCTCGCGTTTTGGAAATCCTACGAATCAAAGAGGCCCTAGGTTTTTTATAAAAACTAATTGATTTTGAATGAGATGAACTATAAGAATTAAACGAAGGTCTACATCAGGCATATATGACTCAGAGCTTACATGCTACAGTGTGGTATTTATTCATAATTTGGTTGCAAAATCTGACACGTGCAATGCATGTGTACCTTACTAGTACTTCGAGTATGTGCAAAACACAATGGCACGCTACACAATGTCTCTCTTATAGTTCATGAAGCCACGTGGGCATGTGGCATATGTGGAGGCGTTGTCGCGGCATCCTTGTGTGGATTGATCACAGTGACATGTTGCTGGTTCCAGAAGAATGTACTCGTCCTCCCTGAGCCGCACTGGCGATACATGCACGAAGCGAAGATGTGCACGCACACCACGCACGCACTCATTCCCTCACACGCACACGCGGGTACACGAGCGGATGCAATCTTGTACCAAGATCCACCCCATGTGATAATTTGACGCGTGTAAAGTCCTTCAGTTCATTGATGATCAATTAATACAGCGCATGCAAATTGAGTGGACGTGAGGGCGGAAGAAAGACATTACTACTCCACTGCGCGCATGCAAGTAGTTAAATCATGGGTTGCTAGTAGTACTTCCATTGGTCTCCTTCGTATTTTGTGCCAATTTTTGACAGTAACATAATATTTACACATCTGAGCAGTGCAGTATACTTGAAATTTATGTTCCACTAAACTCATAGGGAGCCGTTTCGGGCCTCGAAACCAAAAACCATCAATTAAATATTTACCTTGTTCCCATCACATTCGAAAGTACTAGTGCTACAATTAAGTGCAAGCCTGCTCACACCTACCAGTACGTACCAAACCTGAACGTGTTCCCACTATGCAGGTTTTAGTACTAGTGCTAGTACTTAGGTTATAAAAAGGGGAACTACCTAACCAAAAATTACTCTACCTTCCTCCTCATAAGTCCTGCTTCTTCGTTCATCCTTGCCATAGCCGGTGTGCAGAGCTCTAGGTCGAGAACTACTCGTTACAAGGGAGCGGCAACCAAGGCTGCGGAAAAAAGAGAGGGCTCGCCGCCACGCAGAGACCTCGAAAGATCTCTCACGGGCAGGCGATGGCTCCCAGGAGCGCCCTAGACGCGGAGGTGAACATGCCGAGCGGGCGGCGCTGGAGTCGTTATCCCTCGATGGCATGCCCGATCAGCTCAATAAGCACCTCAACAAGCAGAAGGAGTTCATCCACGGCTTGGTGGAGCTGCTGAAGGAGAGCCTCGACGACATGCCTGCTGAGCTCAATGAGTAGGGGGAGTTGACCGCAGGCTTGGTGATGCTGCTGAAGAAGAGCATTGCCTTAGAGAAGAAGGCGACCGACGAAATCCTGCAACTTCAAGAGGACAACGCGAAGCTCTGCCACGAGCTCGACCTGCTGAAGGAGGAGAACACCGCCTGGAAGAAGCTGCATGAGAATAGTAGTTCCTCGATGAAGATGTTGCAGGCCCTCGTCATGGAACAGAAGGAGTTGGCGAAGCTCCGCATCGAGCACCCGACTGCTATCAAGGTACGTAATGCGGCCGTGGAATAGATGATGAAGGCTCGCATTGAGAAATCCCGCGTCATGGACACAATGATGAAGATGGCGGAGGAGACGTGCAAGGAGATGGAGGTCGTGGAGGCGATGAAGAAGCAGTTACGACTCCGCGGCCAGCAACCCTTCATGTAGTGAGAGCAGCGCCCCAGACTTGTGTGTGTGTCTTCCTTCTTTTTTGGGGTGATAATCCTCCTTCTTTTGCTCCTGTGTTTCTTATTTTGCTTCGGGTATTTCGCCGCACATGTCACCTTCTCTGCGAGGCATGAATAGAACAATGCTAAAAATGAGATGACTAGCAAATTAGATCATTCTTTATCGCCAATAGAACAATGCCTCTTGCTAGTAATATATAATAAGAGTAGAGAGTAGAGGATATGGCACTGGGCTGTCGTGTTTCGTGCTCCTCCGTCATACTCCAGTGGAAAACTTGAGTATACCGCATGGTTCTTTGCTCCTCCTCAGGTTGTCGGCACATTTATACGAGCAGTCAAATCATAAGGCCCCACCTTCCAGCAGTAATGAGCCATCAAATCACAAAGGCCCTCGCCTCTCGTGAAAAGGACCAAGCTAGACTGCCCCGCCCTCTAGCCTTTTAAAAAATGTATACATTTGTACAGTAGTAGTAGTATTGATGGATTGCGCCATGGTGAGCAAAACTAACAAGATGTAATTAAAGAAAAAAGGTGGTACAGTACATATAGAGAGCGCTCGTCTTCAAATTATGCATATACTATATGACACTACCCACTATGAAGGTACTAGTAACATAGACTAGTAACTAGTCTATGCTACTCTCCACTATGACCAGCCAAAGTCGAGGCGCGGATACCAACAAGGGCCTGGTTGTGTCTATACTTGGACAACTCACCCGACTGCATGCGCACCAGGCAGACGAAGCTCATGTCGTGTTGGTGTCGTGTGCGGCCCGCACATTCATCAGTCTTGCTATAAGTCGTAGTAGATGCTATATAGGTCCGTCGGATCTTACATCAAGATCCGTGCAAAATTTCCTTTTCAGATTTTCTTTTTTCTCTCTTAAATCTCAGTCGAGTGAGACATTGCCACGCCATTAAACAGAGGCTTGGGCGCAATTAATGGAGACCTTGGGAGAGAGGTGGACGGCGGATGGAGGTCAAAGGGCTCGCATGCCTCCCGTACTCAAATAGCTACCCTGCACGGCGCCTCCTAGCTAATAAAAAAGGGGACGCGTAGCGGCATGTAAATGGTAAATAGAACGTCCACAGTTTCAATAATATTTGTGTTTCTGATTGTAACGTGACAGCACTTGTTCCAAAATGACTTTGTTGATTGTTAATGTGTGCGCCTTCGCAAATCGGACAGCAAAATTACCACAACATGTTGGTGCCATGTCATGACACCAAGCCAAGTTTCATGATTTTCATGCGTGTTTCGGATTTACAGGAATTAAAAAACCAAGTTTCTTAATGTTTCCAGCCGAGCCATGACGCCCAGATGTTTGAATTGCATTCCCATTTCTGGCATGGGACCTAGAAATTTACCCGAGGACACACATGTGATTTTTCAACCAGCTTTGGTGCACTGGAGCATGTGCTTGTATTTAAAATTTGAATTATGCACACAAAGATGACACGTTCCCTCTCAGAACCACAAGCCTTCTTGAGAGAAGCTCCGGTTTGTAAGAAAGTTATACCAAAACTTGTTCCTATTCTGCAAAAAAATTTACCACAGCATGGTAGTACCATGACATGACACCATGCCAAGTTTCATGATTTTCAGGCGTGTTTTGGATTTACAAGAATTTTAAAACCAAGCTTCTCATGTTCTTGGCCAAACCACGATGCCCAGATGTTTGAATTTCATTCCCATTTCTTGCATGTGACCTAAAAATTCACCCGAGGACACACATGTGATTTTTCAATCAACTTTGGTGCACGGGAGCATGTGCTTGTACTTCAAATTTTAGTTATGCACATTAAATGACCAGAAACTCAATTAATGTATAAAAAAGGTCAAACGAACCTGGAATAATTCCAAAATTTAACAGGGCACTCATATAGTTCTATGTTGCCTCTGTAAAGAGAATCTGGGGGGAGGCAGTGTGTATTAGAAATGCCATTAGACATTGTTATTTTCACGTCAAACCCGTTGACCATGTTACATGACAAAAATAAGCCGATTCTCACAATGATAAGTTAATGGTCTCCAGCACAACACACCCCTCAAATAAAACTAAGCACCCTGGAATTCTTTGACAAAACTAAGCACCCTGAAATTCTTTGACAACTAAACTGTTGGCTATATGATGTTGGCCATATATATTGTACGTATATAATGTGAAGAAACGAGTGATAGTACTATACCAACTAAAAGATGAAATGTACGAAATATAACGAGAAGAAACATAACATAGTTCTGCTGGGGGCTCAGCACTACACACCCCTCAAATAAAACTAAGCATAGCTGAAATTAAACTAAGCAACTAATCCGGTAGACACTGCATTAGATCCACCATGAGCAACAACACGGCCACCTTACTCGGACTCCTCATCCACGTCCTCGACTTCGTCCTTGTCCCTCTTCCTCTTGGCCAATACTTCTTTGCTTGAACCGCACACTTGGCTCTTGCTCTTCATCCAACCCTTGTAGATATTGAAACAAAGGTAGCCATCCATTGCAGCGTAGTGGATGTGGTCTATATCTAGTACATTCCACTCCCATGCATGATGAAACCTGAACGGAGGTTTCTTAGTGTACCGTACGAAGGATGAACCATGGCTCCTGCCAGGGTCAGCATTGAAGGATGATCACGGGAGGGCACCAGCCGTTTCTTCTGGAGGTCGAAGGGGTCGCCTACAACGAGGCCTATCCGACCCAGGATTTCCTCGTCGTTCCTAAAGTCTACAGTAACGAATTTGACTCGGCCGTCCTTGAGGAAATTCTTAAAATCCTGGCACTCAACGTCGGCATGGCATATGTGGTAGACCAAGCATAAGTCATGCACGCAAACGTGGATCATGGCGGGCTTCTTCTTCTCTGCCTCCTTTAGATTCTTCTCGCTTCCCAGGACTGTGGTGTACTCAACATCTAGCCCAGCGACCCACTCATCATTTGTGTTTTCAAACATGCGTTTTAAGCGAGCAAGGCATTCTTTCACCATTGCAGAAGAACGGGTGTAGATGACGTCGAACTCATCGCCGGTGATGATTCTAACCTTGTACTCGTAGAGATTTGGGACGCCATGGATTTGGGAGGAGGGTTAGGATTAGTGGAACTGTCGTAATGTGAAAGGACGGGATGACTAGGAGCGGTTTATCGATTGAAAAAATGTCGAGTGGGGGCGCGTGCGAATGGCAGGGTAGTGGCTTGCCTGGTGGATAAATTGATTCATGCACAGTACTATGGGGGCCCAATTAGATGTCATGTCTACTCGACGCCCAATTAAATGCCTTTCGATGTCATGTCAAGCATCGGGAAAATTACAGGTGATACAAAGCTTTCCATTCTCCCATGATATGGGCTTCTGAGAGCCCTTGGATCTGAGATCGAACGGTTGCATGGCGTGATTCTAGACCTATGGTGAATATCCTATCTTGGAGGGTTATTCTGCAAATTTTCAGCAACTTAGCATGCGACCATTTGATCTCAGATCCAAGGGCTTCCAGCAGCCCGTATCATGGTCGCGCCTACTGATGAAGCTATGTACCTAGGATAGGGACACGGACCTGTCCTAAGAGCCCTATCCAAGGACATCCCTAGAAGAAATCACCTTTCAATCGACTTGAAGGTACCCACTCGACGGGTTCAAGACACTCGACCAAGAAGCTATCACTCGACCATGAAGCCAACCACTCGACTGCCAGGAGATCTAAAGTCACTCCGCAGGCAAACGGTCGGTCTTTAAGTAGTCTTTATGGTCATTATAGCACTTTATTAGGGGCGTTACCAGTAACGCCCAACCTTAATGTACCTTAAACCCTGCATTACTGAGGGCAGGAGAGGGCCGGCGAACTCTATATAAGCCACCCCCCTCCTCAGTATGAAGGGTTCGCACCCCTGTTATTCACACACCTATAATCCAATCGACCGCCTCCGGGCACCGAGACGTAGGGTTGTTACTTCCTCCGCGAAGGGCCTGAACTCGTACATCCTGGTGTGTTTACAACTTCCCAATAGCTGAGATCAAGCCTCTCCATACACACCCCCCTACATCACTATCAGAGTTAGAACCGCGACAGTTGGCGCCCACCGTGGGGCAGGAATCTTAGCGCCTAGTTGGAGAAGTTGCGATTTTTCCGATCACTTTGATCATGGTTTCGTGCGGAGTTTGGGTGGAGGGCCGCGAGATCCGTCTCAGCGCGCTCACATTCATCGCCGACGACTCCGCTTGGCTTCAGGAGGCTCCACTCGACATCGACGCGCTCCCCGTCCGCGGCGCGACGCACTTCCGTGCATGCGTTCGTGGCGTCCTCCTGCGGCAGCTGTCAACCCAGTATCGGTCGGCCCCCGTGTCGTCTCCCCACCCTGTCTCCCACCAGCGCGAGCGCTCCAGTTGGTCGAGACTTCAGAGGTGGGTGAGGCATGCCGTGGCTCGCTAGTCGGCCGTCCCACAAGTCGCGGCAATTGAGCCCGACGAATCCCTCTGCGGCCTGTTCGACCTGTCGACTGGCTCCGCGGAGACCGCATCCGAGTGCGACAGCAGCGACCCAGCGGCTAAGGTTCTGGCGGTCGATGGAACACACAGTCCTCCTGGTTTCCCTCGCGCTGACGGAGGCGCGGGTGGGGGCGACCCATCGCATCCCCACGATGAGTATCGCCCCGAACCTCTCACGTCATTGCAGTGAGAGGAGCTTCATCGCCGGAACATGGACGCACTCCATACTCCTATCGTCGGAGAAACCCTTGAGGCCTGAGCCTTGGAGGACGCGCGCTTGGCTAACTTGGCCGAGCGCATTCGACTGGAGAATCTCCAGCGAATACTCGACGAGCAAGCGCGTCAGCGAGCTCCCGAGTCCAGTCGACGTCAACTCTTCCCGTCGACGCAGGTATACCGAACCCCAGTTCAGAATTTGGCCGCCGCGGCCCGTATAGCAGAATCAATTCAGCCCTCCCAGTCAGAGGCTGGCAGGGGCTTGTTGCAGATCAGAGTGTTGCTCCGGGCGGCGGGAAACCAGAATTCCGCTGTTTCTCAGTCGCGGAATAGGATCCACAGTCGATCTGTTGCAACGGATACAGTCCAGTCGGCTCACAGCCCGAGATCACCCTCGAGGCGTGAGGGACATGGAGACCGGCACGATCAGTACAGAAGAAATGAGCCATATGATCACCGGTTCGATCGTGATGATCGGCGTCGAGTGCCAACCCCTCCCCCGAGGAGTGGGTCGTATGCGCCTCGACAGCAAGATGACAGACGCCCTCATAGTGTTGGGCGGAGGATTCCAGTCGACCCCAAGGACCCAGGCTTTGATGCGAGATCCATCCTCGTTCAAGGTTTGGTTGACAGGAACAGAGCTCATCGAGAAGGCCACGACAGAGATGCGCCTGCCAGCAGCAGAGCGCATGCTTAGGGGCCACAGTGTTTCAGTCGAGCCATCAGAGCCGCAGTGATTCCTCCCAACTTCAGGTTGGCGACGGGAGTCAGCAAGTTCACTGGTGAGTCTAAGCCTGACACTTGGCTTGAATATTACAGAGTGGCTGTACAGATTGGCGGTGGCAATGACGAAGTGGCTATGAAGCATTTGCCCCTCATGTTAGAGGGCTCAGCCAGAGCGTGGTTAAATCAGTTGGCACCCAGCAGCATCTACACTTGGGAGGACCTCTCCCAAGTGTTTGTCACAACCTTTGAGGGGACATGCAAGCGACCTGTAGGCCTTACAGAATTGCGGTCTTGCATGAAGAAACCGAATGAAACACCGAGGGATTACATCCAGAGGTGGATCACATTGCATCACACAGTTGAGAATGTACCAGATCATCAACCAGTTTGTGCCTTTAAAGAAGGCGTTAAATACAGAGAATTGAATCTGAAGTTCGGTCGAACTGGAGAGATGTCTCTGAATCGGATGATGGAGATTGCCACCAAATATGATAATGGTGAAGACGAAGATCGCCTCCGGAGTGGCAAGCACAAGGCAGTCGCCCAAGAAGCCGGAGGAAATTCCAGTCGGAAACAGAAGCGGAAGGCTGAGCCAGCCGCCCCTGGGGAGGCCCTGGCCGTAACCGAGGGGAAATTCAAGGGAAAACCCAAGGGCCCCTAGAAGCCCAAGAAAGTCAAGGATCAAGATGGAAATGATGTTTTGGATCTGCCATGTCACATCCACACCAAGAAAGATGAAGAGGGTAATTTTATTTACCCAAAGCATACCACTCGACAGTGCCGGCTCCTGATCCAGCAGTTTCAGGGCCAGCAGTCCAAAGATAAGGAAAAAGAGTCGGACAGAGTTGAGGACAAGGAAGACAGTGACGATGGATACCCCCAAGTCAATTCCACCCTGATGATTTTTGCTGACGTCGAAAGCAAGAGTCGACTGAAAGTCATTAACCGTGAGGTGAATATGGTTGCTCCGGCAACACCCAGTTATCTGAAGTGGTCTCAGACTGCCATCACATTCGACCAGTCTGATCACCCTACGCACATTGCCACCCCTGGGAGGCAAGCTTTGGTGGTCAACCCAATTGTCGAAGGCACTCGACTGACCAAAGTCCTGATGGATGGTGGCAGTGGCCTGAACATACTATACGCAAAAACATTGAAAGGAATGGGCATTCCGATGTCCAGGCTCAGTACCAGTAACATGAGCTTCCACGGAGTCATTCCTGGGAAGAAAGCCGAATCACTCGGCCAGATTGCTCTTGATGTGGTTTTTGGTGATTCAAAGAATTACCGCAAGGAAAAGTTGTCATTGGAGGTTATGGACTTCCAAAGTGCTTATCATGCCATTTTGGGCAGGCCAGCTTACGCACGCTTCATGGCTCGACCATGTTATGTGTATCTCAAATTGAAGATGCCTGGTCCCAAAGGTGTGATCACTGTTACAGGCAATCGGAAGAAGGCAGAAAAGTGTTTTCAGAAAGGCTCAAAGATTGCTGACGCTCAGATGGCAGTTGTTGAGCTGCAAGAGTATCAGAAGACTGCAGATCCGAGTGAGTTGCTACGAGCTAAGAAGCCCGCTTCAGAATCAGCTTTTCAGTCGTCCGGTGAAACGAAGGCAGTTCACATTCACCCAACCGACCCCAATGCTGCCCCGACTCACATCTCAACGACGCTCGACTCCAAATAGGAAGAAGCGCTCGTCCAGCTCCTCCGTGAGAATTGGGACATCTTCGCATGGAAACCCTCTGACATGCCTGGAGTTCCCAGGGGGCTGGCTGAGCACCGTCTATGAGTCGACCCAAAATTCAAGCATGTGAAAGAACATCTTCGGCGGTCCGCCGTCCAGAAAAAGAAAGCCATTGGCGAGAAGGTGGCTCGGCTCTTAGCAGCGGAGTTCATCCGAGAGATTTACCACTCCGAGTGGCTCGCCAATGTAGTCATGGTCCCCAAGAAGGACAAGTCACTTCGCATGTGTAGTGATTTTAAACATATCAATCGGGCCTGCCCAAAAGATCATTTTCCTCTCCCTCGCATCGACCAAATAGTCGACTCGACCGCGGGGTGCGAGAGATTGTCTTTTCTAGACGCCTATTCCGGGTACCATCAGATCCGTCTGTATGGACCCGATGAGATCAAAACGGCTTTCATCACTCCATTCGGATGCTTCTGTTACGTCACCATGCTGTTCGGCCTCAAGAATGCCGAAGCCACGTTCATGAGGATGATTCAGAAGTGTTTGCTCACTCAAATCAGTCGGAATGTGGAGGCATACATGGATGATATTGTGGTCAAGTCACGGAAAGGTTCCGACCTGCGGAATGACCTTGCTGAAACCTTTGCCAACCTCAGGAGGTATGATATCAAGCTCAATCCATCAAAGTGCACATTCGGAGTTCCAGGTGGAAAGTTACTCGGTTTTCTCGTTTCCGAACGAGGGATCGATGCCAATCCTGAAAAAGTTGGTACCATACTCCGGATGAAGCGTCCTGTACGTGTGCACGATGTCCAAAAGCTTCAGGTTGCTTGGCCGCTCTAAGTCGATTCATTTCTCGTCTCGGTGAAAAGGCGTTGCCTCTTTACCGACTGATGAAGAAGTCTGACAAGTTCGAGTGGACTCCAGAAGCTGATGCAGCATTTGTAGAGCTCAAAGCTCTGCTCTCCACCCAGCCGGTGCTTGCTGCCCCAATCAGCAAAGAGCCTCTGCTGCTTTACATTGCAGCCACAGGACAAGTTGTCAGTTCAGTACTTACGGTCGAGTGGGAAGAAGAAGGAAAGACCTTCAGAGTTCAGCGCCCGGTATATTATGTGTCTGAAGTTTTGACCCCTTCAAAACAAAGATATCCTCATTACCAGAAGCTTGTATATGGGATTTATATGACCACGAAGAAGGTTGCACATTACTTCTCTGACCACTCCATTACAGTCGTCAGCGACGCCCCACTGTCAGAGATTCTGCACAACAGGGATGCAACTGGTCGAGTGGCTAAGTGGGCGATTGAACTCCTTCCCTTAGATATCAGGTTTGAAGCAAAGAAGGCTATCAAGTCCCAAGCGATCGCAGATTTCGTCGCCGAGTGGATTGAACAACAACTTCCGACTCAAGTTCACTCGGAGCACTGGACCATGTTCTTCGATGGATCTAAGATGCTGAATGGTTCCGATGCTGGGGTAGTATTAGTCTCCCCCCGAGGAGATAAGCTCAGATATGTTCTCCAGATTCACTTCGATTCCTCCAATAACAAAGCAGAATATGAAGCACTTTTGTATGGGTTGCGCATGGCCATTTCTCTCGGCGTCCGTTGCCTCATGGTCTATGGTGACTCAGATTTGGTGGTTAATCAAGTGATGAAGGAGTTGGACGTCAGAAGTCCGGCAATGACTGGTTATTGCAATGCAGTGAGAAAGTTAGAAAAGAAATTCGAGGGGTTAGAGCTTCATCACATCCCCCGACTGAAAAATCAAGCGGCTGACGATTTGGCAAAGATAGGTTCCAAGAGAGAAGCCGTTCCCAGCAACGTGTTCCTGGAACACATCCACTCGCCGTCAGTCCAAGAAGATCATTTTACAGAAGAAGCCCCACAGGCGAAAAGTGCCGCAGATCCGACTGAGGTCGAAGTCCCTGCTGTGGTCGACCTAATCATGGAAGTCTTGGCAATCACCCCCGACTGGACGATACCGTACATCGCGTATATCCTAAGGAAAGAACTCCCGGAGGACGAGGAAGAGGCTCGACAGATCGTCCGCCGATCCAAGGCCTTCACAGTCATAAAGGGACAGTTGTATAGAGAAAGCGCGACTGGAATCGGTCAGAAGTGCATAACACCAGAAGAAGGTCAGATAATCCTTGATGATATCCACTCGGGGACCTGTGGTCACCATGCGTCCTCTCGGACCATTGTGGCTAAAGCATACCGAGCGGGATTCTACTGGCCAAAGGCAAACGAAATGGCAAAGGAGATAGTTGACAAGTGTGGAGGATGCCAGTTCTACTCCAACATGTCACACAAGCCTGCGTCAGCCCTGAAGACCATTCCACTCGTCTGGCCCTTTGCTGTTTGGGGACTGGACATGGTTGGTGCACTAAGAACAGGCAGGAGCGGCTTCACATATGTGCTTGTGGCAGTCGACAAGTTTACCAAATGGATTGAAGCTAAGCCTATCAAGAATCTTGATGCTTGCACTGCTATCAGTTTCGTCAGGGGGCTAACATTCAGATATGGAGTCCCGCATAGCATCATCACTGACAATGGGTCAAACTTTGATTCGGACAAGTTCAGAGCTTTTTGCGCCTCTCAAGGCACACGAGTCGACTACGCATCGGTTGCCCATCCCCAGTCGAACAGACAAGCTGAAAGGGCAAATGGTCTGATTCTCAAAGGACTAAAGCCCCGGCTGATGCGTGATCTCAAGCACGCAGCGGGCGCATGGGTCGACGAACTTCTGTCAGTTCTGTGGGGATTGATGACCACCCCAAATCGGTCGACTGGAAGAACTCCGTTCTTTCTGGTTTATGGAGCCGAAGCAGTTCTGCCAAGTGATCTTCTTCACAACGCGCCCCGAGTCGAGCTTTATGCCGAAGATGAAGCAGAACAAGCCCGGCAAGACGCAGTCGACCTCCTAGAAGAAGAAAGGGAGATGGCCATGATCAGATCGACCATTTATCAGCAAGACTTGCGTCGATTCCACGCCAGAAATTTGAAGAATCAAGCCTTCCAAGAAGGAGATTTGGTCCTCCGAGTGGATCAACAGAAACCACACAAGCTTGCTCCTACTTGGGAAGGCCCCTTCATCATCACCAGAGTCCTCCACAATGGAGCGTATCACCTCTACAATGTTGATCGCCAGATCGACGAGCCACGAGCTTGGAATGCGGAACTGCTCCGCCCCTTTTACACTTGAGTTCTCCCTTGGAAGAGATGTAATAAGAAAAAACCTCTGCAGTTCATTTTTATCAAAGACAAGAGTGTTCCAATAATTGATGTCACTTTTGTTTGCATGCGAAATCCCCCAGTGGGTGACTTAGCTGCGAATCCGTTTCGCCTAAGTTTGAAAAATCCTACCGAGTGAGAGCTAGACTCCCACTCGGGGGCTTAGCCGCAGCCCAGTGCTCGCCTAAGTGTCTAAAAATCCTACCGAGTGGAGAGCAATACTCCCACTCGGGGGCTTAGCTGCAGTCCAGTACTCGCCTAAGTTCTCCCACTTAGAGACTTAGCTGCAGTCAGGCACTCGCCTAAGTTTGAAAAATCCTACCGAGTGGAGAGCAATCCTCCCACTCGGAGGCTTAGCTGCAGTCCAGTACTCGCCTAAGTTCTCCCACTTAGAGACTTAGCTGCAGTCAGGCACTCGCCTAAGTTTGAAAAATCCTACCGAGTGGAGAGCAATCCTCCCACTCGGGGGGCTTAGCTGCAGTCTAGTACTCGCCTAAGTTCTCCCACTTAGAGACTTAGCTGCAGTCAGGCACTCGCCTAAGTTTGAAAATTCCTATCAAGTGGAGAGAAAACCTCCCACTCGGGGGCTTAGCTGCAGCCCAGTGCTCGCCTAAGTGTTTAAAAATCCTACCGAGTGGAGAGCAATACTCCCACTCGGGGGCTTAGCTGCAGTCCAGTACTCGCTTAAGTCCTCCCACTTGGAGACTTAGCTGCAGTCAATGCTCGCCTAAGTTTGAAAAATCCTACCGAGTGGAGAGCAAACCTCCCACTCGGGGGCTTAGCCGCAGTCCAGTACTCGCCTAAGTTCTCCCACTTGGAGACTTAGCTGCAGTCAGTGCTCGCCTAAGTTTGAAAAAATCCTACCGAGTGGAGAGCAAACCTCCCACTCGGGGGCTTAGCTGCAGCCTAGTGCTCGCCTAAGTTTGAAAAATCCTACCGAGTGGAGAGCAAACCTCCCACTGGGGGGCTTAGCTGCAGCCCAGTGCTCGCCTAAGTTTGAAAAATCCTACCGAGTGGAGAGCAAACCTCCCACTCGAAGGCTTAGCTGCAGCCCAGCGCTCGCCTAAGTACGGAATGCAACCCAATCCGCAAAGACAACGAGGTGCAAATCGACTGCTACTTTCTCCTTCGAAGCTGCACCACAAATACAAAGTTATCTCGAGTGAAGATCGAGTTCCAGGAGACGGATCATCCATGAAGATATTCAACGATAAATCAAGTTCGGATAAGACCTAAGGTCCCAGACCTCAGACCAAAGTACTCGAGCCCTCGGCTCGGCGGAGTTTAACGGTTACAAAACCCACTCGGCATTCTGAGGCAAATTTAAAGTGAAGCATAAAAGTTTTTCATTCCTCAGGCGGAGGACCGGAAGGGGCGACGAACTCGTCCAAGTCGATCCCGTCCGCAATATGAGTGGCAACAGCGATGAAAGTCTCCATGAAGTCTTGAAAGCTGTGCTTCCTGGTATTGGCAACTTGGATGGCGGCCAGCTTCTCTTCTCGTGCCTCCTTGCAATGGACGCGGACCAGAGACAGAGCGACATCAGCACCACATCAAGCAGAAGATTTCTTCCATTCCGCCACTTGACCTGGGACCTCATTAAGTCGAGCCATCAGGGACTCGAGGTCGTTCTGAAGCGTCACCCCAGGCCAGAGTGATGTGTCGATCCGCGACATCGCAACCTTCAGCCGAGCAAGATAGTCAACAACACTGGTAACACGAGACTCCAGTCGGAGCACGTTCATAGCAGCTTCGTCCTTCACGAGAGAATTGGCGGGGTCCAAGCCTGGCTCCACTCGACTGGTTTCCTCTTCGAAGCTCTGGCAGAATTCTGCAAACACGATTCAAGAATAAGACGGTGGCCCCACACAGGCTTGGTAACTGCAAGACAGTCGGGTCGGAGTAATTACCTTCGAGCATGATGAACAGCTTCTTGGCGAGTCCACCGAGATAAGCCTCCAGATCGTTCCTCTTCCCCGCCAGCTCACCTGCCTTGTCATGCAGAGCCATGTTGTCGTTCTTCAGTCGGCTGACCTCTTGATTGGCTACCTCGAGAGCAGCTTTCAGCCTGGAGTTCTCCTGCTCAAGAGCTCCGACCGAAGCCAGTTTCTCTTCAGCAAGCCTCGCTTTGTTCAAGGCCTCCTTCTGTGCTTCTGCAAGATCTTGATCCTTCTTCTTCAGAGCTTCTTCCAGCTTATCTGCGGCACGTCGAGTGAAATCAACATCAAGAATGAACAAGAAAGAAAAGTCACTCATCAAGAATGGAGAACCTCACCAGCCATACCTTTTGCTTCTTCTTGCGCCTTCTTCAAATTCTCTTGAGCAAGCTTCAAGTTAAGGTTGAGCTGGATCTGCTGATTCTCCAACTCAGTATAGCGAGCTACAAGTTCGCAGGATTTCTGTAAAAAAAAATTCAGTCGACAGACGTCCAAGATAAGTTGCTTCCGAGTAACCAAGAGACAATGATGGCGTTTCTAAGACTATAGCCGAATCAAAAACATTCGACAGTAGTCTCGGGGACTACACCCAGTGGGTGCACTCAGCGTGCCCCCACTGTAAAAAAAAGTCGACTGCCCGCAGTCGACCGGATATAGTTCCATTCGACATGGCCTGACCAGACCGAGTGAAGAAATACAGCTACAGCAACACAATGTAAAGACTACAGTCGACTGCCAGCAGTCCACCGTAGTCTCGGGGACTACACCCAGTGGGTGCACTTAGCGTGCCCCCACTCGTCCAAGAATTGGCAGACACACCCAGTGGATGTACAGATATAAAGACCTTCGGAAAAGAGATTCTTCAAACAGCATATCGTAACAGACCAAGTGTTGAGTCGACTGACCTGGACGTTACTCTGAAGAGCCGAACTCGCGTCATAAGCTGCTTGGCTGGCCTCCCGAGCCACTTTCACTTGTTCCATCATGATCCCCGCCTGGCGTATAGCCTCTCTTGCAGCAGCCGCTTGGTCCTCAGGGACATGGTGTGTGGCGAAGAGCGAAGGTGGATCCGCAGTCGATGTCGAGGGCCGCAGACTCGTCAGAGGAACAGCGAAAGTCACAGAAGCGCGAGTGGTGTCACCACCATCCCGAGCTACGACCTCAGACGCCAGAGTAGATTGGGGGATCTTGCCAGCCAACGCCCTCCTGCTCCTTCTCATTCTCAGCGGCTCGTTGTCGTCGTCATCCGGGAGGTTGATAACATGAGGAGGAGCTACAAGAAAAAAATTCAATCGACCAGAGTTGCAATAAATGTCCAGTCGACTCAAGGCAGAACATCAGTAATCGTACCAGGGTTGGAGGTAACGGCATCCTCCATCTCTTGATCGTCGTCCTGGGCGGAGAGCTCAGAAGTAGCAGCACTGCAAATCCTGAAAGTCAGTCAGTTGGCTCAATGAATCGACCAAGGGTCTGTCCACGGTCGACAAAGGAAAACAAGTTTTGTTATTACCCAGAAATGGTGGGGACGGTTATCTTCATCTTGGGCAGAGCCTTGGGCGGCTTAGACGGCGTTGCGCGTGGGTGCTTGGGAACCTTTTCGGTTGGCGTAGGAGAAGAGGTCCGAGGGCGTTTCGACGACTGCCTAACAGGAGCAGTCGCCTTACCACGTTCCCGCACTGGATCGTGGATAAG
>NC_041388.1:267479775-267519354 GCF_002162155.2 Triticum dicoccoides
GACGACGTCGTCTCCCTCTCCTTCGCCATCAGACTCCCACTCGACTTGCTCGTCTCCACTCTCACCTCTGCTCGCCTCCCCCTCCTCAGTTGGCTCCTGTGCCCCGTTGGGCGTCGAGTGCATCTCAGTAGTCGCCTGGAAAACAACAGACAAGACAAAAGTCAATCGACCAATTCAAAGAAGACCAATGAAGAAGACAAGACCTCAGTCAGGAGCATAAAGTCAGACCTGCTCCACTTCATATGAGTTGTCGAGTGGAACAACCCTCCTGGCTCCTCGGGGGTTGTCTTTGTTTCCTGTGATGCTCGACGACCACCCCTCCAACATCTCATCAGTGACCTCCTCCGGGTGGACCCGAGTGGTGTCGTCGACTCCCGAGTACAGCCACATCGGGTGGTCACGAGCCTGGAGCGGCTGGATGCGCCTCCGAAGGAAGACTTCCAGCAGGTCCATGCCAGTCACGCCATCGCGGACAAGCGGAACCACTCGACCAACCAGCACTTTGACTTGGGCTTTTTCTTCTGGCGTCACTTTCAGAGAAGCAGGTTTTTCAGCTCGGTCGAGAGAGAAAGGGGGAAGCCCAGTCGACTGTCCTGGGGTCGCCTGGTCTTTGCAGTAAAACCAGGTCGCCTGCCAACCACGGACTAACTCTGGGAAAGTGATGGATGGAAAACAACTTTTTCCCCTCGTCTGGATCGCCAGGCCCCCACACAGCTGGATCACCTGCGTCCTCTCCTCACTCGACTTAGCCTTCTTGACCGATTGGGAACGACAAGTAAATATGTGCTTGAAGAGTCCCCAATGGGGGCGGCAACCCAAGAAACCCTCACACAAGGAAATGAAAGCAGCGAGATACACGATGGAATTGGGGGTGAAGTGGTGGAGCTGCGCTCCGAAGAAGTTCAGAAAGCTCCGGAAAAAAGGATGATGAGGCAGAGAAAACCCGCGGTCGATATGGGTGGCTAGGAGCACACACTCACCGTCACGAGGCTGGGGTTCGATCTCTCTCCCCGGGAGACGTGCAACTTCGTGGGGAATGACTCCCCCCTCGACCATGTCGTCAAGGTCCTCCTGCCGGATCACCGACGGTATCCAATCGCCCTGGATCCAGCCTCTGGGCAGAGCGGTCCTTGAGGAAGATCCGCCCCGAGCAGACTTCTTCCCTTTCCCCTGCACCGTCGCCTTCTTCACGCGCTCCAGAGCGGACGTCTTGTCCTTCACCATCGTTGCCGGCAACTCTCGAGCGGGCCTGCGGTGCTAAGGTGAGAGCGGAGGTGCGGAGGAATTTACGAAGGGAGAAGGAAAGGGGAGAGTGCACCGTTTGGAAACCCCGAGCCGGCGGCTTACAAGAGGCCGCTTCCGAGTGACTGACTGGCGGGCCCAGACTATCCCGTCAAATCCCGCAGCAGACGCGCGCACAGTACGTGGCGAAAAGGGTGGCACAGAAATCGAGGAACTTCCGCCTTATCACATCCGATTACTGCGGCCGCCCCCGTCCCGCTCGCTTCCCGAAGTTCAAATCCCGCGCAATCCGCGGGCTGCAGAACAACTCGCCAAAACAGAGGATCCCGCTCGCGCCGGCACTCGGTATTTCACAAGTAAGGAAATTCACTCGACGAAAGGCCTGGAATGGATCAAGGCGACTGAAAGAGGTTGATGACGTCATCCGTGATGGCTGATCCAAAACGAGGCGCTCACGTAGCCCAAAGAACCAGTCGGGTATATCCTCAACTCTTTCCCGACTCTAACCTCGATCCATTCGGGGGCTAATGATGAAGCTATGTACCTAGGATAGGGGCACGGACCTGTCCTAAGAGCCCTACCCAAAGACATCCCTAGAAGAAATCACCTTTCAATCGACTTGAAGGTACCCACTCGACGGGTTCAAGACACTCGACCAAGAAGCTATCACTCGACCATGAAGCCAACCACTCGACTGCCAGGAGATCTAAAGTCACTCCGCAGGCAAACGGTCGGTCTTTAAGTAGTCTTTATGGTCATTATAGCACTTTATTAGGGGCGTTACCAGTAACGCCCAACCTTAATGTACCTTAAACCCTGCATTACTGAGGGCAGGAGAGGGCTGGCGAACTCTATATAAGCCACCCCCCTCCTCAGTATGAAGGGTTCGCACCCCTGTTATTCACACACCTATAATCCAATCGACCGCCTCCGGGCACCGAGACATAGGGCTGTTACTTCCTCCGCGAAGGGCCTGAACTCGTACATCCTGGTGTGTTTACAACTTCCTAATAGCTGAGATCAAGCTTCTCCATACACACCCCCCTACATCACTGTCAGAGTTAGAACCGCGACACCTACCACGACCGTCGCCTCGCTCGCGCGGCCGCGCCCTTGTAGATTTAACACGATGCGTTAGGCTATCTGATGTTGGCATGTCATACATAGTCATCACTTAGTCACTCATACAACAAGGTTAGCTATAAGGTTGGCTATACGAGTATTTTTTTTGTTTACTTCTCTCTATCTCTTTCTTCGTAGCATTTATTGCATTTGCCAAGGAGTGAGCTCTTCCAATGAACTGGTGCTTAGATGAGGTGCTATGGGCATTAAATGGCTTAGCAACTCAAGTCCCGAATGGATAGGTGCTTAGTTTTTTGTTGCTAAGTTTGCTTCATCTAGGTACACACGCTTATCACCGTTTCTTCCTGGGGTCACCAAACTAGTCTGTCTCTTCTTAATTAACTTGCCACATCAGACTTTATGCCTATGTGGCAGGCTTAGCACCTGTAGGATCAAGTACAGTAGTGGGCTATAAGCCCGCTTTACATAGCATTTTTGCATATGTGGGGGAAAGAGGCAAGGAAAAAGTGGAGGAGTGAGCTCCCAAGCAAGAGCCAGCCTCTACATGGTGGAGCATCGGGAGAGGCACCTGTATGGAGGTGGTTAGGAATCGGGAGACTCAAGCCGGTCGTAGCACCGCAGTTAAAATGATAATGGCAAGTCAAATCACTGGGCCCCACCTGTCCAGCAGTAACTCACTGTCAAATCACGCAACCCTACGTTTGCAGTAGCCTGCTCCCTCATCTTCTCGCGTCTCCGTCGAACCGACTAGGCGAAACTGACCCGCCTACCATGCGGGAAAAGCCCCGCCCTCGACTTTGATGCATATCAATTCCTGTAGAGAAAGATATGCCATTTGATGCACATGATAGGAATTTTTCCATTGAGTCTAGGCTAATGTACTGGTAATTTGGTCTAAAAACTACAATAGTAACTAGTAGTACTGTTACATGCTCGTAATTAATTAAACAAATGTACGGGTGACACAGACACACACACTAACTACTAGTACTACAACTTCTCACATGCTGGCCAGACGTTGTTGTTCTCCTTCCCGGCATTGTCGGCGACACCCCACCGTGCTTGGATCTCCGCCGACCTCTTCGCAGTAGCGCGTGCGTCCTCTTCTTTCTTGCGGCGGTGGGCCTCTCTTTTCTTGAGTGCTTTCAGACTTTTCCGCTCCTTCCGTGCGGCTTTGGCCGCCTCTTGCTCTACCGCCCATTCGGCTTTGGCAGCTTCAAATTCCGCCAACATAGGTGTGAGGTCGCGAGCGGCGATGAACTCGGCACGGCAGGATGCCACTGCTTGCCTACCATTCTGTGTGCGGTCGTGGGCAGCGAGGAACTCCGCACGGCGGGATGCCATCGCTTCTTTACCGGTTAGTGTGCGACACGGTGGCATGAACGACGCTTGGTGACAGCTCTGGGGTGGAGTGGCCGAACAACCGTAAAGTGCATTGGTTTTTCAAGAGCTCAAGGACAGGAGACGCAGGAAATTTGGATTCCCCTTCAATCCTGGTCATTTATTACCGAGTAAAATGCATTGGCGGTCATTGAACTTGTCTTGATAGCTCACTTTGATCATTGTATACGAGATATGGTGATTATACGGTCACTGGCTCAGCGTATAGTTCCGTATTTGTTTGGTTGACCAGTCAAATAGTCCGCATGCGCCTCATCAGCTCGTGTTCTTTATCTATCTATCTATGCGGGCCTACCTGTCAGTGCAGAAAGAAATAAAAACCAAAATTATGCGTATGTGACATTACTGTTTAGATGTTTGCTGGAGGCCTCCGTGAACACCAAGCATGTATTCACCTGGCTCAACACCAATAGTCATACTCGTGACTTGGCGCCTTGCTCATGTATATCGTCCATCACAACGATAATTTATAAAACAGCCCAGCTAGAGAGGGTACTATGGTACGGAGTATGTACTATCGTGAGCAACCGATCATAGTGCCACTGCACATGAGTGTGTGTCTGATCGATTCGTCCATTATTCGTAAGTTATGTATGGTTGTGTGGTGTCTAATGGTGGTTGTCGAATGCTAGCTGGGGACAAGAGCGGTTGCATGGACGCCTGGTTGTCAATACGTGCCGCATACGCTTCAAAGGCTCGTCATCCATGAGTTCACATTTTACCACCACTCCAGCGTCTGATCGCCCTGGCCTACCGAAACCCCTTCCATCGCAACCGCACGCTTCCCGCTTGAAACGGTCACCGTCTCTACAGAACGTCAATGACGCATTCACCGGCCTTAACTGCAGGTGCAGTTGGTGCGTCACTAACATGCGGGCCTGATGCCCGTTGGGCCACATGTTAGTGAGACAACGTATCTGCGGTTAAGTCACTGAAGCAGCGTCCGCATTCACGCCCGACACGACCTCTCACTAGCGCCGGCATTGCAGCAGTGCGGCGGCCGAGAGAGCGCCACCCGCGCGGCATCCCGGTGCAAGCGACTGCTCCGCGTTAATGACACCATGACTGCCGTTGAACCTACTCCGGTGCCAGCCGTCCATACGTCTGCCACGGCTCATTGCCATTCGCCCGCTATATTAACTTGAGCTCCAGCTCCCAGCCATAGCCAAAGACCCACACTCATTCTCCTCCGGTCCCTTCCTTCTGTTGGCACCACTCCAACCATGGCCTCCGGGCACTCCAAAGCTCTCTTGGATGTACTGTCGCAGGAGCAGACGAAGGACATCAGTGGCTCCGCTCCGGGCGCGCTCCAAAGCTCTCTTGGATGTACTCTCATAGGAGCAGACGAAGGAGATCGCCGGCTCCCCCCGGCCGCCCTCCGCCGCCACGACCACGAAGCCGGCGCGCGTGCGCGGGCGCAGCCGGCAGCGAGGAAGAGTAGTACACGGTAGGTTGCCACCGCTCTGGTCGCAGGAAGGCCACCGCTCCTCCACTCAATCGATGCCAAGCTTGGTGGGATAAAAATCGGCGGCCGATTAGCCGCTTGACGACGACGTGGAGGCGGAAATATTCATAACCTTGTGCTCCGGCCTGCCGCCGCCGACATCCCGACGACCCTCAGGTATAAGTTCTTCGAAAGCGGCCTTGCTCTACTGCCCCAGCTCCCCACGTGTCTGCATGTGCATCGTTTTCTACTCCCATTAGCTCTTCCAAAGCCACCTAAATTTTTAGTATTATTAGAGGTAAAGCTACTTCATGCATTCGAATCTAGGGCTTTGTTCAAACAACAAAGAAAGGGGGGTAGTTGTAGCATGAATCTAGGACTTGATTCAAAGAGGAAATAATATGGTGAAAGTAGTAGAGATCGGATACCCAACCGGTCTCTTGGTTGAAAAGGGAAATAATGGGAAAACGCAGTACAAACTGGATAAGGAACAGATCTATTATTGGTTGAAAAAAGGATAGAAAGTGGCGGCTGGTGGACAAGTCAACAGAGTATGTCCAGGATTAGATTTGTTGCCCTCACATAGTAAAAGCTCTCCAGGATTAGAATTACTGCCCTCACATAGTAAAAGGTCTCAGAATTAGATTTGCTGCCCTCACATAGTAAAAGGTCTCCGGGATTAGATTTGCTGCCCTCACATAGTAAAAGGTCTCCAGGATTAGATTTGCTGCGCTCACATAGTACAAGGTCTCCAGGATTACATTTGCTGCCCTCACATAGTAAAAGGTCTCTAGGATTATATTTGCTGCCCTCACATAGCATGAACAAACTCGGCATCACCACTTTATGCCTGCTTGTAGGTACATTGTGCTGATGCGTCCACTGTCGCATGTTCTTATACCAACCTTTTGCTGTTGTTAATGTGAGGGCACATGTAAAATGAAGCGATCACACTGTTACCTTAGAGACATGTCTAACCAGTGTTATTGTTAATCTAATGCCTCTAGTGATAAGATGCAATTAAACTGTGTTACACATGGCACTCCTGCTATTTTCCCCAGTATGATAAGTAAGTTGCTCCTTTACGCTGTTGAGTGTCCTGGTGTCCCCATGGTCCCATGCCCTAAAACCAACTCTTTAGCTGCTGTTGATTTATTGTATCTGGTAAACAAGTAATACCACAATTAAAGTAATCCCATATTTGAGGAATCTCATTGTTGATCGTAATGCTTCTGGTAGCATGAAGCATTGCTGATGTTTTAAAATTTCTACTGTCCTTGCGTGATTGCCATGAACATAATTAAGATGCTTCTTTTCATTTCGTATATGTTTCATATATTCTTATTGACCAGCAACTATTTACTTTCTATCTTTTTGTGCAGATAGGGATATCCATTTCACCTTGTTGCTATTATGACCTTTTGGTGAACTGCACAAAACACTCTTTTTTGGAATGGGTGTCTTGTGCAGTTCAACTAAAATGTCATGTGGGCAACATCTCTCAATTTTGGTGGAACTGCACAAAATGGTGATTGGAGTTCCCAAAATCTCCATCAAGTTATACTGGTAATCTCGTGCAACATTTTATTAGCCTTTGCAAGATGAGCCATCACTGTCACCACAATGGACTGCACAAAAGGGTAAGAAAATTGTAGTTGCACCTTACATGAGCCGGACATCCAACCTTAATGTTCCTCAATTTTAGTGCAACTATTAAAGAAGAACATGCCAGCTCACGAGAGCAAGTACTTTTGGCTAGCTGAATGATGCAATCTTTGCTTCATTTCAGGTGAACTGCAGAAAAAGGCGCATGAATTGAATCATGGAACTCGAGGCAGGCCTCATCCGAGTGGAGCTGTAGGTTGAGTTCAAGGAGGCCACTATTAAAGTGAAATCATGCTCTTCTTGTTTGTGTTGTGCAAACAAGAATACTCAACTACAGATGTTGTGATGGTCAAGAGCATTCGCCAAGTTCTTCAATTGTATGACATGGCTAGCCAAGATGGATTTAATCCCGATATTCACTTTATCAAAAGGCTCTAATGGGTTGGTTCTGAATCTTGCAAGCTGGGAATCAATGAGATTTGTAGGCATCTTTGTTGTACTTATTATTTGAATCTTATTTGTTGGTTCTGAATCTTGCAATCTGGCAATCATTGAGATGTGTAGGCATCTTTGTTGTACTTATTATTTCGTTCTTATTTGTTGGTTCTGAATCTTGCAAGCTGGGAATCATGAGATGTGTAGGCATCTTTGTTGTACTTATTATTTGGATCTTATTTGTTGGTTCTGAATCTTGCAAGCTAGGAAACACGGCATGATGATGTAGAGGACAACAACCATAACAAACAGTTCAAACTTGGTAGTATTATCTTTGTGAAAGTGCGACAAATGTGCCGATCGTGTGCGTCCTGAGAATAATAATTCTAATTGTTGTGCGTGTTGATCCTGTGGCACTGATAGAACGAGCCAATGCATTGCTTGTTTTAAGTATAAATTTCTATTAAAGCTAATTAAATTTAAGTAAAGTGACCACTAACTCCCGTTATTACAGTACCAATACAGACCCGCTCGTGAACCGACGTGTGGCCGGAGTAGGTTTCTTAATGGAGGTGTTTGAATGCGCTGAGGGTGCATCTTCTGCCGGGCGTGCAGCGGACGAGGGAGGGGTAGTAACTGTTGTCGCATCTACACACTCAGTTTACTATTGAATCCAGTTCCCCAAGAGCTGAAAAATGAACTGCTGCCGCCGCCTACACACTCGTTCACTTGAAAAGACTCCAATGGCGATCCGAGGGGTGAGCCTGCTGGATATGGACTTCAGCAAGGAATTCCCCTTTGAGTTCGCCGTTCAGTCCTATGGCTGCACCAAGTTGAATGTGATGTACACCAACGGTCCGGACTCGGTGAAGCTCTGCCTCACCGAGTTCAAGCAGTACCTACAGGACAAGAAAGCACAAGGTTGCAGGACTAGACCTTGTGCCCATCCATTCGTCTCCTGACAGGGACCAGCGGATCATTGTTGCCCAGGTATGTGTGTGGGACGTCGTCCTCCGCCTTGGTGCTCTAGCCACGGCGCCGCCCTTTGTCGTTCCCAACATAGTCAGCAAAACAAGAGGAATCAGAAGACAACTGTTCGTCGAGAGGTTAACAGTCCCGGGCCCACCAGGTCCATGGCCTAGGTTTTGTTGTTTAACCATGGCAGCCCACGACATGTTTCAATATTTTTTGGATCCAGCGGGTATCAAGTGGCCTCTGGGCCTCCCAACCTAGCTTGTATGTAACATCAACAGCCCAAGTTATGTTTGTTTTTTCAAGACGATGCACAGCTCAGTTCTATTTTTGTATAGGAATGCAAAACTAAACCTGTTTTCTATAAGAATGCAAAACTGAACCTATATTTATATCTTATTTTATTACATATATATATATATATATATATATATATATATATATATATATATATATATATTAGAAACAACATAAGTTTCCGTTAAACCTGTCGTTTGTCCAACCATTTTATAGACCTTTCCACTTCCTTTATTTTTCGTTTTCATTAATCTTATATCTGAATTTTCTTCCACTTTCTTTTTCGATGTAAACTGAGTTTTCTCCCAGTACTTTTCCCTAGAACCAACTCAACTGTCCCATGTCTAGCCTAAGAAATAATAATACCCCACATACTATTAACTCATCAAATTTAAATAATATTTTATTTTGTAAGTTGAAAGTTCTTATAAAATAATAATAATAATTGTTTATATATAACTTGGCAAGTTAACTCCTAGTGATTGCGTACATAAGCTTGCAAAGATTTTACTGACCAATGCAGTAATAGACGTGCAATCATGTGTTTATATTTTTATAACATTTCTCCGTCTAGCCCAATATGATATTTTCACCCAGTCCAGCAACTCCGCGGATTTTGAGAAAAATGTAAATAGGCTTTAAATTCTACCAAATATATAAATAGGATACATAGATGCTACATCATTGTTTCACCCAGCCCACCAAATGGACTAAAAAACAAATGGATTGGGTGACATGTGGGCTAGTAGGTCGAAGCCTAAGAAGGCGTTGGATTTACATCCAACGGCCGGCATTCTTCTTCAATCTCTCATCTTCTTCCCCCAGCGCTGCCGGGAACGCCTGCTCCAGCCTCCGGCGTCCAGCGGCGTTGTTTTGCGCTCCTCAGCGAAACGCTACCCCGCCGACGGCTAGGCCATCCCTCCACTCCGCACCTCCTGTTATTCTCTGCCAAGTGTAGGCCCACCCCGCACCCGAACCAGTCAAGTTTCCTGCTCCTCTCCATCTATGACTCCACTGCCGCGTCTTCCCCATCTCCGGGTCATTCCAGTCTGGGGCCTCACCGTCGTCCACCACCTTGGTGCACTCGGCGCGGCGTGGTCAACATACGAGAGTCATCGAAAGAGGACTGTACGTGGAGAGCTTGGCGGCTGGGACCCACGAGGTCCATGGTCGCACGCAAGGAAAGTTACTCCTTATTACGCATTGTATGTGGACTGTACATGGGAAGGGCTTCTGTATTTCGTGAAAAAAAAACGTTCCCCCGCTGACAGGTCGGACCCACCAGCTATATCTTTGCACGCAAGGAAGTGCCTCCTTATTACGCACAAAAAAATGAATACCCCCTCCTAGCTAGGACCCACCATAGTGGGTGGCTGACTTGTGGGCCTACTAAGTTGACGGGGACGGAGGGCTTTGTCAACTTAGTCAATATGAACGATTCTAGCTCCAGTGACTATACGATGTCCATCCAACAGCCATAGTACTTCTTCAACATCTGGTCTTCTTGCTCCAGCCGCCCAAAGCAGCGCTGGTCGTGCCGCGTGCTCCTGCATCGCATGGCCGGCTGTGATGCCGCGGAGGCCTCACCGCCCCCTACTACTCCCACCGTTGGCCAGGGCATCCCTCTACTCACCCACACCTCCTGTTATTCTGCGGCAACGGCAGTCTCACGCCGCAGCCGAACCAGTGAACCCGCGTACTCCTCTCCGCGTGGGCATCCACTCCCGCGTCTTCCCCGGCTCCGTGTCGTCCCCTTCCTAGGCCTCGCCGTCGTCCACCGCCTTCGTGCTCTCGGCGCGGCGTGATCAATGTGGTCAACGACCGACTTCCATCGGAAGAGTACTATACGTGGAGAGGCTGACAGCTGGGTCCACGGCCGCAGCCCAGTTTTTTTGTGATTTGCCAAGTAAGTCGCTTTGTCACACCTGTTGGGCTGCAAATCTTTCAAGACGAGGAGAGCTTTATTCGGCTGGCCGAGAAAATGGCCTATCAGTAATGAGAAATGGGTTGTACATTTATAAAACACATCATACCGGCAATTAGTTTCAAATTTCTTTTTTTCATTTTGAGATTTTAAATTGCATTGATTTTTATGAATGGACAATTTGTTGGATTTTATATTGATATATATTTATTTTTAAAATCAGAAATCAGTTTAAATGTGACTCCAAATTTCGGGATTAAAAAGAGTTTGGACCGCACCGAAATATGCAAAATTTTGTATAATTTTTTAACCGTGGCCACAATATGGGCTGTAATGCTAACAAAAAGAATATGGAATCCAAAAAAACCTTAAGAATTAGCAAATGAGTTGTAAATTATTAGAAATAATGGCAGATGGGCTGTATGCTGTTTTCCACAGATTTGAGACTTTCCTAAAAAAAGGTTGGTGCACAAGCAGTGACTGTTGGATGTCCATCCAACGACCGTCGTGCTTCTTCAATCTCTGCTCTTCCTGCTCCATCCGCTCAAACAAGCGCCGGCGAGACTGCCTGCTCCCTCCTCCCCGAGGCCGGCTGTGCTGCCACGCAGGCCTCACCGCCCCACCGTACTCCCATCGTTGGCCTAGCCATCCCTCTACTCACCCACACCTACTGTTATTCTCCAGCGACGGCAGACGAACCAGTAAACCCTCATACAGTCATACTCCCCTCCGCGTGGGAAATAACTGCCGAGTCTTCCCTGGCTCCGTGTCGTTCCCTTCCTAGGCCTCGCCGTCGTCCACCGCCCTGGTGTTCTCGGCGCGGCCTGGTCAACGTGGTCAACGACTGACATGCATCTGAAGTGGACTGTGCGTGGAGAGGTTGATAGCTTGGTCCATGGCCGCACGCAAGGAAATGCCTCCTTATTAAGCGCAAAATAATGATTCCTCCACCTGGCATCTGGTACCCACCGAAAGGGCCTTTGTATTTTATGAAAAAAACGTTACCGCCGCTGATAGCTCGGACCCACCAGCTATATCTTCGCACGCAAGGAAGTGTCTCCTTATTACGCACAAAAAATATGAATACTCCCCCTGCTAGCTGGGACCCAGTATAGTGGGAGGCTGACTTGTGGGCCTAGTAAGTTGGCGGGGACGGAGGGCTTTGTCAACTTAGTCAATATGCACGATTCTAGCTCCATTGATCGTACGATGTCCATCCAACGACCGTAGTGCTTCTTCAACATCTGGTCTTCTTGCTCCAGCCGCCCAAACCAGCGTCGGTCGTGCCTCGTGCTCCTGCCTCCCATGGCCGGCTGCGATGCGGCGGAGGCTTCACCACCCCCTACTACTCCTGCCACTGGCCAGGCCATCCCTCGACTCACCCACACCCCCTTTTATTCTGCAGCGACGACAGCCTCACACCGCAGCCGAACCAGTGAGCCCTCGTACTCCTCTCCGTGTGGGCATCCACTGCCGTGTCCTCCCTCGCTCCGTGTCGTCCCCTTCCTAGGCCTCGCCATCTCCACCACCTTGGTGCTCTCGGCGCGGCGTGGTCAATGTGGTCAACGACCGACTTCCATCGGAAGAGTACTGTACGTGGAGAGGCTGATAGCTGGGTCCACGGCCGCAGCAAGGAAGTGCCTCCTTATTACATGCAAAATAAATATTCCTCCACCTGACAGTGGGGACCCACTGGACGGGCCACCGTATTTCGCTAAAAAACGTTTCCCCCTGACTGCTGGGACCACCAGCTACATCTTGGCATGCAAGGAAGTGCGTCCGGGTAAAAAAACGATTCGCCCCCTGACTGCTGGGACCCACCAGCTACATCTTTGCATGTAATGAAGTGTCTGACAGTCAGGACCCACCTGGTCGAAGCATACATAGCGTTGTCATTCTGATCGCGAACGTGTACGTACATACTGGTCGATATAGAGGCCCGCACGTGTCGTAGCATAGGCGCACACGTAGCATGTACACGTACATACAACGGCCAGGGTGCAAGAAAGTAAATACGGCCATGTACGTACATACGGGCGGGGTCTCGAACGTCTACTCGCGCGTACGTACGGCCAGGGCTCGTCTACATGGCTGGGTCGGAACGGAGAAACAATGTCATCGTCATGTTCATGGGGAGCGCTGTGGCACCCTGGCTCAGAGAAAACCGGAACGCCCCGTATTCCAGCCCAGAGATCGAGGTGAAGTCTTTTGGAATACGGCACTGCTTAGCATAGAACAAACCAGCTCTCTGTTACAACACGAATATGATTACAAGGGTTCCGATATTACAATGAATAACATCGGCACGGCGACACTACGCCAACCACAGTTGCTCTATACAAGCAGCATAATACTTGAAGCAGCGAAACAACTACTGGCAGCGGAACAACGAACGGCGATGATGGACTCCAATCCGCAGGGACTCTGGCTGGAATGTTTATCCTAGCTCGCAAACACAGGAACAACACCAAACAAGCAAGCAATCCAGGCACGACCTGCAAGCTGGGATGACACGCCAGGTCAGTACATTGAATGTACTTGCAAGCTCACACTAACCAGAAGCATTCAAGACAAACAACAGCATGGCAATTACAGGTTAAGCAGGAATTAACATGAGATCATTATAACAACATGACATGAGCACATGATATCTAATGTAATACTCCAAACAATACCAGATACCATCATGAAAGTAATCATAATAGCCACTAAGAATCCAAAGGCAATATGAACCTGATACAACTAGAACAATATGAGCATGGCATGAACATATAAATCTGACGATACTAGCATGCAACATGATGACACTATATGCACCAATTTTTCTGCTCGAGTTATCTCCCAACCATCACACGTAGCACTTACCAACCTCGGACATTACACGATCATCTCAGGATCAAATCAAGCTTGGTATAAACAATACCGTAGTAATCATTAAATGACCACAAGGAGCTTGATCTTTACCCATGATTTCTCGCACAACATCACGAATATCCAACAACTCGGTATCCTCGATACCAGGGTGATCTTTCCGGCGATCACAACCAAAGTAACTCATGATCCTTACGGCGATCATCACCAAAGTGACTCGTGATCCTTACAGCGATCACCCCCAAAGTAACTCGTGATCCTTACGGCGATCACCACCAACTTATTTCATCACCGAACCGGGGTTGTCATTAATCAAGTTATTATTAATACTGTTGACTCACGGTGGGACCGACACGAACTGGGCCCTTATCCGCGGGCACGGCTGTAGCGACCCGACCCGAATGGATCAAGTCTCTGTGCTTAAGTGTCATCCCTGGATCGGTATGCTGACACACACAGTACTTGAGGATTTATAACAGAGGTAAATCACATGTAAAAGTAACGCAGATACTATTACCTCAATCCAAATAGCGGAAGTAACAAGGTTGTGGATTCCCATCAACCCCAACGGCAAAGTTGAGTGTAGAACTCGTAACCCTAACGTATCACTTACTCGTCGTAAGAAATCCTGCAACATGAGATGTTGCAGCCATAGCGGGTCAGTACATTGAATGTACTGGCAAATTCACACCATAGAGAAATGATGAACAATGGCTATCACTACATGCATATATAGCTGGTGGAAAAGCTATATGGTTATAAGGTTTTTGCGAAAAGCCAATTTTTCCCTACTGCAAAAGAATAAATTTTATTTAACTATCATGGTGGTTGTTGAACATTGAGAATGGTTGATAGCATTCTCAATCCCAAATAATAACATCATTAAAACCCAACAAAATTAATTAGAGTAACATGATGAGATTCACATGATAATCCAAGTCCTAGATACTCAAGATGTCCATAACCGGGGACACGGCTAATCATGATTAGTTTATACACTCTGCAGAGGTTTGCGCACTTTTCCCCACAAGACTCGATCTCCTCCGTTGGATTTCTCGCACTACATGGTGTTTGAGAAACGGATGACCGAGACAAAGTCTTTCAGAAGCGTTTGCACCTTACGATGGGTAGACCGTTCCACCTACAACCCCTACATCTGCTAGTCTATAAGAGTTCACACGACTTAATCAACTATGTTAGAGCCCATAATAGCTTGTGGCTGCACACTGAAGTTTCTAGTATGAATAATCTCATGATCCCTTTGAACCTGGGTGGTGGTCCATAAAAAATAGGCAACCCTGGAATACCCAGGTGCCTAGACAGGCAATCGCTGGAATACCCAAGTGCCTCAATCCACCCAGGTGTGTGTTAAAGTTGCCACCTTAAGTAAACCATTAATTAACAATCTCACATCTGTCATGAATACTCTCAAACCCAATCCACGTCTACGAGCACAGCATGGCAATATAAGCATAAAGTAATAGTAACTCCCAAGGTTTCAATGCAGGGCAATAGGTTCCTACCTCATCAACTACTTCCCAATACCCACATGTTATCAATCCTATTCATGCAATGTTTGAGGTTGAAACTAATGCATAAAAACTCGGTATGAAAGGAATATGATCAAAGTGTGAACTTGCTTGCAATGTTGATGAAGATGATTTGCACTCATAACTCTTGATAGTTCTACTCGTCACACTCCGGTCAATCTATCCTAAGCAAGCAATAGTAACCACACATAAGCAATCACTCAAAATATCAGAAAGATCGAAAGACGATTCGAAAAACATCAAAACCAAGCAAATAACTCTTGCAACATAAAACAATTTCTAACAGTACCAAAATTATGTGAATTTGGCCTTATCAGAAAGTTTAGGTCAAGAGCTTCGATTTGCAAAAAGAATCAACTCAAACGGAGCTACGAAACTCAAGTTATGATCAAATGAAGTTTGAATACAAATCTGGTCTAATCCAAATTTTAAAATTTCAAAAACATGTTTGGGTTGGATTACTGGATAGAGGGGATCATAACGAAGAAGTGGACGTTGGTTTCGTTGGATTTGAACAAACGAGTAAAAAGTTATGGCTATTTGAAAAATCAGGGCCAAACTGTTTTACGGAAGAAAAAAAATAGCTACAGGCTAGGGTCTAATGTATAAATATGTAGACTAATTGATAATCTATTTATTTTATCGTATTAGTCTAAAAATAATAAACTACGGAAGTATAAGAAGAGAAAAAAAACAAAGAAAGATACCTTTATAAGGCAGTGAAAAGATGACTTTGGAGAGAAGAGAAAAATTTCTAGAAGTCGCGCTGGACAGGAGAAATATATTTTTCTTAAATAAATTTAGTCAAACCAAAATATTGATTTAACCCGAATCGGATGATTTTTGGAGGCCCTATGGGTCTATATTTATTGGTGGAAAAGAGGCTTATAGGTCAAAGGCTAGGCAATGTGGGACTAAACATAGACGAAAATATATGAAACAGAGATGAAAAGAGGTGAGCGGCTCAGGCCTTCGGTCGGCCGCGTGCACGCTGCAGCTGCATTTTTTTTACAAAATTCGGGCTAAGAAGAAAAAAATAATAAAAACAAAATGAAAAGGCTGGCTGGGCCTGGCCTATTTACGAGAGAGAAAAACAATGGGGCGCTAGAAGCTATTGTACTGCGCATTTAGGCGGTAAATAAATATGGGCTGCACGTACAGTTTTTTTTAAAAAGAAACAGAAAGAAAACCGAATAAAGAATTAAATAAAAAATTTATATAGGCATATTATATATCAAAATTTTCAGAAAAAGATTTTCTACGACATGAACATTTTCTAGCATTAAATAAAATAGACACAAATTCTAATAATTCCAACAGTGCTCATGCTCTAATAAGATCCAACAAAATCATTTTAAAAAATACCAAAATGAAATCAAATTTATTTCTCTCCAATTTTCTGTTGTAGGGAATCATGTTACCCTATTTTCCATGTATTTTATTTTTGGAGAAAAATGATTTGAATAAAATCCAAATAACTCCAAATTGAAAAATAATTCCAAAAGACTTTGAATTTGATCCTTTGAAACTCCCAATTCATTTTTCATATAATTTGAAGGAGTCATTTTATCTCCTCGCGTGAAAATCATTGAGTTGCATAAAGTTTCAGAATTGGAAATATTTTCCAAATGAAATTCAAATATTTTCAACACCCCTTGTCATTTAAATAAATGGAAGAAGTCATGTCATCTTCTCTCCAGGGTTTCGTGGTGAAAAGAATTTGAATTCACGGAGATCACGAATGAAAAATGAAAGTTTGGGAAAGTCCTTTTATTCCCTCTCATTTAACTTTCAAAAAGGTTTCGAATTTCACTCAATTTCACACAATCAATCAAACAATCAATCAAATCTATCTATTTATTATAACATTCCAAAATTTAGAATTTTAGGATGTTACAGCGCCTATCAGTAGATTAAATACACTCTGCAGAGGTAGCACACTGTACCCACATCACGGAACCCATGGCCTCACACTCCCATTCGGGTGGACCAACGGCGTTCCGACAAAACCGATCTACTGCCGTGACACTCTCCCGGCCACTCCGACCCAAATCCCCAATAGGCTGGTCCTGGGTGGCCCCGTGTCTACCAAAGACACCCCGACCACCGCCGTGGTCAAAACTCCCACTCGGGGACACTCCCACTCGGGGACTGGATCCATAAAAATAAAAACAACGGGCAGACAAGGTTATGTCCGCCTACCTGATCAGGGTAAGCACACCCATAACCTTCCCTCGTGGGAGGCACCGGCGAGATGCATGACAATAGATCCAGTTAGGACCTTACCCATACGGTAAGTGTGGTTGCACTGGTCAGTTTCGATATGGCGACACCATGACTCAGCCAACAGTTGTTCAAGTTCAATTAAATCCGGTTAAACTTGAATGCAAAATGCTGAGCCATGATAAAATAACATGATGCAATTACAAAGCATGAGCATGATGTCAACATAAACACGGGATGCAACGTAACTGTCCATCATATCAACTATGAAATAATCTCCAACTGAACATGGCATAATGACGAGCATAAATATTACAAGTGCAACACTACTCATAGTATAACATAACATGACCACTAGCATCAACCATAAATAACATGCAAGAACTTATCAATAACATCACCGAGTAACACTTAACCAACTAACAGCAATGGAACAATGCATATTAACAGTACTCGGTAACTGACGTTAGTCATGCACCGAAGAGCATGACCAACCCAACATGTACTACTATCAAGCATGGCAATATGAAAGTGATACTAGCAACTAGCAGGGCATGATTATCAGGTGCATAACAACATAGCAAACAAGTAAGTACAATCCCAGAAGCATTACCGAAACAACAATAACCATATTTTAAACAAGCAATAATTTAATAAATATTCAAGTTGAAAACCATGGCTACTGCATGACTATCATGCAAGTGGGTATTGTGGCTTGCATGGGGTGACGGAGGCTCTAGGAAGAAGTGCGGTGAAGCCGCGGAACGAAACATCGGACGGTTTTCTCTCGGAGGAGGCTGATTAGAGGCAAGGGCAAAATGGTCATTTTCACTGTGAAACCACCTGGTGAAAATGTTACCAAAAGATAGAGCTCGACGAGACGAAGAAGTGAGCGCTAGTTTCACCTCAATCGGAGTTACGGTTGAAAAGTTGTGAAGTGTTGAAGATCAGGGACCAATCTGTGAATAAACTTCAGCAAACAAGCCCCTGAGTGGATAAGGGAGAGGCGCAAAATCAGAAGTGCGCTTTTTGAAAAATAAAACACACTTTAGAGAAAATAAGAAGGAAATACGCTTTCGGGCAAATGAAAGCGCACTAAGCGAAATACGCTTTCAAAGAACTGAAAGCGCACTCACCTGAAAGGCGCCTCCACTTATCCACGTGGCAGGACGCTGGGCCACTAGCTCGTGGGTCCCAGGCACAGGGGTGTGATTGGGCATGGCTTCTTCCTCCTCACCCCTGTGCTCGCGTGAGGCAGAGCAGGGCGTACAGGGAGAAACGACGATGGGGCCGGCCGGCCCAGGCCAGCTCCGGCCAAGGGGAGGGCACGGGCGGCTGCGGCGGGGCCTGCCTAGCCCGTTCCCGCGGTCAACCGGCGCCGGGGCGGCCTGGAACAGCGGCGGACAGCGGCGACTCGAGGAGGACAGAGAGGCGGACGGGCGGTGGCGGTAGGGGGCTTCCAGCGATGGGGAGGTGAGGGAGAGAGGGCGGGGAGACTCGCCGGAAGGAGGGGGTGGCTCCAGTGGCGATGGGAGGGAGAGAGGAGCACCAGATGGCCGGGAAGACGAGGTGGCCGAATGGTGGAGGCGACGGCCGGACTAGGGAGGCGCGGCCCCGGGGCTCTCCGGCAAGGGGCAATGGGTTGGGGCGATGCGCAAGGATGCGGGGAAGCTAGTGGACAACACCGGAGGAGAGGAGGAGGCTCAAGCTAGCCGGGACCAAGGAGGGACCGCGGCGGCCGAGGCGAACTCCGGCGAAAATAGGAGAGGGCTGAGGACTCTGGTGGGCGAGGAGGCTTGGGGAGAGGCTGGTGAGGTGAGGTGCGGAGGGGTTCGGGGGTCCTTATATATGTTGGGGATCATAGCAGAAATTTAAAATTTTCTACGCATCACCCAGATCAATCTATGGAGTCATCTAGCAACGAGGGGAAGAGGAGTGCATCTAGATACCCTTGTAGATCGCGAGCGGAAGCGTTCAAGAGAACAGGGATGATGGAGTCGTACTCGTCATGATCAAAATCAGCGATGATCCTAGCGCCGAACGGACGGCACCTCCGTATTCAACACACGTACGGAGCGAGGACGTCTCCCGCGCCTTGATCCAGCAAGGAGGAGGGAGAGGTTGAGGAAGAGGGCTCCAACAACAGCACGACGACGTGGTGGTAGTGGAGCAGCAGTACTCCGGCAGGGCTTCGCCAAGCTCTTGCGGAGGAGAAGAGGTGTTGGGAAGGGGAGGGGCTGCGCCTTGGATGTCGTGTGCAGCCCTCCCCTTGCCCCTCTATTTATAGGGGAAGGAGGAAGGGGGCTGGCCCCCTCTAGATGAGATCTAGAGGGGGGCGGCCAAGGGGAGGGGGCTTGCCCCCCAAGCAAGGGGGCGCCCCCTTAGGGTTTCTCCCCCAACCCTAGGCGCATGGGCCCAAGGCGGGATAAGCCCAACCCATGTAGGGCTAGTTCCTGTTGGGTTTCGTAGTAATTTCAAAAAAATTCCTAGGCACACGCAAGATCATGGTGATGCATAGCAACGAGAGGGGGAGAGTGTGATCTACGTACCCTTGTAGATCGACAACGGAAGCGTTAACTTGGTTGATGTAGTCGTACGTCTCCACGGCCCGACCGATCAAGCACCGAAACTACGGCACCTCCGAGTTCTAGCACACGTTCAGCTCGATGACGATCCTCGGACTCCGATCCAGCAAAGTGTCGGGGAAGAGTTCCGTCAGCACGACGGCCTGGTGACGATCTTGATGTACTACCGTCGCAGGGCTTCGCCTAAGCACTGCTACAATATTATCGAGGACTATGGTGGAAGGGGGCACCGCACACGGCTAAGAATATGATCACGTGGATCAACTTGTGTCTCTAGGGGTGCCCCTTGCCTCCGTATATAAAGGCTCAAAGGGGGGAGCCGGCCGGCCAAGAAGAGGCGCGCCAGGAGGAGTCCTACTCCCTCCGGGAGTAGGACTCCCCCCTTTCCTAGTTGGAATAGGATTCGCGGAGGGGGAAAAGAGGAGAGAGAGGAGGAAGGGGGGCCGGCCCCTCTCTCCTTGTCCTATTCGGACCAAGGGGGGAGGGGCGCGCGGCCCATCTATGGCCACCTCTCCTCTCTTCCACTAAGGCCCACTAAGGCCCATATACCTCCCTGGGGGTTCCGGTAACCTCCCGATACTCCGGTAAAATATCGATTTCACCCGGAACACTTCCGATATCCAAACATAGGCTTCCAATATATCAATCTTTATGTCTCGACCATTTCGAGACTCCTCGTCATGTCCGTGATCACATCCGGGACTCCGAACAAACTTTAGTACATCAAAATGTATAAACTCATAATATAACTGTCATCGTAACCTTAAGCGTGCGGACCCTACGGGTTCGAGAACAATGTAGACATGACCGAGACACGTCTCTGGTCAATAACCAATAGCGGAACCTGGATGCTCATATTGGCTCCTACATTTTCTACGAAGATCTTTTATCGGTCAGACCGCATAACAACATACGTTGTTCCCTTTATCATCGGTATGTTACTTGCCTGAGTTTCGATCGTCGGTATCCAATACCTAGTTCAATCTCATTACCGGCAAGTCTCTTTACTCGTTCCGTAATACATCATCCCGCAACTAACTCATTAGTTGCAATGCTTGCAAGGCTTCAGTGATGTGCATTACCGAGAGGGCCCAGAGATACCTCTCCGACAATCAGAGTGACAAATCCTAATCTTGAAATACGCCAACCCAACATGTACCTTTGGAGACACCTGTAGAGCTCCTTTATAATCACCCAGTTACGTTGTGACGTTTGGTAGCACACAAAGTGTTCCTCCGGCAAACGGGAGTTGCATAATCTCATAGTCATAGGAACATGTATAAGTCATGAAGAAAGCAATAGCAACATACTAAACGATCGGGTGCTAAGCTAATGGAATGGGTCATGTCAATCAGATCATTCAACTAATGATGCGATCCCGTTAATCAAATGACAACTCTTTGTCCATGGTTAGGAAACATAACCATCTTTGATTAACGAGCTAGTCAAGTAGAGGCATAGTAGTGACACTCTGTTTGTCTATGTATTCACACATGTATTATGTTTCCGGTTAATACAATTCTAGCATGAATAATAAACTTTTATCATGATATAAGGAAATAAATAATAACTTTATTATTGCCTCTAGGGCATATTTCCTTCAGTCTCCCACTTGCACTAGAGTCAATAATCTAGATTATACTGTAATGATTCTAACACCCATGGAGCCTTGGTGCTGATCATGTTTTGCTCGTGGAAGAGGCTTAGTCAACGGGTCTGCTACATTCAGATCCATATGTATCTTGCAAATCTCTATGTCTCCCACCTGGACTAGATCCCGGATGGAATTGAAGCGTCTCTTGATGTGCTTGGTTCTCTTGTGAAATCTGGATTCCTTTGCCAAGGCAATTGCACCAGTATTGTCACAAAAGATTTTCATTGGACCCGATGCACTAGGTATGACGCCTAGATCGGATATGAACTCCTTCATCCAGACTCCTTCGTTTGCTGCTTCCGAAGCAGCTATGTATTCTGCTTCACATGTAGATCCCGCCACGACGCTTTGTTTAGAACTGCACCAACTGACAGCTCCACCGTTTAATGTAAACACGTATCCGGTTTGCGATTTAGAATCGTCCGGATCAGTGTCAAAGCTTGCATCAACGTAACCGTTTACGATGAGCTCTTTGTCACCTCCATATACAAGAAACATATCCTTAGTCCTTTTAAGGTACTTCAGGATGTTCTTGACCGCTGTCCAGTGATCCACTCCTGGATTACTTTGGTACCTCCCTGCTAGACTTATAGCAAGGCACACATCAGGTCTGGTACATAGCATTGCACACATGATAGAGCCTATGGCTGAAGCATAGGGAACATCTTTCATTTTTTCTCTATCTTCTGCAGTGGTCGGGCATTGAGTCTGACTCAACTTCACACCTTGTAACACGGGCAAGAACCCTTTCTTTGCTTGATCCATTTTGAACTTTTTCAAAACTTTGTCAAGGTATGTGCTTTGTGAAAGTCCAATTAAGCGTCTTGATCTATCTCTATAGATCTTAATGCCTAATATGTAAGCAGCTTTACTAAGGTCTTTCATTGAAAAACTCTTATTCAAGTATCCCTTTATGCTATCCAGAAATTGTATATCATTTCCAATCAGTAATATGTCATCCACATATAATATCAGAAATGCTACAGAGCTCCCACTCACTTTCTTGTAAATACAGGCTTCTCCGAAAGTCTGTATAAAACCAAATGCTTTGATCACACTATCAAAGCGTTTATTCCAACTCCAAGAGGCTTGCACCAGTCCATAAATGGATCGCTGGAGCTTGCACACTTTGTTAGCTCCCTTTAGATCGACAAAACCCTCTGGTTGCATCATATACAACTCTTCTTCTAGAAATCCATTCAGGAATACAGTTTTGACATTCATCTGCCAAATTTCATAATCATAAAATGCGGCAATTGCTAACATGATTCGGACAGACTTAAACATCGCTATGTATGAGAAGGTCTCATCGTAGTCAATCCCTTGAACTTGCCGAAACCCTTTTGCGACAAGTCGAGCTTTGTAGACAGTAACATTACCGTCGGCATCAGTATTCTTCTTGAAGATCCATTTATTCTCAATTGCTTGCCGATCATTGGGCAAGTCAACCAAAGTCCACACTTTGTTCTCATACATGGATCCCATCTCAGATTTCATGGCTTCAAGCCATTTTGCGGAATCTGGGCTCACCATCGCTTCTTCATAGTTCGTAGGTTCATCATGATCTAGTAGCATGACTTCCAGAACAGGATTACCGTACCACTCTGGCGCGGATCTCACTCTGGTTGATCAACGAGTTTCAGTAGTATCTTGTTCTGAAGTTTCATGATCATTATCATTAGCTTCCTCACTAATTGGTGTTGGTGTCACAGAAACAGTTTTCTGTGATGCACTACTTTCCAATAAGGGAGCAGGTACAGTTACCTCGTCAAGTTCTACTTTCCTCCCACTCACTTCTTTCGAGAGAAACTCCTTCTCTAGAAAGTTTCCGAACTTAGCAACAAAAGTCTTGCCTTCGGATCTGTGATAGAAGGTGTATCCAATAGTCTCCTTTGGATATCCTATGAAGACACATTTCTCCGATTTGGGTTCGAACTTATCAGGTTGAAGCTTTTTCACATAAGCATCGCAGCCCCAAACTTTCAGAAATGATAACTTTGGTTTCTTGCCAAACCATAGTTCATAAGGCGTCGTCTCAACAGATTTTGATGGTGCCCTATTTAACGTGAATGCGGCCGTCTCCAAAGCATAACCCCAAAACGATAGCGGTAAATCAGTAAGAGACATCATAGATCGCACCATATCTAGTAAAGTATGATTACGACGTTCGGACACACCATTACGCTGTGGTGTTCCGGGTGGCATGAGTTGCGAAACTATTCCGCATTGTTTCAAATGTACACCAAACTCGTAACTCAAATATTCTCCTCCACGATCAGATCGTAGAAACTTTATTTTCTTGTTACGATGATTTTCAACTTCACTCTAAAATTCTTTGAACTTTACAAACGTTTCAGACTTATATTTCATTAAGTAGATATACCCATATCTGCTTAAGTCATCTGTGAAGGTGAGAAAATAACGATATCTGCCACGAGCCTCAATATTCATCGGACCACATACATCTGTATGTATGATTTCCAACAAATCTGTTGCTCTCTCCATAGTACCGGAGAACGGCGTTTTATTCATCTTGCCCATGAGGCACGGTTCGCAAGTACCAAGTGATTCATAATCAAGTGGTTCCAAAAGTCCATCGGTATGGAGTTTCTTCATGCGCTTTACACTGATATGACCTAAACGGCAATGCCACAAATAAGTTGCACTATCATTATCAACTCTGCATCTTTTGGCTTCAACATTATGAATATGTGTGTTACTACTATCGAGATTCAATAAGAATAGACCACTCTTAAGGGTGCATGACCATAAAAGATATTACTCATATAAATAGAACAACCATTATTCTCTGATTTAAATGAATAACCGTCTCGCATCAAACAAGATCCAGATATAATGTTCATGCTTAACGCTGGCACCAAATAACAATTATTTAGGTCTAATATTAATCCCGAAGGTAGATGTAGAGGTAGCGTGCCGACCGCGATCACATCGACTTTGGAACCGTTTCCCACACGCATCGTCACCTCGTCCTTAGCCAATCTTCTCTTAATCTGTAGTCCCTGTTTCGAGTTGCAAATATTAGCAACAGAACCAGTATCAAATACCCAGGTGTTACTGCGAGCATTAGTAAGGTACACATCAATAACATGTATATCACATATACCTTTGTTCACCTTGCCATCCTTCTTATCTGCCAAATATTTGGGGCAGTTCCGCTTCCAGTGACCAGTCTGCTTGCAGTAGAAGCACTCAGTTTCAGGCTTAGGTCCAGACTTGGGTTTCTTCTCTTGAGCAGCAACTTGCTTGCTGTTCTTCTTGAAGTTCCCCTTCTTTTTCCCTTTGCCCTTTTTCTTGAAACTAGTGGTCTTGTTGACCATCAACACTTGATGCTCCTTCTTGATTTCTACCTCCGCAGCTTTCAGCATTGCGAAGAGCTCGGGAATAGTCTTATTCATCCCTTGCATATTATAGTTCATCACGAAGCTCTTGTAGCTTGGTGGAAGTGATTGGAGAATTCTGTCAATGACGCTATCATCCGGAAGATTAACTCCCAGTTGAATCAAGTGATTACAATACCCAGACATCTTGAGTATATGCTCACTGACAGAACTGTTCTCCTCCATCTTGCAGCTATAGAACTTATTGGAGACTTCATATCTCTCAATCCGGGCATTTGCTTGAAATATTAACTTCAACTCCTCGAACATCTCATATGTCCCATGACGTTCAAAACGTCATTGAAGTCCCGGTTCTAAGCCGTAAAGCATGGCACATTGAACTATCGAGTAGTCATCAGCTTT
The DNA here is from genome assembly GCF_002162155.2 of Triticum dicoccoides. NCBI lineage: Eukaryota > Viridiplantae > Streptophyta > Magnoliopsida > Poales > Poaceae > Triticum > Triticum dicoccoides. The sequence goes on from NC_041388.1 coordinate 267,504,826, forward strand.
GCTCTGCCAGACGTTCATAACATCTGGTGTTGCTCCAGCAGCAGGCTTGGCACCCAGCGATGCTTCCAGGACGTAATTCTTCTGTGCAGCAATGAGGATAATCCTCAAGTTACGGACCCAGTCCGTGTAATTTCTACCATCATCTTTCAACTTTGCTTTCTCAAGGAACGCATTAAAATTCAACGGAACAACAGCACGGGCCATCTATCTACAGTCAAACATACATAAGCAAGATACTATCAGGTACTAAGTTCATGATAAATTTAGGTTCAATTAATCATATTACTTAAAGAACTCCCACTTAGATAGACATCCCTCTAATCCTCTAAGTGATTACGTGATCCAAGTCAACTAAACCATGTCCGATCATCACGTGAGATGGAGTAGTTTCGTTGGTGAACATCACTATGTTGATCATATCTACTATATGATTCACGCTCGACCTTTCGATCTCCGTGTTCCGAGGCCATATCTGTATATGCTTGGCTCGTCAAGTATAACCTGAGTATTCCACGTGTGCAACTGTTTTGCACCCTTGATTTGAACGTAGAGCCTATCACACCCGATCATCACGTGGTGTCTCAGCACGAAGAACTTTCGCAATGGTGCATACTCAGGGAGAACACTTCTTGATAATTAGTGAGAGATCATCTTATAATGCTACCGTCAATCAAAGCAAGATAAGATGCATAAAACATAAACATGACATGCAATCAATATAAGTGATATGATATGGCCATCATCATCTTGTGCTTGTGACCTCCATCCTCGAAGCACCGTCGTGATCACCATCGTCACCGGCGCGACACCTTGATCTCCATCGTAGCATCGTTGTCGTCTCGCCAATCTCATGCTTCCACGACTATCGCTACCGCTTAGTGATAAAGTAAAGCATTACAGCGCGATTGCATTGCATACAATAAAGTGACAACCATATGGCTCCTGCCAGTTGCCGATAACTCGGTTACAAAACATGATCATCTCATACAATAAAATTTAGCATCATGTCTTGACCATATCACATCACAACATGCCCTGCAAAAACAAGTTAGACGTCCTCTACTTTGTTGTTGCAAGTTTTACGTGGCTGCTACGGGCTTAAGCAAGAACCAATCTTACCTACGCATCAAAACCACAACGATAGTTTGTCAAGTTGGTGCTGTTTTAACCTTCGCAAGGACCGGGCGTAGCCACACTCAGTTCAACTAAAGTTGGAGAAACTGTCACCCGCTAGCCACCTTTGTGCAAAGCACGTCGGGAGAACCGGTCTCGCATAAGCGTACGCGTAATGTCGGTTCGGGCCGCTTCGTCCAACAATACCGCCGAACCCAAGTATGACATGCTGGTAAGCAGTATGACTTATATCGCCCACAACTCACTTGTGTTCTACTCGTGCATATAACATCAACACATAAAACCTAGGCTCGGATGCCACTGTTGGGTTTCGTAGTAATTTCAAAAAAATTCCTACGCACACGCAAGATCATGGTGATGCATAGCAACGAGAGGGGGAGAGTGTGATCTACGTACCCTTGTAGATCGACAACGGAAGCGTTAACTTGGTTGATGTAGTCGTACGTCTCCACGGCCCGACTGATCAAGCACCGAAACTACGGCACCTCCGAGTTCTACCACACGTTCAGCTCGATGATGATCCTCGGACTCCGATCCAGCAAAGTGTCGGGGAAGAGTTCCGTCAGCATGATGGCCTGGTGACGATCTTGATGTACTACCGTCGCAGGGCTTCGCCTAAGCACTGCTACAATATTATCGAGGACTATGGTGGAAGGGGGCACCGCACACGGCTAAGAATATGATCACGTGGATCAACTTGTGTCTCTAGGGGTGCCCCTTGCCTCCATATATAAAGGCTCAAAGGGGGGAGCCGGCCGGCCAAGAAGAGGCGCGCCAGGAGGAGTCCTACTCCCTCCGGGAGTAGGACTCCCCCCCTTTCCTAGTTGGAATAGGATTCGCGGAGGGGGAAAAGAGGAGAGAGAGGAGGAAGGGGGGCCGACCCCTCTCTCCTTGTCCTATTCGGACCAAGGGGGGAGGGGCGCGCGGCCCATCTATGGCCACCTCTCCTCTCTTCCACTAAGGCCCACTAAGGCCCATATACCTCCCGGGGGGTTCCGGTAACCTCCCGGTACTCCGGTAAAATCCCGATTTCACCCGGAACACTTCCGATATCCAAACATAGGCTTCCAATATATCAATCTTTATGTCTCGACCATTTCGAGACTCCTCATCATGTCCGTGATCACATCCGGGACTCCGAACAAACTTCGGTACATCAAAATGTATAAACTCATAATTTAACTGTCATCGTAACCTTAAGCGTGCGGACCCTACGGGTTCGAGAACAATGTAGACATGACCGAGACACGTCTCTGGTCAATAACCAATAGCGGAACCTGGATGCTCATATTGGCTCCTACATTTTCTACGAAGATCTTTTATCGGTCAGACCGCATAACAACATACGTTGTTCCCTTTGTCATCGGTATGTTACTTGCCTGAGTTTCGATCGTCGGTATCCAATACCTAGTTCAATCTCGTTATCGGCAAGTCTCTTTACTCGTTCCATAATACATCATCCCGCAACTAACTCATTAGTTGCAATGCTTGCATGGCTTCAGTAATGTGCATTACCAAGAGGGCCCAGAGATACCTCTCCGATAATCGGAGTGACAAATCCTAATCTCGAAATATGCCAACCCAACATGTACCTTTGGAGACACTTGTAGAGCTCCTTTATAATCACCCAGTTACGTTGTGACGTTTGGTAGCACACAAAGTGTTCCTCCGGCAAACGGGAGTTGCATAATCTCATAGTCATAGGAACATGTATAAGTCATGAAGAAAGCAATAGCAACATACTAAACGATCGGGTGCTAAGCTAATGGAATGGGTCATGTCAATCAGATCATTCAACTAATGATATGATCCCATTAATCAAATGATAACTCTTTGTCCATGGTTAGGAAACATAACCATCTTTGATTAACGAGCTAGTCAAGTAGAGGCATACTAGTGACACTCTGTTTGTCTATGTATTCACATATGTATTATGTTTCCGGTTAATACAATTCTAGCATAAATAATAAACTTTTATCATGATATAAGGAAATAAATAATAACTTTATTATTGCCTCTAGGGCATATTTCCTTCAGTTCCCTTTCCTCTACGGCCCATTAGGCCCTCCGAGAGAGGTGGCCCCTCCCGATGGACCCCCGGAACCCCTCCGGTGGCCCCGGTACAATACCGATATGCCCCCGAACCTTTCCGGTGACCGTATGACAACTTCCTACATGTAAATCTTCACCTCCGGACCATTCTGGAACTCCTCATGACGTCCGAGATCTCATCAGGGACTCCGAACAACATTCGGTAATCACATACAAGTCTTCCTAATAACTCTAGCATCATCGAACCTTAAGTGTGTAGATCCTACGGGTTCGGGAACCATGCAGACATGAACGAGACAACTCTCCGGCCAATAACCAACAGCGGGATCTGGATACCCATGTTGGCTCCCACATGTTCCACGATGATCTTATCGGATGAACCACGATGTCGAGGATTCAAGCAATCCCGTACACAATTCCCTTTGTCAATCGGTACGTTACTTTCCCGAGATTCGATCGTCGGTATCCCAATACCTCGTTCAATCTCGTTACCGGCAAGTCACTTTACTCGTTCCGTAATGCATGATCCTGTGACCAACTACTTAGTCACACTGAGCTCATTATGATGATGCATTACCGAGTGGGCCCAGAGATACCTCTCCGTCATACGGAGTGACAAATCCCAGTCTCGATTCATGCCAACCCAACAGACACTTTTGGAGATTCCTATAGTGTACCTTTATATCCACCCAGTTACGTTGTGACGTTTGGTACACCCAAAGCACTCCTACGGTATCCGGGAGTTGCACAATCTCATGGTCTAAGGAAATGATACTTGACACTTAGAAAAGCTCTAGCAGACGAACTACACGATCTTGTGCTATGCTTAGGATTGGGTCTTGTCCATCACATCATTCTCCTAATAATGTGATCACGTTATTAATGACATCCAATGTCCATGGTCAGGAAACCGTAACCATCTATTGATCAACGAGCTAGTCAACTAGAGGCTCACTAGGGACATGTTGTGGTCTATGTATTCACACATGTATTACGATTTCCGGATAACACAATTATAGCATGAACAATAGAAAATTATCATGAACAAAGAAATATAATAATAACCATTTTATTATTGCCTCTAGGGCATATTTCCAACAGTCTCCCACTTGCACTAGAGTCAATAATCTAGTTACATTGTGATGAATCGAACACCCATAGAGTTCTGGTGTTGATCATGTTTTGCTCGAGGAAGAGGTTTAGTCAATGGATCTGCGACATTCAGGTCTGTATGCACTTTACAAATATCTATGTCTCCATTTTGAACATTTTCACGAATGGAGTTGAAGCGACGCTTGATATGCCTGGTCTTCCTGTGAAACCTGGGGTCCTTGGCAAGGGCAATAGCTCCAGTGTTGTCACAGAAGAGAGTCATCGGGCCCGACGCATTGGGAATAACTCCTAGGTCGGTAATGAACTCCTTCACCCAGATTGCTTCTTGTGCTGCCTCCGAGGCTGCCATGTACTCCGCTTCACATTTAGATCCCGCCATGACACTTTGCTTGTAACTGCACCAGCTTACTGCCCCACCATTCAAAATATACACGTATCCGGTTTGTGACTTGGAGTCATCCAGATCTGTGTCAAAGCTAGCATCAACGTAACCCTTTACGACGAGCTCTTCGTCACCTCCATAAACGAGAAACATATCCTTAGTCCTTTTCAGGTACTTCAGGATATTCTTGACCGCTGTCCAGTGTTCCATGCCGGGATTACTTTGGTACCTTCCTACCAAACTTATGGCAAGGTTTACATCAGGTCTGGTACACAGCATGGCATACATAATAGACCCTATGGTCGAGGCATAGGGGACGACACTCATCTTTTCTCTATCTTCTGCCGTGGTCGGGCATTGAGCCGTGCTCAATCTCGTACCTTGCAACACATGCAAGAACCCCTTCTTGGACTGATCCATATTGAACTTCTTCAATATCTTGTCAAGGTACATACTCTATGAAAGACCAATGAGGCATCTCGATCTATCTCTATAGATCTTGATGCCTAATATATAAGCAACTTCTCCAAGATCCTTCATTGAAAAACACTTGTTCAAGTAGGCCTTTATGCTTTTCAAGAATTCTATATCATTTCCCATCAATAGTATGTCATCCACATATAATATGAGAAATGCTACAGAGCTCCCACTCACTTTCTTGTAAACACAAGCTTCTCCATAAGTCTGCGTAAACCCAAACACTTTGATCATCTCATCAAATCGAATGTTCCAACTCCGAGATGCTTGCACCAGCCCATAGATTGAGCGTTGGAGCTTGCACACCTTGTCAGCATTCTTAGGATCGACAAAACCTTCCGGCTGCATCATATACAATTCTTCCTTAAGGAAACCATTATGGAATGTCGTTTTGACGTCCATTTGCCATATTTCATAATCATAGAATGCGGCAATTGCTAACATGATTCAGACGGACTTCAGCTTCGCTACGGGTGAGAAAGTCTCATCGTAGTCAACCCCTTGAACTTGTCGATAACCCTTAGCGACAAGCCGAGCCTTATAGATGGTCACATTACCATCCGCGTTTGTCTTCTTCTTAAAGATCCATTTATTTTCTATGGCTCACCGATCATCAGGCAAGTCAGTCAAAGTCCATACTTCGTTTTCATACATGGATACTATATCAGATTTCATGGCTTCTAGCCATTTGTTGGAATCTGGGCCCGCCATCGCTTCTTCATAGTTCGAAGGTTCACCATTGTCCAACAACATGATTTTCAGGACATGGTTGTCGTACCACTCTGGTGTGGAACGTGTCCTTGTGGATCTACGAAGTTCAGTAGCAACTTGATCTGAAGTTTCATGATCATCATCATTAACTTCCTCTCTAGTCGGTGCAGGCACCTCACGAACATTTTCCTGAGCTGCGCCACTCTCCGGTTCAAGAGGCAATACTTCATCAAGTTCTACTTTCCTCCCACTTACTTCTTTCGAGAGAAACTCTTTCTCTAGAAAGGATCCATTCTTGGCAACAAAGATCTTGCCTTCGGATCTGAGGTAGAAGGTATAGCCAATAGTTTCTTTAGGGTATCCTATGAAGACGCATTTTTCCGATTTGGGTTCGAGCTTTTCCGGTTGAAGTTTCTTCACGTAAGCATCGCATCCCCAAACTTTTAGAAATAACAGCTTAGGTTTCTTCCCAAACCATAATTCATACGGTGTCGTCTCAACGGATTTCGACGGAGCCTTATCTAAAGTGAATGCGGCAGTCTCTAAAGCATAGCCCCAAAATGACAGCGGTAGATCGGTAAGAGACATCATAGATCGCACCATATCAAATAGAGTGCGATTACGATGTTCGGACACACCATTACGCTGAGGTGTTCCAGGCGGCGTGAGTTGTGAAACTATTCCACATTTCCTTAAGTGCATGCCAAATTCGTGACTCAAATATTCTCCCCCACGATCTGATCACAAGAACTTGATTTTCCTGTCACGTTGATTCTCAACCTCACTCTGAAATTCCTTGAACTTTTCAAAGGTCTCAGACTTGTGTTTCATTAAATAGACATACCCATATCTACTCAAGTCATCAGTGAGGGTGAGAACATAACGATAGCCACCGCGAGCCTCAACACTCATTGGACCGCACACATCAGTATGTATGATTTCCAATAAGTTGGTTGCTCACTCCATTGTTCCGGAGAACGGAGTCTTGGTCATTTTGCCCATGAGGCATGGTTCGCACGTGTCAAATGATTCATAATTAAGAGACTCCAAAAGTCCATCTGCATGGAGTTTCTTCATGCGTTTGACACCAATGTGACCAAGGCGGCAGTGCCACAAGTATGTGGGACTATCATTATCAACCTTACATCTTTTGGTATTCACACTATGAATATGTGTAACATCACGTTCGATATTAAATAAGAATAAACCATTGACCAGTAGGGCATGACCATAAAACATATCTCTCATATAAATAGAACAACCATTATTCTCAGATTTAAATGAGTAGCCATCTCGTATTAAACGAGATCCTGATACAATGTTCATGCTCAAAGCTGGCACTAAATAACAATTATTAAGGTTTAAAACTAATCCCGTAGGTAAATGTAGAGGTAGCATGCTGACGGCGATCACATCGACCTTGGAACCATTCCCGACGTGCATCGTCACCTCGTCCTTCGCCAGTCTCCGCTTATTCCGCAACTCCTGTTTTGAGTTAGAAATATGAGCAACCGCACCGGTATCAAATACCCAGGAGCTACTACGAGTACTGGTAAGGTACACATCAATAACATGTATATCACATATACCTTTGGTGCTGCTGGCCTTCTTGTCCGCTAAGTACTTGGGACAGTTCCGCTTCCAGTGACCACTTCCCTTGCAATAAAAACACTCAGTCTCGGGCTTGGGTCCATTCTTTGGCTTCTTCCCAGCAGCTTGCTTACCAGGCGCGGCAACTCCCTTGCCGTCCTTCTTGAAGTTCTTTTTACCCTTGCCTTTCTTGAACTTAGTGGTTTTATTCACCATCAGCACTTGATGTTCCTTTTTGATTTCCACCTCCGCTGATTTCAGCATTGAATATACCTCAGGAATGGTCTTTTCCATCCCCTGCATATTGAAGTTCATCACAAAGCTCTTGTAGCTAGGTGGGAGCGACTAAAGGATTCTGTCAACGACCGCATCATCCAGGAGATTAACTCCCAGCTGAGACAAGCAGTTGTGCAACCCAGACATTTTGAGTATGTGCTCGCTGACGGAACTATTCTCCTCCATCTTACAACTGTAGAACTTGTCGGAGACTTCATATCTCTCGACCCGGGCATGATCTTGGAAAACCATTTTCAGCTCTTGGAACATCTCATATGCTCCGTGTTGCTCAAAACGCTTCTGGAGCCCCGGTTCTAAGCCGTAAAGCATGCCGCACTGAACCAGGGAGTAATTATCAGCACGGGACTGTCAAGCATTCATAACATCTTGGTTTGCTGGGGTGGTGCTTCACCTAGCGGTGCTTCAAGTACATATGCTTTCTTGGCAGCTATGAGGATGATCCTCAAGTTTCGGACCCAGTCCGTATAGTTGCTACCATCGTCTTTTAGCTTGGTTTTCTCTAGGAACGCGTTGAAGTTGAGGACAACATTAGCATGGGCCATTTGATCTACAAGACATACTGTAAAGATTTTAGACTAAGTTCATGATAATTAAGTTCATATAATCAAATTATTTAATGAACTCCCACTCAGATAGACATCCCTCTAGTCATCTAAGTGATACATGATCCGATTCAACTAGGCCATGTCCGATCATCATGTGAGACGGGACTAGTCATCATCGGTGAACATCTTCGTGTTGATCGTATCTTCTATACGACTCATGTTCGACCTTTCAGTCTTCCTTGTTCCGAGGCCATGTCTATACATGCTAGGCTCGTCAAGTCAACCTAAGTGTTTTGCATGTGTAAATCTGGCTTACACCTGTTGTATGCGAACGTTAGAACCTATCACACTTGATCATCACGTGGTGCTTTAGAACAATGGACCTTAGCAACGGTGCACAGTTAGGGGGAACACTTTCTTGAAATTATTGTGAGGGATCATCTTATTTATGCTACCGTCGTTCTAAGCAAATAAGATGTAAAACATCATAAACATCACATGCAATCAAATAGTGACATGATATGGCCAATATCATTTTGCTCCTTTTTGATCTCCATCTTCGGGGCGCCATGATCATTGTCGTCACCGGCATGACACCATAATCTCCATCATCATGATCTCCATCATCATGTCTTCATGAAGTTGTCTCGTCAACTATTACTTCTACTACTATGGCTAACGGTTAGCGATAAAGCAAAGTAATTACATGACGTATAAGTTGACGCGCATGTCATAAATAAATTAAGACAACTCCTATGGCTCCTGTCAGTTGTCATACTCATCGACATGCAAGTCGTGATTCCTATTACAAGAACATGATCAATCTCATACATCACATATATCATTCATCACATCCTTTTGGCCATATCACATCACACGGCATATGCTGCAAAAACAAGTTAGACGTCCTCTAATTGTTGTTGCAAGTTTTTACGTGGCTGCTATAGGTTTCTAGCAAGAACGTTTCTTACCTACGCCGAAACCACAACGTGATATGCCAATTTCTATTTACCCTTCATAAGGACCCTTTTCATCGAATCCGATCCGACTAAAGTGGGAGAGACAGACACCCGCTAGCCACCTTATGCAACTAGTGCATGTCAGTCCATGGAACCAGTCTCACATAAGCGTACGTGTAAGGTCGGTCCGGGCCGCTTCATCCCACGATGCCGCCGAATCAAGATAAGACTAGTAACGGCAAGTAAATTGACAAAATCGACGCCCACAACAACTTGTGTTCTACTCGTGCATATAAACTACGCATAGACCTGGCTCATGATGCCACTGTTGGGGATCGTAGCAGAAATTTAAAATTTTCTACGCATCACCAAGATCAATCTATGGAGTCATCTAGCAACGAGGGGAAGAGGAGTGCATCTACATACCCTTGTAGATCGCGAGTGTAAGCGTTCAAGAGAACGGGGATGATGGAGTCGTACTCGTCGTGATCCAAATCACCGATGATCCTAGTGCCGAACGGACGGCACCTCCGCGTTCAACACACGTACGGAGCGAGGACGTCTCCCGTGCCTTGATCCAGCAAGGAGGAGGGAGAGGTTGAGGAAGAGGGCTCCAACAGCAGCACGACGGCGTGGTGGTGGTGGAGCAGCAGTACTCCGGCAGGGCTTCGCCAAGCTCTTGCGGAGGAGGAGAGGTGTTGGGGAGGGGAGGGGCTGCGCCTTGGATGTCGTGTGCAGCCCTCCCCTTGCCCCTCTATTTATAAGGGAAGGAGGAAGGGGGCCGGCCCCCTCTAGATGAGATCTAGAGGGGGGGCGGCCAAGGGGAGGGGGCTTGCCCCCCAAGCAAGGGGGCGCCCCCTTAGGGTTTCCCCCCCAACCCTAGGCGCATGGGCCCAAGGGGGGATGCGCCCAGCCCATGTAGGGCTAGTTCCCTTTCCTCTATGGCCCATTAGGCCCTCCGAGAGAGGTGGCCCCTCCCGGTGGACCCCCGGAACCCCTCCGGTGGCCCCGATACAATACCAATATGCCCCCGAACCTTTCCGGTGACCGTATGACAACTTCCTACATGTAAATCTTCAACTCCAACCATTCCGGAACTCCTCGTGACGCCCGGGATCTCATCCGGGACTCCGAACAACATTCGGTAATCACATACAGGTCTTCCTAATAACCCTAGCATCATCGAACCTTAAGTGTGTAGACCCTACGGGTTCGGGAACCATGCAGACATGACCGAGCAACTCTCTGACTAATAACCAACAGCTGGATCTGGATACCCGTGTTGGCTCCCACATGTTCCATGATGATCTCATCGGATGAACCACGATGTCGAGGATTCAAGCAATCCCGTATACAATTCCCTTTGTCAATCGGTACGTTACTTGCCCGAGATTCGATCGTCGGTATCCCAATACCTCGTTCAATCTCGTTACTGGCAAGTCACTTTACTCGTTCTATAATTCATGATCCCGTGACCAACTACTTAGTCACACTGAGCTCATTATGATGATGCATTACCGAGTGGGCCCAGAGATACCTCTCCATCATACAGAGTGACAAATCCCAGTCTCGATTCATGCCAACCCAACATACACTTTCGGAGATACCTGTAGTGTACCTTTATAGCCACCCAGTTACGTTGTGCCGTTTGGTACACCCAAACCACTCCTACGGTATCCGGGAGTTGCACAATCTCATGGTCTAAGGAAATGATACTTGACACTTAGAAAAGCTCTAGCAGACGAACTACATGATCTTGTGCTATGCTTAGGATTGGGTCTTGTCCATCACATCATTCTCCTAATGATGTGATCCCGTTATCAATGACATCCAATGTCCATGGTCAGGAAACCATAACCATCTATTGATCAACGAGCTAGTCAACTAGAGGCTCACTAGGGACATATTGTGGTCTATGTATTCACACATGCATTACGATTTTCGGATAACACAATTATAGCATGAACAATAGACAATTATCATGAACAAGGAAATATAATAATAACCATTTTATTATCGCCTGTAGGGCATATTTCCAACAATATAGGAGCGGAGGAGAGCTCTAGAGCTCACGAGCGAGCTCCCGACCGAGCTTTATTGGCGGGCAGAGGCTGGACACGACACGGGCATGGAGCTAGCGGCTAATTAATGGCAAACCACGACGAGGCAGTGATGCAGGGTGATGCAGTCGATCACGGGGAAGCTCCAGGACACAAATTGAGGTCGAGGCGAGGAGGGAGGAGACGAGCATAGTGGCCGAAACCAGCCAGAGCATGCCTGCAGCCATGACGCAAGCATGATCACCACGCGCACTAGCGCAAGCGGCGCTCTTTGGCGTGGCCAACCATGTCCAGTGGATGGACCCTGGTGCCCTTAGTCCAACTGAAGAAATAAATCGGTCTAGGGGAAAACAAGAGATTTGCACTTAGCTCCAAAAGTAATTCAGTAACAAGGTGTTTGTAACTTGCTGTGGTTAAACCAGCAGGGTAACAAGGTAAAGAGTTTCTCTGGCGATGATCACACACTAAGGTGATACTGATCACCAAAAATCAGACTAAGAGGAGGAGTTTAGATGGTGGTTGCAGTAGAAAGTGCAAAACTGGCCAGAATTGGGGATTTGGATGATGCACTCAGATACTTGATCTCTGTGAGCTGAAATTTGGTAGAGAGGGGTTTTATGATGATATGAAGCTGATGTAAAAATTTCATGCCATTTGGAAATACCAAAGTGGCACTTGCTTCACAAAGCTTCATTCTGGACAGAAACTTGGAAAACTTACACAGGGTAATTGGATCAACCAATTGAGGTAAAACTTGTTGGGAGTAGTTGATATAGGTAGAATCTTGTCCTGGTAAAGTTTCAGATCAATTGAAGCAATATAAAATATGGTTGCTTCACAAACTGAAAATCTGACCAGAAACTAAGGTTTGGATCTGGTCTCACATAGATGAGTTACATGAGATCATATTTGATGGAGAGTCATTATTTGACCCTAGGAAAGAACCTGAAAAATTGCAACTCATTTGTATATGCCTAGAATATAGCTCCTTCACAAACTTCCTTCCTGGACAGAAACTTTGGAAAATTGCTGAAAAATATTTACTAGGCAAACTGAGCTGAATTTTGGCATGAGCCAATGATATGGACAGGAGAAGATGTCCAAGAAGTTTGGGGTCAATCAAGAAAATATAAATAGCACTTCCTTTGCAAGTGCCATTTAGGGCATAATAGGAAAAGAATTATTGGAGGATTATTTTTGAACATGGCAATGAAATATTTTGACATATTTGAGGAAGATGTGACCCAAACAATTTATGAGAATTATTTGGGAATTTTAGGAGTGACATAAATATAGGTTGCTTCACAACCTAGGGTTTTAAGGGTTACTCCTTTATCAGAAAAGGAATATTTAACCAACAAAAGAATTTTGGGTTAGGTCAAGGATGGAAATGAGATGATCTTGAGATGATGATGAGGGTGACAAACCACTAGAAAACCTAGGAAGACATGATCTTCCCAAGTTTCAGACCCTCATAGCCATGGAAAAGCAAATCAAAACAGGAAATCCCAGAAAATCAAAGGAAAAAGAAAAGGGCAAAAATCCAGGATGTTACAAACCTCCCCCCTTAAAGAAATCTCGTCCTCGAGATTTGGTTGCTTAGGGTTAAATAATCTTTCTGACTTGAAGAAATAGTTTCCCACTTAGGTTTCTTTTATTCATAATATTTCCATTGAATTGGATCTGACTGATTGTCTTGATCTGGGGTGGTTTGCTTCACTGGATCTGACATTCTGACAGGACGTACCTCGGATGTCCCTCAAAATTTTCTTTGGCTGAGCTAGCATCCAAAATATTATTTTTACGAACATACTTGTCCTTCTTGATATTGATCCTTGCTTAAAATGTTATTCTAGTATCGAGTACCGAGAACATCCCACGGAGTTGGGGAATATATCTTTCCGTGGAACAACGAATCCCTTTTATCCAGGCATCGGATTCCTCGAATATAGACATGCCTTCTGGTTCCAAAATAGTGATGTGGATCATATCTATTTTTGCTAACGGATGCTGACATCTTGCATGAGTTTCTGACTTATCTTGACTGGCTTCACAGTCTTGAGTATCCAGGTTGTTCCAAAGGTTTGACTGTCGCTTGTCGCGACTGATAGAAAAAAATGCACCATCTCCTGATGATAAGACTTGCAGACTTGACTGCCGGTATCTTGGCAAAGAATCCCATTTACACAGGTTATTCCTTTCATTGCTTCCCCTATGCAAGAGATAACGATCTTGAACGTATATGTATTCACACGGATTCTTCATTGTTGCCAGTATCTCTTTGGGACAATCTGTGCAAAGCTCCATCGCGGTTGTTGAGGTTAATATATTGAGTTGTCCAGTGCCACAATGGAGTATACTTCTTGGGTGGATCTCTGCTTGGGTTTGCCGTGGAATAAGACAGTCTTGGGCATCCACATTTTTCACATAATAACCGTCATACATTGGTCTGGTTCAGGTTTTGAGCCTCGGTATACTTATCCGGCTCACGTGTGGTTATACACACCTCAATCCTGTTGTGGATTATGCCGGACAGTGACAGGGTTAATAATATCACCTTGTGAGGTTGATTTTTATAATCACTGCCAAGATTATGGTCTCAATGTGGTCTTTCCTTCAAGACTTGTTGATTATGGCATCACCCACTGGTTTTTGTTTCATAAGTAACCGGTGAGGTTATCGGATGTGTACCGTGAATTCTTCCTTGAGAGACTTGCATGGACTTGGCAGCATACTGAATGAACTAATATCTGATTCTCAAGGCATACCTTTGTTCTGACTGATTTTTGTTTCAGACGAAACTGTTGCAGATCTGCCACTTGGACAACACTGCCATATGCTGAAAATTCATAATTTAATGTCTTGTACTAGTGTCGTACAGAAGAATACTGGGAAGCTTGCGTTCGGAAGCAATCGGGGTATCGTGCTGAGGAAGGTTTGGGGGCTTATGCTCGAAGCCATCGGTGGATATCTTATTGAGGAAATCAGGGTATCGTACCTTATAAGCTTCCCCCCTTAAAGACTTGCTAGGGAAGACTCGGTACCTTATGCCAGAAGCTTTTGCAGTATTTTATTGACAAGACTAAATATCTTGCATGGGAATCCATTCATACCCTATTGATGCAGACTGGGAACCTTATCTTTATACACTTCGTCAATACATTGTGGAGAAGGATGGGACTGATTTTCTTGGTGATGGGAATGATATA
>NC_041388.1:267519816-267526716 GCF_002162155.2 Triticum dicoccoides
TCAATCCGGCAGCTGATTATTGATATGACAAGAATTGTCTGACTGTCCTTACTGAATTCACCGTGCAATTGGACTGACTTCTGGGTGTCACAATATTTAAATTTTGACTTATGTCAGATTCAATCATTGTGCATAGCCCATACCTTTGACTTGAAATGCACTGTTGATCCAATTTTATTCTCTTGCTGATGTAATCTTTGCTGTGATAAAGTGTATCTCTGACAGGTACTTGTTGCTGAAAGTCTGATCAAAATACAATTTGTATCCGGACGGATGTCTGCAATACAATGCTGTCGGCTGAAAACCTCATTGATTTTAACTGACTTCCTTGGTGTATATATGTACTGCTTACGGCTCCTTCTGATTCGGTGTCAGTCGTGGAATAATTTCCATAAGGGGGTAACACCGAGGATTCAAAACAAAGAAGCACGAGAAAACAATTTATTGCAACAAAGCACACAACAAACAAGATACAAAGCTGCTCCACACAGACACACACAAGCATGATACTACAGCGGATGCACAATCGCTACACGAAGGACTACATCCTACGCTTGAGCAAACGCTCGCGAACTGACGAGGAAGCTAAGGGAGTAGCGAGTGGAACCGCTGACTCTGAAACTCCGGATGGACGTGGCGGAGGAGTTGGAGAAGCTGGCGGAGACTGAGGTAAAGCGACACCAAGCAATCTCCTGGCCCGAATGGCATTTCGGACTAACTCAGAAATAAGAAGACACTCGACCGTCATGTAACGAGACATGGCTAGGATAGCCGGGTCGTCTTGAGGGTTGACGGAGGGAAATTGGATTCGCCTAGGATTCTCGACAATGGTGGGATAATATTGATAAGCACGGTTCTCCTGCACCATGCTCTCTTGGTGACGAAGACCGGTGACTCCTGCCATTGCGGCGAGTTGAATGGCACGCTCAGGGGTAGCGCCGTAAACACCGTGGAAACTGTAGGTGCGCTTACCGACAGGAATCGGGGCTGACAGATGAACATGAGCAACATATTCCCGAATTCTTCCTCCAGCAGAAAACTGGAATACTTGATAATGAGGTGGATCTCCGAGGGGATAAATACTATGCCACATGTCACCAAGGAGGGCGGCAAAGCTGAGAGGCGCATGAGTGGCACTGAACTCAATAGGAATAGCACCGAAAGCTAAGGGAAGAGCACTGAACTCATGGAAGTTGACCGCCATCTACGCATGAAACAAGGGTTAATGGTAACCGCAATAAGACTATATGCAGCAAACAAATGCAACGAGCAAGGGCAACAACCAGACCCTATGCTACCGTTTTCTAACGTTCCAGCGGACTAGGACGCTCTACAACCAGACCTGCTCTGATACCAAGCGTTGTGGCACCCCGGCTCAGAGAAAACCGGAACGCCCTGTATTCCAGCCCAGAGATCGAGGTGAAGTCTTCTGGAATACGGCACTGCTTAGTATAGAACAAACCAGCTCTCTATTAGAACACGAATATGATTACAAGGGTTCCGATATTATAATGAATAACATCGGCACGACGACACTACGCCAACCACGGTTGCTCTATACAAGCAGCATAATACTTGAAGCAGCGGAACAACTACTGGCAGCGGAACAACGAACAGCGATGATGGACTCCAATCCGCAGGGACTCCGGCTGGAACGTTTATCCTAGCTCGCGAACACAGGAACAACACTAAACAAGCAAGCAATCCAGGCACGACCTGCAAGCTGGCATGACACGCCAGGTCAGTACATTGAATGTACTTGCAAGCTCACACTAACCAGAAGCATTCAAGACAAACAACAGCATGGCAATTACAGGTTAAGCAGGAATTAACATGAGATCATTATAACAACATGACATGAGCACATGATATCTAAAGTAATACTCCAAACAATACCAGATACCATCATGAAAGTAATCATAATAGCCACTAAGAATCCAAAGGCAATATGAACCTGATACAGCTAGAACAATATGAGCATGGCATGAACATATAAATCTGACGATACTAGCATGCAACATGATGACACTATATGCACCAATTTTTCTGCTCGCGTTATCTCCCAACCATCACACGCAGCACTTACCAACCTCGGACATTACACGATCATCTCAGGATCAGATCAAGCTTGGTATAAACAATACCGTAGTAATCATTAAATGACCACAAGGAGCTTGATCTTTACCCATGATTTCTCGCACAACATCACGAATATCCAACAACTCGGTATCCTCGATACCACGGTGATCATTCCGGCGATCACAACCAAAGTAACTCATGATCCTTACGGCGATCATCGCCAAAGTAACTCGTGATCCTTACGGTGATCAGCACCAAAGTAACTCGCGATCCTTACGGCGATCACCACCAACTTATTTCATCACCGAATCGGGGTTGTCATTAATCAAGTTATTATTAATACTGTTGACTCACGGTGGGACCAACACGAACTGGGCCCTTATACACGGGCGTGGCTATCGACAGATTAAAGACACTCTGCAGAGGTAGCACACTGTACCCACACCACAGAACCCATGGCCTCGCACTCCCATTCGGGTGGACCAACGGCGTTCCGACAAAACCGATCTACTGCCCTGACACTCTCCCGGCCACTCCGACCCAAATCCCCAACGGGCTGGTCCTGGGTGGCCTCGTGTCTACCAAAGACACCCCGACCACCGTCGTGGTCAAAACTCCCACTTGGGGACACTCCCACTCGGGGACTGGATCCATAAAAATAAAAACAACGGGCACACAAGGTTATGTCCACCTACCTGATCAGGGTAAGCACGCCCATAACCTTCCCTCGTGGGAGGCACCGGCGAGATGCATGACAATAGACCCAGTTAGGACCTTATCCATACGGTAAGTGTGGTTGCACTGGTCATTTTCGATATGGCGGCACCATGACTCAGCCAACAGTTTTTCAAGTTCAATTAAATCCTGTTAAACTTGAATGCAAAATGCTGAGCCATGATAAAATAACATGATGCAATTACAAAGCATGAGCATGATATCAACATAAACACGGGATGCAACGTAACTATCCATCATATCAACTATGAAATAATCTCCAACTGAACATGGCATAATGACGAGCATAAATATTACAAGTGCAACACTACTCATAGTATAACATAACATGACCACTAGCATCAACCATAAATAACATGCAAGAACTTATCAATAACATCATCGAGTAACACTTAACCAACTAACAGCAACGGAACAATGCATATTAACAGTACTCGGTAACCGACGTTAGTCATGCACCGAAGAGCATGACCAACCCAACATGTACTACTATCAAGCATGGCAATATGAAAGTAATACTGGCAACTAGCAGGAAATGATAATCAGGTGCATAACAACATAGCAAACAAGTAAGCACAACCCCAGAAGCATTACCGAAACAACGATAACCATATTTTAAACGAGCAGTCATTTAATAAATATTCAAGTTGAAAACAATGGCTACTACATGACTATCATGCAAGTGGGTATTGTGACTTGCCTGGGGTGATGGAGACTCCAGGAAGAAGTGCGGTGAAGCCGCGGAACGAAACATCGGACGATTTTCTCTCGGAGGAGGCTGATTAGAGGCAAGGGCAAAATGGTCATTTTCACTGTGAAACCACCTGGTGAAAATTCTACCAAAAGATAGAGCTCGATGAGACGAAGAAGTGAGCGCTGGTTTCACCTCAATCGGAGTTACGATTGAAAAGTTGTGAAGAGTTGAAGATCAGGGACCAATCTGTGAATAAACTTCAGCAAACAGGCCCCTGAGTGGATAAGGCAGAGGCGCAAAATCGGTAGTACGCTTTCTGAAAAATAAAATGTAGTTTAGAGAAAAGAAGGAGGAAATACGCTTTCGTGCAAATGAAAGCGTACTATGAGGATTACACTTTCAAAGAACTGAAAGCGCACTCACCTGAAAGGCGCCTCCACTTATCCACGTGGCAGGGCGCTGGGCCACTAGCTCGTGGGTCCCAGGCGCAGGGGTGCGATCGGGCGTGGCTTCTTGCTCCTCACCCCTGTGCTCGCGTGAAGCAGAGCAGGGCGGGCAGGGAGGAAACGACGATGGGGCCGGCCGGCCCAGGCCAGCTCCGGCCTAGGGGAGGGCACGGGCGGCTGCCGCGGGGCCTGCCTAACCCGTTCCCGCGGTCAACCGATGCCGGGGCGGCCTGGAACAGCGGCGGACAGCGGCGACTCGAGGAGGCCAGAGAGGCGGACGGGCGGTGGCGGCAGGGGGCTTCCGGTGATGGGGAGGTGAGGTAGATAGGGCGGGGAGACTCGCCGGAAGGAGGGGGAGGCTCCGGTGGCGATGGGAGGGAGAGAGGAGCACCGGATGGCCGAGACGACGAGGTGGCCGAAAGGTGGAGGCGGCGGCCGGACTTGGGAGGCGCGACCCCAGGGCTCTCCGGCGAGGGGCAAGGGGTTGGGGCGATGTGCAAGGATGCGGGGAATCTAGTGGACAACATCGGAGGAGAGGAGGAGGCTCGAGCTAGCCGGGACCAAGGAGGGACCGCGGTGGCCGAGGCGAACTCCAGCGAAAAGAGGAGACGGACGAGGACTTTGGTGGGCGAGGAGGCTTGGGGAGAGGCTGGTGAGGTGCGGAGGGGTTCAGGGTCCTTATATAGGCGCGGAGGAGAGCTCTAGAGCTCACGAGCGAGCTCCCGACCGAGCTTTAATGGCGGGCAGAGGCTGGACGCGGCACGGGCATGGAGCTAGTGGCTCATTTATGGCGAACCGCGACGAGGCAGCGACGCAAGGCGATTCAGTCGATCACAGGGAAGCTCCAGGACACGAATTGAGGTCGAGACGAGGAGGAAGGAGACGAGCATAGTGGACGGAACCAGCCAGAGCACGCCTACAGCCACGACGCAAGTGTGACCACCACGCGCATTGGTGCAAGCGGCGCTCTTTAGAGTGGCCAATCATGTCCAGTAGATGGACCCTGGTGCCCTTAGTCCAAGGGAGGAAATAAATCGGTCCAGGGGCAAAGAAGAGATTTGCACTTAGCTCCAAAAGTAATTCAGTAACAAGGTGTTTGTAACTTGCTGTGGTTAAACCAGCAGGGTAACAAGGTAACGAGTTTGTCTGGCGATGATCACACACTAAGGTGATGCTGATCACCAAAAATAAGACTAAGAGGAGGAGTTTAGATGGTGGTTGCAGTACAAAGTGTAAAACTGACCAGAATTGGGGATTTGGATGATGCACTCACATACTTGATCTCTGTGAGCTGAAATTTGGCAGAGAGGGGTTTTATGATGATATGAAGCTTCTGTAAAAATTTCATACTATTTGGAAATACCAAAGTGGCACTTGCTTCACAAAGCTTCATTCTGGACAGAAACTTGGAAAAATTACACAGGGTAATTGGATCAACCAATTGAGGTAAAACTTGTTGGGAGTAGTTGATATAGGTAGAAGCTTGTCCTGGTAAAGTTTCAGTTCCATTGAACCAATATAAAATGTTGTTGCTTCGCAAACTGAAAATCTGACCAGAAACTAAGGTTTGGAGCTGGCCTCACATAGATGAGTTACATGAGCTCATATTTGGTGGAGAGTCATTATTTGACCCTAGGAAAGACCCTGCAAAATTGCAACTCATTTGATATGCCTAGAATATAGCTCCTTCACAAAGTTCCTTCCTGGACAGAAACTTTGGAAAATTGTTGAAACATATTTACTCGGCAAATTGTGCTGAATTTTGGCATGAGCCAATGATATGGACAGGAGAAGATTTCCAAGAAGTTTGGGGTCAATCAAGCAAATATAAATAGCACTTCCTTTGCAAAGTGCCATTTAGGGCAGAATAGGAAAAGAATTATTGGAGGATTATTTTTGAACATGGCAATGAAATATTTTGCCATATTTGAGGAAGATGTGACCCAAAAAATTTATGAGAATTATTTGGGAATTTTAAGAGTGACAGAAATATAGGTTGCTTCACAACCTAGGGTTTTAAGGGTTATTCCTTTATCTGAAAAGGAATATTTACCAACAAAAGAATTTTGGGTTAGGTCAAGGATGGAAATGAGATGATCTTGAAATGATAATGAGGGTGACAAGCCACTAGAAAACCTAGGAAGACATGATCTTCCCAAGTTTCAGACCCTCATAGCCATGGAAAGGCAAATCAAAACAGGAAATCCCAGAAAATCAAAGGAAAAAGAAAAGGGCAAAAATCCAGGCTGTTACAAGCCAACCGGCTGGGTCAGAACGGAATGCGTCATCGTGTTCATCGGGAGGGCTTGGACAGAACGGCCGATGGAAACGTGGCCTGGCGTACCATAGAACGGAGGAAACGACCTTGTGTTCGACCGGCCACGTTTAAAACGGGATCCTGTTCATCGGGAGGGGTCTGGCGTACGCAAAACGGAGGAAATGGACCTCCTACGGTCGAAACGGGGGTCCTGTTGATTGGGAGGGGTGTGGCGTACCGCAAAATGGAGGAAACGGACTTGTGTTGGAGCGCTACGGTCGAAACAGGGGTCCTGTTCATCAGGAGGGGTGTGGCATACCGCAAAACGGGACTCCACGCGACACTGTTCATCTCCACCGTCGACCCTCTCCAGCCTCCACGGGCTACTGTTCATCCACCGTCGACCTCCTCCAGCCTCCACCTGCGACTGTTCATCCACGAGCTCCTGTTCATCCAGTCTTCACCGCGCGCTACTCCACCGGCTACTGTTCAACCAGCCCTATCCACGGGCTCCTGTTCAACCACCCCTCCATGGGCTACTGTTCATCCTGCCGGTGGTCCTGTTCATCCTGCCCTCCACGGGGTCCTGTTCATCCAGCCCCAACCGGCTCGATCGATCGGGGTACTGTTCATCCAGAGGCAACACCACGAGGTCCTGTTCATCCAGACCCATTGGGAACTGTTCATCC
>NC_041388.1:267527241-267566423 GCF_002162155.2 Triticum dicoccoides
TCACTGTTCATCCATAGGCATCATCGATCGGCTTCAATTAGCAGCAGTAGCAAAGGAATCGCTCGATCGGGTTCAGTTAACAGCCATCGATCGATCGCTCAGGTTCAGTAACGCGTAGCCTGTAGTGCAATCGCTCGGGTTTAGTTAGAGCCCAATGCCTCACACACGCTCGTACGTACGAGAGAAACACTCATCGCTCGGCCCCCGACCACCCCCCGTAACCGGGGACTCCCCGATATTTTCCGCGCCCTGGCTTCTACCACGGTTTTTTCCGTCATGGACGGCCCAAAGAATGTCATGCAATTGCGTCTCCGGCCCGCCCAGGACGAAAAGCCCATTTTCTGTCATGATTTTTTGTCATAGAAGTAGGACCCCACCACATCTATGATGATACCGGGTTTTGTCACAATTATCGTCATAGAAGTGTCATAGGTATGACAGAAAAAAATTCATTTGGACCAAAATGTCACGGATGTGTCTTTTTTTTGTAGTGAGGACCCACCTCTTGCAATCTCCAAGCCTCCGCGGGGTCTCGTCGTCTTCTCCCCTTAGTACCGGAGGAGCCAAATTCTCATAGCCCAGTTTGACACTGGGCACGGAAACCTTGAAGACGCCACAGGGGATCGGCCGGCTGTGGAACAATTGTTCCTTCAGCTTCACTATCATCGCCTTCCCCATGTCCACCTTCTGGCCGTTGATGGCATACAATATGGTGCACGGGGTTAAGTCGACCTGCAAAGACATTGAGTGAGTCCTGGATTAGGGGGTCCTCAGACAGCTGGACTATATACTTTGGTCGGACTATTGGACTATGAAGATACCAGATTAAAGACTTCGTCCCGTGTCCGGATGGGACTCTCCTTTGCGTGGAAGGCAAGCTCGACGATTCAGATATGTAGATCTCCTCCCTTGTAACCGACTCTGTGTAACCCTAGCCCCTCCGGTGTCTATATAAACCGAAGGGTTTTAGTCCATAGGACAATAACAATCATATCATAGGCTAGCTTCTAGGGTTTAGCCTCTCCAATCTCGTGGTAGATCAACTCTTGTAATATTCATATCATCAAGATCAATCAAGCAGGAAGTAGGGTATTACCTCCATCGCGAGGGCCCGAACCTGGGTAAACATTGTGTCCCCCGCCTCCTGTTACCATCCGCCTTAGACGCACAGTTCGGGACCCCCTACCCGAGATCCGCCGGTTTTGACACCGACATTGGTGCTTTCATTGAGAGTTCCACTGTGCCATCACGATAAGGCCTGATGGCTCATCTTGTTGTCAGGGACAGCGTTACCTCTGGGGGAGCCCTGGCTGTAGGCCAAACTCTCCGATTAGGCGGCTTCGTCATGACCGCCCCGTCGGCCGTCGCGCCGACGATGACTTCTCGGGTCATCAAAAACAGCCTCCACGTCGGCTCGGGATTCACCGAGCAGATGGATCCAATGGAGCTCTTTTATTTGAACAAGCTCTTGGATCACATCGCTGCCTTGGGAGTCTCTACGGACTATGATCGGATCAGGCTTAAACCCGACCAAAGGGAGATTAACTCTCCGTCGGTTACCCGTCAGATTGCGGTGGTGGAGGAGCAATGCAGCGATTCTTCCCCTATTTTGAGGACAAACTATGTCCATATTCCCGAGCTCTCCGAGCCGGATACCCGTCTATGGGAGGACATGGCTCAAGCTTCGAACCTGGAGTCGAATAGCGGGCTAGTACCGTCGGGCAACGTCCCAGAGCCCGATCTACCAAGCTCGGAAACTCCTTTGGGTCTTAGACTGGGCCAGGGTTTGGACTTAAATCTACCCACCCACCCTCACATAAGTGATATTTCCCATATTAGACAAGAGCCCCAAGAGACAGTACATCACTATTGGGCCAGATTCCTCCTTGCAATAAGCAAGGCGAAGGACTGTCATGAGGAAGACGCAATTTCATTCTTTTGCAAAAATTGCACGGACAAGGGAATCCTCGACGCCATAAGTCGCCGTGATATAACACACTTCGCTGACTTGGTGTCCATAATATGAAAGTACTGTGCGATGGAAAGCACTTGGAAAACCCAAACACAATTCTGGGATCCTCCGGCTCTAACTAAACCCTCTGTCCGAACTAAAAGGGTGTACTCTCGTAAGTCACCCAATCCAATTACTAAGAAGCCAAAACCCACTACAGGGCGCGGAACCGTATTAGAGGGATGGCTCAATGGGCCATGCAAAATTCACACTACATCGGATACCATGCCAACACACAACCTTAGAGCATGTTGGATACTCCAGCAGGTGGCCAGGAGCGGCGAGGATCTCCTCGTCAACAATACCGCAGAGCACCCTCCCGCGGAAAATAACAATACATTACTGACAGTCTTTGAGACTTTCGCCTCAAACAATAGGCGCAAGCGGGCACTTCGCAGCCTCGCTGAAGTCTGCCACGTCGCAACGATAAATCCATGGAACGACACGGCCATAACCTTCAATGCCAGCGATGAACCTCAATTCCACACAGCCTGAGCTCTAGCTGCTTTGGTCCTTAGTCCAATTGTGGACGGCTTCCGGCTTACTAAAGCACTCATGGATGGTGGCAGCGGATTAAACCTCATCTATGAGGAGACTCTTAGAAAAATGGAAATAGACAAGAGCCACATTGAGCAAAGCAGCACGACCTTCAGAGGAATCATCCCTAGTCGGGAGGCACGATGTGCGGGAAAAATCACCCTAGATGTGGTATTCGGCACGCCGGAGAATTACAGGTCCGAAGAAATCACATTCCAAGTGGCCCCGTTTAGTAGCGGATACCACGCCCTTCTAGGGAGAGAGGCATTCACGATTTTCCAAGCTATACCCCATTACGGGTACATGAAGCTCAAGATACCCGGGCCCAATGGACTCATCACTCTAGCTAGTCATCCGAACATAGCACTCCGCGCAGAAAATAAAACCATCGCACTGGCCCTCGAAGCGTTATCCGAAGCCCTCACGGCCGAAGAACTAACTGCGCTGCGCTCTACACTGGACAAGGACGACGTGATACTCGACAAAAGACCCAGGTCCACCTCTTTTAAACTAGCGGACGAAATAGTCAAATTCCAGGTCCACCCAACGGACCCTACAAAAACAGCATCCATCGGGGCACAGCTGAACCCCATAACAGACGCCGCACTACGGGAGTTCTTACGCGAGAATCGGGACATCTTCGCCTGGCATCCTTCAGATATGCTAGGCATCCCACGCAGGCTAGCCGAGCATAGCCTAAACATTCTAAAGGAATACAAGCTGGTCAAGCAAACTCTTCGGCGTTTCTCCGAACCCAAGCGACAAGCCATGGGAGAAGAACTAGCCAAGTTACTCGAGGCCGGATTCATTAGAGAAATAAAACATCCGGATTGGCTAGCAAACCTAGTGATGGTACCAAAGAAGGACAAATCCTGGCGCCTATGTGTCGATTTTAAGGACCTTAACAAGGCTTGCCCCAAGGGTCCCTTCCCCTCCCCCGCATCGATCAAATTATCGATGCTACCGCCGGACACGACTTGTTGTGTTTCCTCGACACATAGTCCGGATACCATCAAATCAAGGACAACTACGACAGTGGCTACAACACGACATGCATGAGGCGCAGGCTTATGTCCCAGATGGAGGAGGACATAGTGCCAGAGCCGGGGCAGGCATGGCAGGTGTGGCGATAGCCTTGATGAGGGTCGTCGTCTTATCGGCAGCCGAGATGATGTACGCCGACCCGACAGTCACGTCAGCCCTGGTGAGAGCTGCGTGTGAGGCAACACCGGCGAGTGCCGATGTTGAGGCTGCCCCAAGTGCGTTCGATCAAGGTGGAGGTCGTCGACTTGACAACCTCCTTGATTACTCCTCCTGAGCCCATGATCGACAGGATCGACAATGGCAGTTGTGCGTGTTGGGTCGGCATTAGGGGCAGTAGCTCTTTTGTGTGGTTCTTTTATATTGATGTGAATTAGCGAGCCAATGGTTTGTAAATTACTCCTTGAACTAGGCACTGGACCAATTTGAGCATATATATATATGCTCTATTGATCTGTTCATGCATGTCAATTATGCCAATTGTATGGGCTGGCCTATCTATATATCATCTCATTTTGGTATATAGATAATTAATATACAAATGCATTTTGGACATCGATGTTGACCACCATTTGAAAAACATGGACATCCTCTTCTCTACTTGGCACGCACATAAACTGAATGAACTATGTGTGATACTAATACTTTCCATAAAAATTTAAGAAGTTAACAAACATCATTTGAGTAATATATAATGGTTGGTTAATTGACACTATTTCACAAAAGGCGGATCTAGGTAACATGGTACTTGATAATTGTGAACTTAACAACCTTAACAACCATATCTACATACTTAAGATAGTAACAACCAACTATGAAGCAAAGGGCCAACAACCACAATTATCTTAAGTATCTCGTCAATGAAAATGAATATCCCTTAAGTGCCTTCATAGAGCATGGGTATAACAGTATCTCCATTTTTCAAATGTGGATGCATTTCTAGGACAACCGAGAACCTATTAATGTGAATGGTTCCATTTGTGCGGGAAATGCCGTACCTTGCAATCACTTTGGCATTCTCAGTAGGAACAAGTGTGATTGGACCTCGCCGGAAAATCAATTCAGGAATAGCTGCAACAGGCAATTTCTGTTGCAATGAAGAACAAAAACCAATTGTAACATATCGTTGAATCTATATATAGTTTATGAACAACAACATAAAAATAAGACTTTGTACCAGCATTTTGTTGGCACAGTTGGTCTTGTTCAATGTGTGCACGAGTGGGAGATTTATTCCCATCACAAATCCAACATTGAAATGTTGTGTTAGGACTGTTAGATTATCAACAATTTTTTTAACATGCTCCAAGTATTTCTAGTGAAATTTGGTATGTCGACTAACATACAAATCATTAGCTATGCTTCCAATATATCCTGCCTAAAAGGTGGATAGTGCATATTGAGTCAGAATAGGGCAGAAGAATAGTGGACATAAATGGTAACTAGAAGTTGCTACTAGCTAGGAATAGAGTCAGAAAATGAAATCTCAATTGGTTGCTTAAATAGTGATCAGTTAGTTAGGACAATTACTTTAATTTTTCTAAGTAATATGCAACATGCAGAAAGTTGAAAGAACACTAACCTCGATCAGACCATGGTTGGATGATGACGTCGGGGAAGAAAACTTCCAAGATAGGACCAGGCTCTGGTGCATGATTTTGTTGCCAACTTTCAGTACATAAAACTTAGAAAATTCTCGCCAAAGGCCCGTGTCAAAATAGGAGTGACCATCTGTATCAACTTTTAATGAAACTGCGATTGTAAATCCATGGTGTGTGGTTAATTGACATCCCTAGAGTGTTCAACTGAGTAAAGGCCAAGATTTCCTTGTACACATGTCTTGCAAACCAAGGGATGTACTGTGGGAAATGATAAGATCTTTACATATATTGAAAGAATAGAGCATCATGCAAAACATGGGAGTAATTGAGACAACTGAGCAATAGTTGAAAGCAAAGTACAACAATATATAATTAAATAGGTAATGTAACCAATATGTCATGCAGATATGAGAGTAATTGATAGAATAGTACATCATTAATTTTCCTAACATAGAAAAATCATCTTTGACATCTATGCTGCATGTGGCACCTTTTATCCAAATTTTAGCAATATATAGTATATGTTCATAAAATAAGGCCATGCCAACCGCAGTAGGGTGAGATTGAACATACCATGCGCTCCCTGAAGTACTACAAAAAAAGACTTTTCTGTGACATACGGCCCGGACGAAAAAATATGTCATGGATATGACACTTCCATGACGATAATTATGACAAAAACACGTATCATCATAGATGTGGTGGGCTCCTACTTCTTTGACAAAAAATATGACACACAATGTGGTGGGCTCCCACTTCTCATCACCTGCATGGCATTCTTTGGACCGTCCATGACGTAAAAAATTGTGGTAGAAGTGAGGGCAAGAACTTTTTTGGGGAGTTCCTGGTTATGGTGGGTGGCCGGGGCTGCGCGATACATTGTGGTTAGCACGTTTCTCTCGTACACGCGTATGGGTGAGGTATTGGCTAACTAAACTCGAGCAAGGCATTCACTTACTGAACCCGAGCGATCGCACTAGCTACATACTGAACACAAGCGATCGATCCCACTATATGCTGAAGCCGATTGATGCCTTCAGTGTTGACTGAACTCGAGGGATTCCTTCGCTGCTAAATGAAGCCAAATGATTCCTTCACTGCAAACTTAACCCAAGCGATCGATTGTTGCTGAATGCTGCTTACTGAAGCCGATCAATTGCTACATTGCATCGGGACCCTGTGCAAGACGTAGACGGTTGGGTTGCCACTTGATCAATAGTGCGTGTTGCTGCCACGTGCATGATACGTAGATTCAAGAATTGCATCGATCGAGCCCCTTGTGTGAGATGTGGTGAGTTGACCTAGCCAGTTGGGTGGCTATGGATGAGCAATTCCCATTGATGCCGCCCGCTCGTACGCCTCACCCCAGCCGGTGGAGGTTGGATGAATAGGACCCCGTGGTAGTAGGCGGTTGATGTTGGATGAACAGGACCCTGAGGAGGCCGTGTGGTGATACGCCACACCCCAGCCGGTTCGGGTGGATGAACAGGACCCTGTGGATGTTGGATGAAAAGTAGCCAATGGAGGCCGGAGGAAGTCGATGGTGGATGAACCGTAGCCTGTGGAGTCCCATTTTGCGGTACGCCACACCCCTCCCGATGAACAAGACCCCATTTCAAGTGTAGACGGTCGGAGAGAAGCCTGTTTCCTCCATTTTGCGGTACACCAGACCCCTCTCGATCAACAGGACCCCGTTTTGATTGTAGGCTATTGACTAGAAGTTTGTTTCCTCCGTTTTGTGGTACGCCATACCCCTCTCGATGAACAGGACCCCGTTTCGACCGTAGGTGGTTGGCAAGAACTTTGTTTCCTCCGTTTTGTGGTACAATAGACCCCAGCCGATGAACATGACCCCGTTTCGGCTGTTCTGTCCTAGCAGGTTGGCTCTCGATGAACATGATGCATTCTGACCCAGTAGCTTGGCTCCTGATGAACACAAGGCTGTTTCCTCCGTTCAGACCCAGCCGGTTGGCTGCCGTTGAACACAACACCATTGATGTCGTTGCCTCTCGATGTACACGAGCCCTGGTCATACGCGTTTGAGACTCCTCCCGTATGTACATACATGGTTGTATTTTTTGCAGCATGGTTTCACGTATGTGTACATGATTTAGACAGAACTGCCTGAACTGCTACTGCTCCTTACTCGGCCACAGTTCATTGTGGCAGAGAGACCGGTCAACCAGTATGTACGTACACTTTTGTGACCAGACAGATAATGCTACGAACACTTCGACCTGGTGGGTTCCAAGTGTCAGGGGGATAAGGAGGCACCTCCTTCCGTGTGAAGAGATAACTGTTGGGTCCTAGCTGTCATGGGGAGGATTGGATTTTTTGCGTAATAAGGAGGTACTTCCTTGCGTGCGAAGATGTAGCTGGTGGGTCCCAACTATTAGGGGGAGGAATCATTGTTTTCGCGTAATAAGAAGGCAGTTCCTTCGATGCGAAGACATAGCTGGTGGGTGCCATCTGTCAGGTGGGGGGTTGATTTTTTCGCATGATAAGGAGGCACTTCCTTGCGTGTGAAGATGTAGTTGGTGTGTCCCAGCTGTCAGGGGGAGGAATCGTTTTTTCTCGTGTAATAAGGAGGCAGTTCCTTTCATGCGAAGATATAGCTGGTGGGTCCCAGCTATCAGGTGGAGGATTAAAAAAATTCACGTAATGAGGAGGCACTTCCTTGCGTGCGAAGATGTAGCTGGTGGGTCCTTGCTATCAGGGGGAGGAATCGTTTTATTTTCACGTAATAAGGAGGCAGTTCCTTCTGTGCGAAGATATAGCTGGTGGGTCGCAACTGTCAGGTGGACGATTCGATTTTTTTTCTCATAGTAAGGAGGCACTTTCTTCCATGCGATGATGTAGCTCGTGGGTCCCTGTAGGAATCATTTTTTCACGTAATAAGGAGGCACCTCCATGTGTGTGAAGATGTAGGTGGTGTGTCCCATGTGTCAGGGGAAGGAAACTTTTTTCCACGTAATAAGGAGACACTTCCTTGCATGCGAGGATGTTGCTCGTGGGTCCCAGTTGTCCATGCGGCGCTGGACCATGTGGGTCCCTACTGTCAGCCTCTCAATGTACATCCCTTTATCGATGGCTGTCATTTGTTTACCATGTTGACCATGCCGCACTAAGATCACGAACGCGGTGGACGACGATGAGGCCTAGGAAGGGAATGACCCGAAGCCGGCGAAGACACTACAATGGATGCCCATGTTGTGGGGAGTAAGAGGGTTGACTGGTTCGGCTGCGGTGTGAGGCTGTTGTCATCGGAGAATAATAGGAGGTGTGGGTGAGTAGAGGGATGACCTGGCCAGTGGTGGGAGTAGGGTAGGGCAGTGATCGTGCGGGACTACAGCCGGCCATGGGAGGCGGGAGTAGGCGATCCCGCAGGCGCTGGTTTGGGCGGCTGGAGTAGCATGGCCGTTGGATTATCATCCAATGGTCACTCCCACTAGAATCGTTTGTTGACTAAGTTGACAATGCCCTGCGTACGCATCAACATAGTAGGCCCACAAGCCAGACTCCAAATCTGTGGCAAATAGCATACATCCCATTTGCCAATGTTTTTTAATAATTTACAACCCATCTGCTAATTCTTAAGGATTTTTTTGAAGTTCATATTCTTTTTGTTAGCATTACAGCCCACATTCTGGGCACGGTTAAAAACTCAACGAAAATTTGCATATTTCGGTGGGGTCCGAACTATTTTTAATCCTGGAATTTCGAGTCAAATTCAAACTAATTTGAAAAATAAATTTATATTAATTTAAAATCAAACTAAATTCCCCCACAAAAAAATCAATGAAATTTAAAATCTCAAAATCCTATTTTTTTTTCAAATTTGAAACTAATTTTCTGTTTGCTGTGTTTTTGAAATTTACAGCCCATTTATTACTACTTATAGCCCATTTTCTGGGCAAACTAAATGCATCCCTCCTTGTTTTGAAAGATTTGCATCACTGCACGGCTAAGAAAAGCAAGTAGGCCTTGGTTGGGTATTTTGCAAAAAAAAGAAGTATGCTAGCTATTTTCAGAAAGGAAGAAAACAATT
Source organism: Triticum dicoccoides (assembly GCF_002162155.2). NCBI lineage: Eukaryota > Viridiplantae > Streptophyta > Magnoliopsida > Poales > Poaceae > Triticum > Triticum dicoccoides. Next base: position 267,536,480 of record NC_041388.1, read on the forward strand.
GGGTTGGTCATGCGGTAAACATAAAATAGAAGCCTTGGCTACATGGGCACACCTCCCGCACAACCCAGTTGATACCCTACTCCGTGTCAAAAACAAAAAAAGAACCGTGTGAGTTGCTAGGTTACCTGTGTTAGCCGCTCGTTGTGCAGTTCTCTCATTTATTGACTACATCGACAATGGTTTGGGACCCATATGTCAAACCATTAGGAGGAAGCATTTTTTGGATCGTACTATGGAGGCACTTGCTTGCATACTTCCGTGACCCTGGTGGGTCCCTACCGCCATCCTCTCCACATACAGTCATCTCCTAATTTCTCTCGGTTGTTGACCATGTTGAGAATGCCAAATGGCACCGCGCGGCAAGCGAACCAAGGCGGAGGATGACCATGAGGCCTCGAACAGGAATGGACAGGAGCCTGGAAGATGCGGTAGTGTAGTCATGGTTTCATTTGGGAAGTTGGAGGAAGAAGACAAGAGATAGAAGAAACATGATAGACGTTGGATGTTAATCCAACGGCTGGCTGGTAGAATTGTTTGTTGACTAAGTCGACGCCTGTAACGCCCACGACGCGACTATATCTCCCACATGTCGAGGCACGACTTAGAGGCATAACCGCATGTAGTTTTGTCGCAAGAGGGGTAATCTTCACACAATCCCATGTACTGAATAAGAAAGGGATAAAGAGTTGGCTTTTGCGGTTACCCGGTTAACCGTTGGGGCATCAAACGACCTCCAAATGGAACGAAATTTGACAGGCGGTCTACCAGTGATGTACCAAGGCCACTTGACAAATCTCGGCCCATTCCGAGAACGTTTTTATCCCACTCACGAAAAGAGACAAGAGGGGTGCGACGGGGCACAAGAGAGCGTCGGATTGCGAAACGGACAACATGGAAATTGCTCGGTTGCATGAGACGAACACGTATGAAAATGCGATGCACATGATGACATGATATGAAATGCATGACATGAAAAAAATGCAAAACGAAGACAAAAACCCAACCACAAAAGGAATATCATATCACATCGCCAAAAATGGCAAGAGTCGGAGTTACAAATATGGAAAGTTACATCCGGGGTGTTACAACGCCACCTTATATAGACCTTTTCCTTGTGGGTCCCAAATGTCAGAATCCAAAACTTTCACGACCATGCAACCTTTCTTATAAGAATTAGAACACATTTGGTGTGCTAGCTCAAAAATAAGTTTGTGAGTGCTATGGAGTGCTAAGCACTTGGGTTCTGTAATGCACAATGAGCTCAAGGAGCCGGCGAGAGTGATGTTATTTCCTTTGGTTGGGACTTGTTATAATATTTCTCTCTTAACTAGAGAAATGGCAAGCCATTTGACTTGTTTCAAACAAAATATGACATCCATAGACGAGTTGAAAAGGGCAACAACGTAGCTCCAGCTTACAAACTATACAAAAGCACGAGGGTTAATTCTTCATTAGGTTTAGAAAAAACTTAGATTGAAAAGGGCAACAACATCTAACTTCAGCACTGTTTTCAGCAGTTACAGTCAAATGGATCGGTCAGATCCATAAAATGAACATCCTGGGTCATAAAATTTATTGGAATATGACCACAAGATGTTGTAAATAGAAGTCGGGCATGTTTAGAAGCCCTTTTGTACACCCGAGAATCCTTTCTTTCTCTTTGACATACCCATCCGTCCACACATTGCTGCTAGTAAACTTAAGTCTGATGGACAATAGTACCCTCACATTCAGTAGGAAGAATATGAAAAATCTAGGGTTTGCATGGTTGGCTACATATCGTTTCAGCGTTATTGTCTTCAAACGAATGTCACGAGACCCGAGAAAATCCTGGTGCTTACGACGCCACCAATTAGTTGTACCTTTTTTACCCCGTCTTGTTTCCTAAATGGACATGAAGATTGAAAACAGTTAAGGTCTAAAAAAAGAGTATGTCGAAAGAGCAACAAATGAACAGTTAATTCTAGTACACTATATATGGGCTTCCAATGTGTGTGAAATTATCACCTTTATATACAACTTCTCCAGACATGGAAAGCATTTCATCAAGCAAATAATCTTCTTCATATCAAAACTATTCATACTTATATATAATATCTTAACGGAATCTAGCACCATTGATAGGCTATCCATGGACAAACTCTTCATTGAGCATGGAACATAATATTAGTACAAAAAGTGTACTCCAAGATGATATAAAACTTATGCACACAAATGAAAAATCACCTTATGATTACAAAAGTGTATATGATATTATATAGTACCTAAATAACTATGGGGCCAAACACCATCTTGAAATGATCAGAGAGATCATGAATTACACCCAAGGTCTCCAGTTTAGGCGTAGAAATGATAGTTATTTGTGAAAGTGAATAACGAGAATCAAGGATCAACCTTTGAAGTGAAGGGGCATCTTCGATGATGAGCTCCACTTCATCAGAAGAAATTCTAGTTCTTACAAGGTTAGGCTACTTTATTCAGAGACAGCTGATTTTAACTATGAAAACAAGCACCAAGCACTCCAGGGAAGGGCAACTGGATTGGATGATGTTGTGCAGTGAGGCCTCCGACATATAAACCAGTACAAGTGAAAGTTTTTTGAGAAGTGGGAGTCGATTCTTTTGTACCCGACTGATGAGTTTGCCGAGCTAAAGCGGCAACTTGATGCGGTAGATGCCGACATCGTGCTTGTCAACAAGCGGCTTGACGAGGCACAGGGTAAGTGATTTCTCCGGTGATCAACACATAGTAAGAGGAGCATGATGCCAGTATCTTTAATATGTTGTGCCTGCAGATGGAGCTGCCACCATGGAGACCCTCCGGGCGGAACTTGCTCGAGCCAAGGAACAAGCCAGGAATAGTAATGCGGCCGCTCTAAAGGCAGTCGAAGAGCTGAGGGCCGAACGGGCCGCACATTGCCAAAGCAAGGAAAGAATGGCCGAGATGGCCGTTGAGTTGAAAGATGCCGCCGACCTTTACTAGCTTCTTGAAGAAGAAAACCGTGCGAAGGCGGCGGACCTGGAGAACGCCACGGTAGCAGCCAAGGAAGCCCGCTTGAAAATACGAGCGACGAAGGAGGAGCTGCATCAAGCTGGAGATATCGCAGCTGGGAAGCCCTTTTTTGTAGACTAAGTTTGGAGATCCGAAGTATGCACCTCTTGATCAACTATGGAGTTCTGCAGACTCATACGTGGACTTGGCAGCAAGTGCTGCTGATGCGGCCGAGTACTTGAAGGTCAAAAGATCGTGAAGTGGAGAGGTTGTTCTGGTCACAGTTCCATGCTCCAGTGCGTCCGCTGCTGTTGAATGAGTGGATGGCCGAGTGGGCCGAGCTCCATAGGTTGTCCGGACTTGCCATGAGGTCTGTTGTGGATCATCTGTGGTCGGGAGGGCCAAGGCCGAATAGTTACTTTAGTTTAGTGCAACAATTCCTTGGCGCTGTGCCGCACATCGATGCTATGAAGAGGTCGGCATGCATAGAGGGTGCATGGATGGCACTTGCCCATGTCAAGACATACTGGGCAGATATGGAGGCCACCACTATTGCAACACAGGGTTCGGCCATGGGCCGAGTAGCTGCCGAGCACTACTTTTAAGAGGTCCTTGAAGGCGCTCGTTCGATAGAGGCGCAGTGCTCGAAGAATATTATGTTCTAGTGAAATGTACTCCCATTGTAAAAACAATATTTTATTGAGTTATCAAGGCTATGTTTATACTTTTGCCTGAAAGTATTATGATGCCTCCTGTGCAGCCGTTTATGCAGATATGTATATAACCTGGAAGTTTGCAGTCGTCGGCTTCTGCCCCCATGCATATAATGTGGGGGTATTCACAAAAAAAAAACGTGTATTCACACTTGATCCGACGTCTTGGTCCATTAAGGAGGTGGTAGCACAGCGAACGAGGCAATCGGACTATATTGCTTTAACACTTTCACTTAGCCATAGGAGTTTGACGGTGGGGCTACTATATAGCCCCTGGTACTTCTGCGCTCGTCTGAGTACGGGGCGCGTACGTACATGACCGGGAAATGGCCCTTCGTTTATGCGGAGGAATCCCGAAGATTCCATTGAGTCATCGAGTGGATGACCAGTCTCGCGCTTTATCATGACAGTTAGTTTTCGGCTTTCTCTACTGAGGTGCTCATCCGGATGAACCAGGGCACAATCGCAGTAGTTCTCTCAGTGCTACCTTAGCCGATATAGCGGAACGTAAGGTACCAAAACGTGGGAGCCGGGCAAACCCAACATTTGACCAAAGACATGATTCGGAGCTGAGGCATATAAGGCCAAACTCACGACGCCGAACACTCCCTAAGGTATTCGGTCTTTATAACATATGTCGGGCTGAACGAGGCCCTTAATAGTAAACCCCGAGTGTCCAGGTACGTGCAATATCCTGACGTGGCCACATGCCAATAACGTCAGCATCCTTCTCGGTTGTATTGAGTATTTGGAGGATGTGAACAACAAGAGACAGTAAAAAAGGTTTATGCATGGTCTTAATCTAAAAAGAAACCTTTGAGCGGGTCCCTGCTGCACGTCTGCGCCTGTGTCTCCATTGTGCCGTGTCCTGGACGGGTGTAGCACGATTGTCATCTATAAAAGAGAAGAACTTAGGTGAAAGTTGCCATGCCAGAAAATTGGTTATTATCAATGAACTATTAAAATTCAAGATAAGTCAAGTTGAGTCGGACTAGCCCTGATTACACGCGGGTAGCCCCTGGTACCGTCTAGGAGGGTTTGATCATCAAACCAATGTCGTGTATATGTAATGGTGCACCGGACTCGTCTAATCGTGCATGTGGTCTTGACGACCTGTCATTTTTTCTGGTTGGTGAGGACGTCTAGTGCTCGGCTGCTAAAGCCGCCGCACACTCTTCCGCGCGTAGAAAACGCTCAATATTTCCGCTAACTGTGATGGTGCCATGTGGACTGGGCATCTTAAGCTTGAGAGAAGCATAATGTGGTATTGCATTAAAACAAGCGAAAGCCGTTCTTCCGAGTAGTGCTTCATAGCCACTTCGGAATGGAGCGATGTAGAAAGTTAACCTTTTGCTTCGGAAGTTATTGGCAGAACCGAATACAACCTCTAGTAATAGAGAGCCCGTACAGCGGGCCTCTTGGCCTGGTATTACTCCCTTTAAGGTAGTATTACTGTGGCTTATTTGTGTCGGGTCTATCCCCATTTTGCGGACTGTGTCCTGATATATCAGATTTAGACCACTGCCACCGTCCATGAGGACTCATGTGAGATGGTATCCGTTTATTATTGGGTCTAACACCAAGGTAGCCAATCCTTCATGACAGATGCTTGTCGTGTGATCCCCACGATCAAAAGTGATCGGGCAGGCCAACCAGGGGTTGAACCTAGGGGTGACGGGCTCTATGGCGCGTGTGTCTCGGAGTGCATATTTGCTTCTCCTCTTCGTCACATGGATCATGTTTACTATTTTGACCTCCGGTGGGAATTTTTTCTGTCCTCTAGTGCTTTGATGGCGAGGTTCATCCTCATCGTCGCTTGGTGTCTCCCCCCCTTTGTGTTCGGCGTTTAGCTTACCGGCCTGCTTGAAAACCCAGCATTCTCTGTGGGTGTGGTTTGCAGGTTTATCGGGGGTGCCATGAATCTGACATAGTTTGTCAAGAATCTTGTTTAGGCCAGACGGTCCGTCTCTGCTGCCTTTGAAAGGCTTTTTCCGCTGACCTGGTCGAGAGCCCCTCAAACCGGCGTTGACCGCCGTATTATCTGGGCTATATTCTTTATTTCGACGCTTGTTTTTATTGTGTCATGGTTTTCCATTGCCATCCCTGACTTCGGATGTGCTTGGGTCGCTGGTGCTACTGCGGGCTAACCAGCTATCTTCGCCCGTGCAAAGGCGGGTCATGAGGCTTGTTAGGGCTGCCATTGTTCTCGTTTTTTCTTGGCCGAGGTGTCTGGCAAGCCATTCATCTCGGACGCTGTGTTTGAAAGCTACTAAGGCTTCAGCGTCCGGATAGTCGACGATTTGGTTCTTCTTAGTGAGAAACATGTTCTAAAGCTTTCGGGGAGACTCTCCGGGATATTGAATTATATGGCTTAAATCGTCTGCATCCGGAGGTCGGACATAGGTCCCTTGAAAATTAGCCCGAAAAGCGTCCTCGAGCTCCTCCCAACTTCCAATTGAGTTTTTGGGGAGGCTTTTCAGCCAGTGCCGAGCTGGCCCTTTAAGCTTGAGGGGCACATATTTGATGGCATGGAGAACGTCTCCACGAGCCATATGGATATGGAGGATAAAGTCCTCAATCCAGACCCCAGGGTCTGTGGTCCCGTTGTACGCCTCTATGTTCACTGGTTTGAATCCTTCTGGGAATTTGTGGTCCAGCACTTCATCGGTGAAACATAGGGGGTGTGCAACACCCCTGTATTGGGATGTGCCACAGCGTTCAGATGGTAGTATTATTCGGTTTTGATTTTGTGCCGGAGCGCGCTTCCTAGATCCATAGATGGATCTGGTCGTACCGGACTTTTGGCGCAAGTTCTCACGTAGATCGTGTGTTGACTTATGTGCGACTTTGTTAGCCGCTCTATCGCGATCACAAGGTGGTGGATCCGACTGGTTAGCCGTTTCATTTTTTGGCTGCGTGGGCTCTGAGGCCTCACCATCGAATTCAGGTAATAGCTTGCACTTTGGATAGCTCTTTGTGTGGTAACTTCCACTGTACTTTGCTTCATTGTCGAGCACTTTGTTCCACCTGCTGTTGAGCGTATTTTGTGCGGCATTAAGCCTTTGCTTATGCTTCTTCAGACTCCTCGATGTGGCAATAAGCCTTCTGCGGAGGTTCTCTTCCTCCAAGTGCGTTTCCGGGATGATGTGTGCATCTTTGTCCGGACTGTTTTCCTCCCAAGAGGGGGTTTGATGAGGTTTATCCTCGGCGTAGCCGTGTTCGGACGTCGGATCCGTACTTTGTTAACCGCTTGTAGCTTCATCGTGCTTTGCCGCCGGGGCAATGTGGTCGTCGTTTCCTCTAGAGTCGACTGGAGTGTTATTTTCTCTTGCGCTGTTTTTGCTATGGCGGGATTTAGAGCGGCACCACTGACGTCGGCGCTTGGGTTGCTTCTTGGAGGGGCCATCGTCCGCTGTCTCTTCTCCATTGCCTTCTTTGGGTGTATCCACCATGTATATGTCATGTGATGAAATGGCCGTCCGGCGCCCTGTGGGCGCTGGTTCCTGTTCGTCTCCTGCATCTTCGTCCATGCCGTCGATGTCTTCGGAGTCGAAGTTGAGCATGTCGGTTAAGTCGTCGACAGTGGCTACTAAGTGGGTGGTGGGTCGGCAGCAAATTTCTTCGTCGTTTGCATCCCATTCTAGCCGGACATAGTTCAACCAAGGTTCTCCTGACAAGGAGAGGTACCTTAATGAATTTAGCACATCACCGAAAGGCGAGTGCTAAAAGATATCCGCGGAGGTGAACTCCATGATCGGCGCCCAGTTGGATTCGATAGGCACGGATGCAGGCGACTCAGAGTCCGTGGTCGGAGACGAATCCAGTGGTTCGGCGACACGGCTCTCATAAGGGGTGAAGTTAGTATCCGGCTCCATCGCCACTAAGAGTGCGGCCTCCCTGGCGGGGTCTATCCCTCCGTCCTTGGATGGAGCAATTTGCTCCGGATTGAAGGCCGGAGTAGTTGCAGATGCGATCTCCCAAACACTGTCCGATGGCAGAGTTATGTCGTGCTCATCGAGACTGTGCGGCGCACCTGACATAGGCTCGAATCCGTCGAAGATCAAGTCTCCGTGGATGTCGGCAGTGTAGTTTAAGTTTCCGAATCTGACCTGATGGCCAGGGGTGTAGCTCTCGATCTGCTCCAGATGGCCAAGCGAATTGGCCCGCAGTGCGAAGCCGCCGAATACGAAGATCTATCCGGGGAGAAAAACCTCACCCTGGACCGCATCGTTACCGATGATCGAAGGAGCCATCGAGCCTTATGGTGATGACATAGTGGAACTCTCAATGAAAGCACCAATGTCGGTGTCAAAACCGGCATATCTTGGGTAGGGGGTCCCGAACTGTGCGTCTAAGGCGGATGGTAACAGGAGGCAGGGGACACGATGTTTACCCAGGTTCGGACCCTCTTGATGGAGGTAATACCCTACGTCCTGCTTGATTGTTCTTGATGATATGAGTATTACAAGAGTTGATCTACCACGAGATCGTAGAGGCTAAACCCTAGAAGCTATCCTATGGTATGATTGTATATATATTCTCCTATGGACTAAACCCTCCGGTTTATATAGACACCGGAGGGGGCTAGCGTTACACAGAGTCTGTTATAAGGGAGGAGATCTACATATCCGTATTGCCTAGCTTGCCTTCCACGCCAAGGAGAGTCCCATCGAGACACGGGACGAAGTCTTCAATCTTGTATCTTCATAGTCCAACAGTCCAGCCAAAGGGTATAGTCCGGCTGTCCGGAGACCCCCTAACCCAAGACTCCCTCACACACCCTGACATCTCCAGCTGGCAGATCAGGCAGAATATCTAAAACGGGAAAAAGCATGTTCAAAACATAAATTCAAGTAATGACAAAAGCCGATGATAGAGATCAAACATAAAGTCGCTTACCTGAAAGAAAGTCGCATGCCTGTTTTGTCTCCTGCTTGGCAGCAACCAATTGAGATTTGAGTTATTCCAGCTCCTACCCTTGTTTTTTCTCCTCGGCCAGCTTCATGTTTTCATCCTTAATATTGTTACACTCTTCAATGTGCCTGCTAAGAACATTACGCCCAGTGAACTCTTGCGGTTGGAAATAGTGTGCGTCTTCCCGAACACTTTCCAGATCCTCTTCTAGAGTAGTGACATGCCGCTGCACGAGAAAATGATGCGAGTAAATCACCATAAGCCCAAAAGGGCCACACAACATGGGTTTTGTAAATTATTTTACGTGTAGCCTCTCTAGTAGATTTCTTGATATGCTTGACCTCCTTTTCAACTCCTCGAGCTGGGCCTTGACCAGCGCTAACTCTTTGGATAGTTGGCGGGCTTTTTTCTGCAACACTTGTGAAAGAGATAGTCATTATATTTAACCGAGGATGTCGATCCTCTGGCACCCGACCTAAGGATCGATGGCTACTAGATTCTATGTTTTTTACAGTTATATGTCCTAGAGAGGGGGTTTTCTCAATCCCCGGGTCGAATTTACACACTCGGCCAGACTCTCAGGTGCTACTGCACTTTGCGATTTTCACTTGTATGGATCCGAGGTGTCTTCTGGCATCATCCTTGTCGAAGCAACACCTTAGAAAAAAGTTTAAAATCCCTCATGTTTGCTCTGATGTGAAGTCAGCGCATACGTTGAGGGCTACTAGGTGTTCAAGGACTCATGCTACAAATATTAGAGAAACTTCTTACCTCCAAGTCCTTGGCAAAAATTGTGGCGGCATCCTTAACCCCCAAATGGGTGATACGTCTCCAATGTATCTACAATTTTTGATTGTTCCATGCTATTATATTATCAATCTAGGATGCTTTATATGCTATTTAATATCATTTTTGGGACTAACCTATTAACCTAGTGCCAGTGCCACTTGCTATCTTTTGCTTTCAGAAAATCGATATCAAATGAAGTCCAAATGGAAAAAAAAAACTTTGGATTAATTTTTCTAGACCAGAAGGGACCCTAGAAGCTTCGGGAGGAGACCATATGAGATGCGAGAGAGCCACCTGAAGCACTTTTTTGTCGCTGCAAGCTTTTGTTCTTCCACGATCCCATCTGGAGGCCTTTTCCAATACTTTGCCGGAAGGGGAATCGATCATGAAGGGCTTCTAGATCATCCTTGCTACCATCCAATGATGTGTGAGTAGTTCACCACAGCCCTACGGGTCCATAGATAGTGCTAGATGGCTTCGTCTCTCTCTTTGATCTTCAATACAATATTCTCCTTGATGTTCTTGGAGTTCTATCCGATGTAATTTTCTTTTGCGGTGTGTTTGTTGGGATCCAATGAATTGTGGGTTTATGATCTGAATATTCATGAGAAGTAATTGAGTATTTTCTGGAATTTATTATGCATGAATGTTATAGCTTTGTATTTCTCTCTGATCTATTCGTTTGGTTTGGTCAACTAGATTGATTTATCTTCAGCGGGAGAGGTGCTTTGTGATGGGTTCAATCTTGCGGTGCTCTATATACCAGTGACACAAGGGGACAAGCCATGCATTTTTATTGTTTCCATTAAGGGTAAAATGACGGGTTTTATTCATATTGATTGGGTTAACTTAATACCATAGATGCATGCTGGATAGGGGTCGATTAGTGGAGTAATAGTAGTAGATGCAGACATAAGTCGGTCTATTTGTCACGGACATCATGCCTATATATGTGATCATTGCCATGAGTAACATCATAACTATGTGCTTTTCTATCAATTGTCCAACAGTAATTTGTCTACCCATCGTATGCTATTGTTTCGAGAGAGAGAAGCCTCTAGTGAAAACTATGGCCCGCGGGTCTACTTTAATCATATTATAAAAACCAAAATTCCTTTGTTGCAATTTTATTACTTTTATTTTGTCTTTCAATTTATCTATCTACCTATACAAGATTTGATCCTTGCAAGTAACGAGTTCAAGGGGATTGACAACCCTCTTGCCCGTGTTGGGTGCAAGTATTTGCTTTTTTGTGTGCAAGTTTTGTTCATGAGGCTTTGCGTGATTCTCCTATTAGTTTGATAAAACTTGGTTCTCACTGAGGGAAATATTCATCTCTTCTGTACTGCATCTCCCCTCCTATTCGAGGAAAATCCCAACGCAGCTCACAAGTAGCAACGGGCAGCACCGATGTGCTCATCCACTAACCGAATAACCTCTTGTTGCTGGGTTATGAAAGCGATGTTATTCAAATAAACCTTCTTCTCCCGATGATGTAGCATGCTCTCGGCCTCGAATTGAGTCACAGACATCATCGAGGAATCAACTAGGGTGGTGCTTCGGGCACCTTCAGGAGCTGTCGGGCGAGGAGGAACCATTGGTTTCGCCGTTGAACCTAGCGTTGGAGGCGTGGAAGTTATGTTCCTAGAAACACTGCTAGATCTATGAGATATAGGTCACGTAGGGTTCTCCGAATAAGCCATACAGATCTCTTTAAAAGAACTAGGAGGTCATGCTTATCGAGTAGAAGCGAGGCACCTGCTCCTCGGTATCACCTGAACTAATGACCAGCCCGAGAGTCCTTGAATGTGCTCTTGCTTGTGCTGAGGCTACTTTGGCGTGGAAGGCAAGCTTGGCGATCAACTATGAAGATTCCTTTTCTCTGTAACCGACCTTGTGTAACCCTAGATCCCTCCCGTGTCTATATAAACCGGAGGGCTAGGTCCGTAGATAGCCCCAAATAATCATAGCCAGACTAGACTTTTAGGGTTTAGCCATTACGATCTCGTGGTAGATCAACTCTTGTAATACTCATATTCATCAAGATCAATCAAGCAGGAAGTAGGGTATTGCCTCCATAGAGAGGGCCCGAACCTGGGTAAACATTGTGTCCCCCGTCTCATGTTACCATTGATCCTAGACGCACAGTTCGGGACCCCCTACCCGAGATCCGCCGGTTTTGACACCAACACCATGGGATTATCATATGATATTTTCCATTATTTTCATTGCTAAGATTGAAACATAAAATTAAAGAAGCAAAACTTAAAATACTCTTTATTATATAACTCTCATCTTGATTACATGGATAGATAGATCATGAAATTAGCACTCGAAAATATATCATACTAAACTTTTATTCTACTAAATCACAAAATAGCTAAGGATCGAACTAAGATAAGTAAAGATAATAAAAGTTGTGGTGATACGATACCGAGGCACCCCCCAAGCTTGGCACAAGCCAAGGGGAGTGCCCATACCCGTGTACTGAAGTTTCTTTCTTCGGTGATGATGGTGATGGTGAGGTAGTGGGCTTGTTTACTCCGGTTGAGGCAAATATCCTAATGCAGGAAGACGGTCCAATTGACCTTGGGTCACGGAGCAACTTTTTCAGTCTCTCTCGAGGAGGTCGGCAGAGTGCAAGGATGAAGTAGTAGTGGAATCCATGGCGGTGGGTTCTCTCGCATGGTGGCCGATTAGGCTAGCCGCTCAAGACAGATGAAGGAAGAGGAGAACATGCGGGAGTAGAGCAACAAGGTAGGCAATGGGGTATGTGAAATCTCTCTGCCCTATAGTCGTGACTTTTTACGGGGATTCATTGCCGCTTAAGTCCTACAACGGTAAATTCGTGTGTTCCTCGATCGTTGTGCAATGAGCACACATGGGGATCGAGGGGATGGTTAATAAAGCCGATTTACATATCTCAAGGCATGTTACAGCTTGTTTGATTGGACGTCTCAATGGTGGGGCCTTGAGCCACTCGCACATGCCACAAAGAACCCTGATATGACAACACACCCGGAGAAGTAGAGGCGTTCAAAGTTTTCACGATGGGGCCAGGCCGTCGTTCGGTCCCAAGTAGGAAATTGCTTCGCCCTTAAGGAAGTGGCACACGAGTTGAGATCCTGGGATCTCCTGAGAAACAATAAAGGCTTCTATTAAAGGGTCTTGGAAATTTTAGAGGACTCCTCGGATACCTAAGGTATAAAATTTATCGGTCAAAGTTTGACCATTTTGAAAAAATCAGATGGAAGACTTGCTGAACCAGCTTACAAGACCGATGATTGAAGACGAAGAGCATCTCTGAATGACCAAGGAGCATCCTTGACTTGAAGACCGACAGGGGTTACTGATGGTATCATGGACCGTGCCGAGGTAGGGGGTGCTTGCCACTTCGGCTCCCAGCCATGTGGGCGGGGCCGAGGACCCCAAGATGACCAACTAGTGGGCCATGTTCGTCGGGCCCAGTAGTGCCAAGATGGATAATCCTGAAGACTTGGCGCATACTCCAAGACTTAGAAGTCGCCTTGATTTTGACTACCCTTAGATGTAACCGACCTATATAAACCCTAGGCACCCCCAGTATCTATATAAGCCAAGGGGTGAGGACCGCAGACATGAACTCTTAAACACACATGATCCTTGTGGTAGATCAACCTATAACTTGTACTCCTTCCAAATCAATGCAATCAAGTAGCACGTAGAGTATCATGTCTTCAAGAGAGCCTGAACATGGGTAACCCTGTGTCATCTGTTACCATCGTGCCAAGGCTTCCACCTTGGGACCCCCTACCTAGAGATCTACTGGATTTGACTCCATCAGGCACTACTAGTAGATTCGTGGAACCATGCATCGTGCGGGAGTGTGAGGAGTATAGGGCGAGTCCTTGGGACGCTTGGGGAGTATTGTGCCTCCACACCACTCCAACAGAGAGAACTTCCGAAACACATCCTCATCTTCGTTGTCTCCACTTGTGGTTTCTCGTACCTTTACTTGTTGCTAGCTTCCGCTTTGTGTTTTTCTCTTGCTAGCATGTGTTGCTCGTAGTGCTTTTCATATAGGTTGTCCACCCAGTTGCATGTCGAGACAACCTATATTTTGTTGAGCCTAAAAATTTGAGAACAAAGTTATAAATTGTTGGTCACCTATTCAACCCCCTTCTAGATGACCATACCAATCCTTTCACTTATAACTGTCCAAGAGTATGAAATCAAAAGTAGGTGCTATCGTAGTACCTGCTAGGTTCATGACCGGGAGATAAGTAATCTTGAACCGCTTTCCATGCCCTTTTTTTGAGACCTCGAAACATAAGGACAAATTATTTATATTAGGAACACATAGAAGAAAAATGATGGTGGCCCTCCCATGAACTGCTTCACTTTCATTCATGAATGTCATGCTAATATTACCTTTTCCCTAAATTACTTGTCTTAGATTTGTCTAGATACTGTCGTATCTAACACTAAAATGTGTCTAGATACATCCGTATCTAGACAAATCTAAGGCAAGTAATTTGGGACCGAGGGAGTAGAAACTGGAGAGACTGATATGGTTCAATAACCCCAGTTCTCATGCGAGGCAACTCTCTATAAGGAACATGACAAAATAGCCCCATAAATTCATAGAAGTGGTGCCCCCTCGTTGGCGTATTTGTGCAAATAGATATAATAATTTTGGAAGGTATCCAAGTATAGAAGTAAATTGCAACAATAAGGATTCTAAGTATATGAGGGATAAAGAACCCGATCTTTGGTGCAAGAAGAATCGCTGACCCATATCATATTGAATTGATTCTACTTTCCCTCTTTTTACTCTTTTTTGCAGGGGTCCCTCTTTTTTACTTGATCTCATAGGTCCCTATGGAATGTTTTGGAAGACCCTATTCAATGAAAGTCATATGCGTGACTTAGTTGATCATGATTTTCGTTTTCTCTCTCTTTTCCTTTTTGTTTGTTTTGAGAAATATATGGTTGGTCTATCCTTCTATTGATTATATTTCGACCAAGATGTATGGATTGATCATGGTTTATTTACAATTATAACTTCCATGCCTATTCATCTATCATGCTTAATCTTCAATTGTAGCCCCTCTGAGATGTATGATATGTCTCTTCTTAATTGTCTAAACAGAGCCAATATGCATTAACTATTGGACCCTAAAATTAGAATATTTGTTTAGAAAGATAGCCCTTTTCTTCCATACCACAACATAGACAATGATGTGATGAAATTCCATTTTTCTGGCACATTAGTTGATTTTACTATGTTATCTTGTAGTTTAATTCAGTTTTAATGTTTATAATGAAGTCTTTCTATTTTCTATTAAATCCAAGAAAACCCAAACTTAGTTGTGAAATAACTTTATAAGAAATCCGGACACTAGCAATCCTTAAACACTCATGGAAATCACACTCGAGATATAATAAATCCAGCAACAGTCGATTGAAAATTAAGAGAATAAGCTAAATAATCTTGACTTCACCTTTTATTTATTCTAAAATCCTATTTAGCAACTTGCTTAACATTAAAATAGTACGTTAGATACGTTGAAGTTCTATGCAAAAAATATTGTTGATTCGATTAAAAAATAAAATAAAATTTTGTTTTCATATTTGTCCTCTCGGTTCTTGCATTCGTCTTGTAGGGTCTCATATTTATATTTTGAGTCTTCCTCTCAAGTCATGTATACATGCTTTAGGGTCTTATATCTCGCAACGAATCTCTTGACCATTAAAAGGTGTCCTTTCTCGGTACATAAGGTTATATAAGTTAGCACAAGTTGTTTCTTCATTTCTAGGAATCTGATAAGGTTCTATTGGAACACTAGTGGCTATATTAGATTAACAATATTAAATATAAGTAAGAAAACCACACTTTATTGTGGAGAAGTAAGAATGGAAGAGGAATTCCATGTACTCGAGAATGCCAATATTAGCACGTAATTCAGAAAAATAGGATGCCTCGGATAAGTTATGTTGTTGTTATGGAAACAAAGTTTGATAGGGGGTATTCTTAGTAGCATGGTTAGTGAAATGTAGGCGAGGGTATGTACTGTCAGGAATAGCAACATAATTTATCCCAGGCCAAAGCCGACATATATACAGGTATAGATGGGAGGCCAAAGGCCAACATAAATATATAACTCTAACACCCCTCATCGAACACATGGTGGATCCACAACATTGAGTTTGCAGAGATAAAATCTATGCTATGCTCTAGGCTGGGCCTTCGTGAATAGGTCCGCCAACTGTAACTCAGAAGGCACATACTAAAGAGCAATAACATGATCCTACACACAAGTGTGCACAAGAAAGCACCAACACCAATATGCTTGTTAGGTGCTACTTGTGAACTGCGTTGGTATTTCCCCGAAGAGGAGAGGATGATGCAGTGCAATAGAGATAAGTATTTCCCTCAGTTAACAACCAAGATTATCAATCCACTAGGATAACCAAGCAACGACTCGTTAGCAGCACCTGCACACAAACAACAAATCCTTGCAACCCAGCGCGAACAAAGGGTTGTCAATCCCTCAACGGTCACGAGCAAGATTAAATTATATAGTTTTTGATAGATAGATCGGACAAAAATACAAAATGAAATAAATAAAAGAAAAATATAGCAATGTATTTTGGGGTTTTACTATATGATAAAAAATAGACACGGGGCCATAGTTTTAACTAGAGGCTTCTCTCTTGAAAATAGCATATGGTGGGTAAACACATTACTGTTGGGCAATTGATAGAAAAGCAAATAATTATGACGATATCCAAGGAAATGATCATACATAGGCATCACGTCTGAGACAAGTAGACTGAAATGATTCTGCATCTACTACTATTACTCCAAACATTGATTGCTATCCATCCCGCATCTAGTGTATTAAGTTCATGAGAAAACGGAGTAACACCTTAAGCAAGAAGACATGATGTAGGCAAGATAAACTCACATATGAATAAACCACATCTTTTCACACTTAATAGCAATGATACATACGTGTCATGTCCCTTAAAGGATCGAGAAGAGGGGTCTAGAGGTGGGTGATTAGACCCTTGACAAGTAAAAGTGGGAATTTTTATGTTGCTCAAGTTAAGGTGGAGTTTTAGCACAAGTTTTAGCATTCACAATACATTTCAAGTAAGAACTACAAGAATATATGTAGCATAATGAGTAAATCATGCTAATTGCAAGAAAGTAAAGGGATGGGATTGGAGAGTTCAAACGCAACGATGACACGGAGATTTTTGACGTGGTTCCGATAGGTGGTGCTATCTTACGTCCACGTAGATGGAGACTTCAACCCACGAAGTGTAACGGTTGTGTGAGTCCACGGAGGGCTCCACCCATGAAGGGTCCACGAAGAAGCAACCTTGTCTATCCCACCATGGCCATCGCCCACGAAGGACTTGCCTCACCCGGGTAGATCTTCACGAAGTAGGCGATCTCCTTTCCCTTACAAACTTTTTGGTTCAACTCCACAACTTGACGGAGGCTCCCAAGAGACACCTAACCTATCTAGGAGACACCACTCTCCAAAAGGTAATAGATGTTGTGTTGATGATGAACTCCTTGCTCTTGTGCTTCAAATGATAGTGTCCCCAACACTCAACTCTCTCTCACACAGATTTGGATCTGGTGGAAAGATGATTTTAGTGGAAAGCAACTTGGGGAAGGCTAGAAATCAACATTCTTGCAGTAGGATTAGTTTATCTTGATCTCAATAGATGAGTAGGTGGTTCTCTCTTAGAAAATTTATGCTGGAAGTGTAGGCACGTTCTGGTGGCGCTCTCACATATGGAGAAGGGGGTGGAGGGGTATATATAGCCTCCACACAAAATCCAACCGTTACACACATTTGACCCAACTTGGTTAGACCGAATAGATGAACTCAGTGAGACCGATTTAGTTCAAAATATGAATGTTAGGAATCTCGGTGGGACCGACTGGAACAACTCGGTGGGACCGATGTGCTTGGGCTAAGGGCAAACCTCATCTCGGTGGCGCCGGTTGCATCAACTCGGTGGGACCAAAGTGAAGCAATAGGGTAACCGAGAGTTGGTCAAGTCAACTCGATGAGACCGACCGCTATTTTAGTGAGACCGAAATAATTGCAACAGAGAATTGGCAAGGCCATCTCGGTGAGACCGAGATCCGTATATGTGTGACCGAACTGTTAGGGTTTCTGGCTATGGTTATGTCATATGAACTTGGTGGCGCCTGATAGAAAGAATCGGTGAGGCCGAGTTGTAGTTTGGGGTTTTGACACATTTGGAATGAGAAAGTGGTTGAGGGTTTTGGAGCAATATCACTAAGCATTTGAGCAAGCAAGCCATTAAGCAACACCTCATCCCCTTTTAATAGTATTGGCTTTCCTTTGGACTCAATGTGATCTTGGATCACTAAAATAGAAATGAAGAGTCTTGAGCTTTTGCCAATGCATGTCCTTGACACCTTGAAGGGGTTCCACATCCTCTTGTTCTTTCCATGCCATTTTTGAACTTGTCTAAAATGCACTAGATAAAAGCATTAGTCCAACAAGAGATATGTTGATATTAATTACCAAAATCACCCAGGGAGCACTTGTGCTTTCAATCTCCCCCTTATTGGTAATTGATGACAACATACATCAAAGCTTTAGGTAAATGATATGAAGAGTAACAAGTAAAGCTTTTGAGAAACATGTAACATGCATAAGCTCCCCCTACGTGTATGCAATCATGTGGAGATAGAATATACTAATATGTGAATGCATAATCATGACAGAGCAAGGAGAGAGTTACATGTATCTTGGCTATATGCATCAGTGCAAATGATATGATTTAGAAATGTATCTCCATGTTTATGAATCCCTCTTGCAAACAATATGTACAACAACAAGAGATCATCATGCACATGAGTGTGATGCATATACTTACCTTGTGATCTTGAGCTGAGTGGACTTGAGATAACAGGGTTAGATAACACAAGAACACTCCTAATAAAGCATGTTAAGGAACCACAAGAATACCAAGATTGGGATGACATGTAATGGGTGAGTATTGAGTACTTCATTTAGATATAGACATGTCCCCAAAGATTTAAATATGTGCAATGAATTCCAAAGATTTTTCTCCCTTTAGACATGGACTCTTCCCCCTGAATCTGATATTGGATAATGGGAGAAGGTACGGTGAGATAAAATCAGAGCAAGATAAGCAAGATAGGGTAAAATGAACTAAAATCGTAGCAACAAGAATGTTAGCAGTAGCTGAGATAAAACATATTGACATGTCTTTCCCCTCTCTTAAAGACATGTGACTTCTCTCCTCTTTGTTAACAAGCATCTGTAGAAGAGCTTAGATGTGCTCATTTAATAAGCTTTGATGTGCTCTCTCTCTCCCCCTTTGACATCAATTTCCAAGAAGGGTACTTCGAGGGTATGAGCCAAGTAGGTGTGGTCCTAGAGATTCACTACAAAGCAGTGAGTAGCTTATGATGCTGACAGAGGAAAGAATCATTGAGTGGAGCTGAAGAAAGTAGGCAGTAAGAAATGGCAAAATATTTTCTCAGAGTTGAAATCAGTGACACCAATATGTTTTCCATCGGTGGCTCCGAAATGACATAGGCACATAAGGGACTTATCAGTGAGATCGAGTTAGTCCATGTCGGTTATACCGATGAACTATTCACAAGGAGACCTTGTATTGCGGTCAAGACGATAGGTTTGGATCGGAGGGATTGAGTTCAACACATAGAAAAGATTTTGTCATGTCAGCTCACTTAGCAAATGAAATCCCATAAGAATTTGCAAGGAATTAATAGAAAGATTTGCAAGGAATTTTCAATAGAATCACAGATGAAAAATAGAAAAGATAAAAGAGATCTAGATGAAGTTTTTGTGATGTTTTTTAGAGAGAGACAAAGTAGCAAGAAAAATATGCAAATGGAAAAAAGCAATTGTTCAAAAGAACATTAGAGAGCTTCATCTAGAGAGGGTCAGCGACAAAGTCACCTATATTAGAGTATATTGACTGATGAGTCAAGTGATAGCACTTGATCGTAAGTCATACTCATCGTTTAAGCTCAAAATGGGGTTACTATTTTGCGTTTAAGCATTTTGATGTATTCACACCGTTTTGAGTTACTTTGACTCATGACTTGGGGCAAAGCTTCTCTAAGATGGAATCACATACCTTGGGTTGTGGTGTTGATCTTGATCATGTAGTCGAACTTGTGTTGGGTGCTCAAGGTTGATGTTGTCCATCAAGAGTTGTGAGCACCACTAGTCGTTTGTGTTCATCTTCCTACATGGGTTAGTCTTGCAAGGAAGAGCACTTGTGTATCCAAAATGACTATCATGAAATTTTTCATAAAAAATAGTCAAAGGATATGTTGAGTGGGTTCTTGCTTCCTTGTATTCAACAACCATATCATACGAACTTGGTGATGTAGAGATTGCTCAAAATCTGAGTGACTTGCAATCTCATAGATTTAGGTTCATGCAAGTACTTACAAGGGTTAGATAACATGCAAAGGTACTAGTATAGATCCAAGACATATGATCATCATCATAAGAGAAATATCAAGGATTAGTCGTACAAAGGCTCATGCCTTGCATGTATCCAAATGGAGTTTCTACTCCAAGTTTGAGGCATCAATGATATTCAATTCACCTCTCAAACGACAAAATACTTTCTCATCAAGCGGTTTGGTGAATATATCTGCCAATTGCTTATCGGTACGAACATGCTTAAGATTGATGTCTCCTTTAGCAACATGATCTTGAATGAAATGATGATGAACTTCAATGTGCTTAGTTCAAGAATGTTGCACGGGATTGTGAGCAATCTTAATAGCACTTCCATTATCACAAAGCAACGGAATATGTTTCACATGTATCCCACAATCCTTAGGGGTTTGGGTCATCAAAAGTAATTGAGCACGACATGATTTGGTGGAAATGTATTCCGCTTTGGCAGTGGATAAGGATACCAAGTTTTGTTTCTTGGAGGACCAAGATACAAGGGATCTACCAAGAAATTGACAAGTACCTGAAGTGGACTTTCTATCAACCTTGTCACTGGCATAGTCCGAATCGGAGTAGACTACAAGATCAAAAGATGACCTCTTGGGATACCAAATGCCAAAGTTTGGTGTATGGATTAAGTATCTCACTATCCTTTTCATGGCCTTAAGATGACACTCTTTAGGGGCCTCTTGATATCGTGCACACATGCACACACTTAGCATAATATCGGGACGGGAGGCACATAGATATAACAATGAACCAATCATAGAGCGGTAAACCTTTTGGTCAACCAGTTTGCCATCCTTAGTCAAGTCAAGATGTCCACTAGTAGGCATGGGTGTTTTCATACCTTTGCTTTCTTGCATGTTGAACTTCTTGAAAAGGTCCTTGGTATACTTTGTTTGAGAGACAAAGGTACCTTCCTTAGTTTGCTTGATTTGTAAACCAAGGAAAAAAGTTGAGTTCACTCATCATAGACATCTTAAACTTCTCAGACATTAGCCTTCCAAATTTTTCACTAAAATGGGGGTTAGTAGAACCAAATATGATATCATCCACATAAATTTGGCACACAAATAATTCACCATTAACCCTTTTAGTAAAAAGTGTAGAATCAATCTTCCCAATTTCAAAGCCTTTTTCAATAAGAAACTTGGTCAAGCATTTATGCCATGCTCTAGGAGCTTGTTGAAGAAAATAAAGAGCTTTGTGAAGTTTGTAGACATGATTAGGTTTCTTAGGATTGACAAAGCCGGGAGGTTTTTAACATACACCTCTTCCTCAACTTCTCTATTAAGAAAAGCACTCTTAATGTCCATTTGGTATAAAGTGATATCACGGTGATCGGCATAAGCAAGTAAGATGCGTATGGACTCAAGTCTAGAAATGGGGGCATATATCTGACCATAGTCCATACCTTCGACTTGAGTGTAGCTTTGAGCGACGAGATGAGCCTTGTTGCATACAACTTGTCCATCTTCATCTTGCTTATTTCGAAACACCCATTTGGTTCCAATGACAATGTGATTGTCATCGGGCTTTTCAACCAATGTCCACACTTGATTTCTCTCGAAGTTGTGTAGCTCTTCGTGCATAGCATTCACCCAATCCGGATCCTCAAGAGCTTCTTAAAGCTTCATAGGTTCAACACTAGAAATGAATGAGTAGTGTTCACAAAAGTTAGCCAGACAAGTTTTAGAGTGAGTAATTCTTTAGGCTTGAATATCATCAAAAATTTGTTCAACGGGGTGGTCTCTTGTGACTCTTGCTCTAACATTTGAGAGCTTTTGTTTGGGTTGGGGTGGAACAACCTCTTCATTGTCTTCTCCTTCTTCCCCTCCTTCATTGTTGTTGGTGTTGTCGTTCTCTTATGGAGGTGGAGAAAGAGGTTGAGGTGGTTCGTCTTTTTGTACTTCCTCATTTTCTCCGTCTTGACGTGTTCCACTTGTGGATGCCTCCAAGTCAACTTGTGGTTCACCTTGATGTGAAGTTGAGGCTTCCACTTGAACGGAAGAAGTACTCTCCTTCACCTCCATTGGGCGAATCTTGCCAATGGACAAATCTTGGATTTCTTCCGAAGGATCTTTGCCTCCTACATCAATTGGCAATTTCTCTACTTGCGAGTCGTTAGATTCATCAAACTTCACATCTACCGTCTCTTCAACCTTTCAGGTGAAATTGTTGTAGACATGGTAAGTGTGAGAGTTAGAGCCATAACCGAGTAGGAAACCTTCATGAGACTCAGGAGCAAATTTCGAGTGACGATGCTTATCAAGAATATAAAACTTTGAGCCAAGTAGTTGAAAGTATCCAACATGGGGTTTGTTACCGGTGAGAAGCTCGTATGTTGTCTTTCCGAGAAGCTTGTGAAGATATAGTCGATTCATAGCATGACAAGTTGTCTCAGCCGCTTCTGCCCAAAAGTATCTTAGCGTTTTGTATTCATCAAGCATCGTTCTTGCCATCTCTATAAGTGTCCGGTTCTTCCTCTCAACAACTCCATTTTGTTGAGGCATGTAGGTAGCCGAGAACTCATGTGAAATCCCTTGTTCGTCAAGAAAGGTATCCACTTTGGCGTTCTTGAACTCCGTTCCATTGTCGCTTCGACCCTTCTTGATCTTCATTTCAAATTGGTTTTGGGCCTTCCTAGCAAAGTTCTTGAAGATCTTTTGGACCTGTGATTTATCATCAAGAAAGAACACCCACGTAAATCTTGAAAAATCGTCAACAATGACCAAACCGAACGAGTTACCACCGAGGCTCTTGTAGGCGTTGGGACCAAAAAGGTCCATATGAAGTAGCTCAAGCGGTCTTCTCATGGTCATGATGTTCTTCACGGGATAACTTCCTCCAACCTGTTTTCCTATGTGACAAGCACTGCAAAGTCTATCCTTGTCAAATATCACATCTTTAACACCAAGGATATGATCACCTTTAATAAGCTTATCAAGATTTTGCATGCCCACATGACCTAACCTTCTATGCCATAACCAACCTTTAGAAGATTTAGCAATTAAGCAAGTGCGAGGTTGAGCTCTCTTAGTGAAATCAACAATGTATAGGTCACCTCTACGAATGCCGGTAAAGACCATATTATGATTATCTCTTCGAAAAACTTGGCAATCTATTTCAGTAAATAGAACATTGAAACCTAACTTAGCTAGTCTAGACATAGAAAGTAGATTGTAGCCAAGGGATTAAACGAGCATTACGTTTTGGATAGAGATGCCATTGTAAATGGCCACCTTACCAAGGCTAAGTACCTTACCCTTGGAGTTATCTCCAAAAGTGACATACTTGCGTGGACCATCGTTCTTACCTAGCTCACGGAACATGTCCTTGTCTCCGATCATATGATCAGTACATCCACTATCGAGAATCCATTCCTCTCCTCCGGCCATGTAACCACGAAGGTTAGCCATAAGACCAAAGTGTCTCATCGACTCATCAAGATCAAAGTCACTATCATCATCCTCATCATAGTATCCATGCTCAATATCATCATATGAATGATCATCACCTAGAGAGAGTGATTCATTAGATTTATGACCATGACAATGTGCATGCTTATGAATTCTAATAGTTTATGAAATGATGCTACTAATGACTCCAACATTTCCTTTGGCACGCATAAGGTCACAGAGCTCAAATAGACATTCATCAAATTTAGGATCACTAGGATCCATATTTTGAAAAGCAATGGACTTTTGAAGAATCTCATATAGATTTTTCAAGGAATAGTTTGGAAAGCGCTCCTCGAGATATTTAATTTCTAGGAAATCCTCTAATGATAAGATCAATAGTTCTAAGATTGCGGGTCGTGTCAAGATACTCATCGAGGGTAGGATGCAAAGGATCAATGGGGGTGCATAAGGGCTAGTAATATACTTGTTCAAGTCATATTCATTGAAAATCTCAAGCATCTCATTCTTCCAAGAATTATAGAACTCTTTGTCAAGCATAGTCACTCTACATCTAATACTCCCGATCATAGACTCATCCATCTTCCTCCAATGGTGGTTAAACCAAAGCAATGGAGACCAATGCTCTGATACCAATTGAAAGGACCGAGAAGATGGGTCTATAGGGGGGGTGATTAGACCCTTCACAAGTAAAATTGGCAATTTTTATGTTGTTCAAGTTAAGGTGGAGTTTTAGCACAAGTTTAAGAATCCACAATACATTGCAAGCAAGCATGACAAGAGTATATGCAGCGGCAAGACTAAAGCATGATAATTGCAAGAAAGTAAAGGATGTGATTGGAGAATGCAAACGCAATGATGACACGGAGATTTTTGGCATGGTTCTGATAGGTGGTGCTATCATACGTCCACGTTGATGGAGACTTCAAGCCATGAAGGGTAACGATTGCGCGAGCCCATGGAGGACTCCACCCACGAAGGGTCCGTGAAGAATCAACCTTGTCATCCCACCATGGCCATCGCCCACGAAGAACTTGCCTCAGTTGGGTAGATCTTCATGAAGTAGGCGATCTCCTTGCCCTTACAAACTTCTTGGTTCAACTCCACAACTTGATGGAGGCTCCCAAGAGACACGTAACCAATCTAGGAGACACCTCTCTCCAAAAGGCAATAGATGTTGTGTTGATGATGAACTCCTTGCTCTTGTGCTCCAGATGATAGTGTCCCCAAAACTCAACTCTCTCTCACAGAATTGGATATGATGGAAAGATGATTTGAGTGGAAAGCAACTTGGGGAAGCCTAGAAATCAAGATTCTTGTGGTAGGATTGGTATATCGTGAT
The DNA here is from genome assembly GCF_002162155.2 of Triticum dicoccoides. NCBI lineage: Eukaryota > Viridiplantae > Streptophyta > Magnoliopsida > Poales > Poaceae > Triticum > Triticum dicoccoides. Next base: position 267,561,159 of record NC_041388.1, read on the forward strand.
CTCAACACATGAGTAGGTGGTTCTCTCTCAGAAAATGTATGCTAGAAGTGTAGGCACGTTCTGATGGCTCTCTCACATATGGAGAAGGGGGTGGAGGGGCATATATAGCCTCCACACAAAATCCAACCGTTACACACATTTGACCCAACTCGGTCAGACTGAATAGATGAACTCGATGAGACCGATTTAGTTCAAAATGTGAACGTTAGGAATCTCGATGGGACAGACTGGAACAACTCGGTGGGACCGACGTGCTAGGTCTAAGGGAAAACCTCATCTCAGTGGCGCCAATTGCATCAACTCGGTGGAGCTGAACTGAAGTAATAGGGCAACAGAGAATTGGTTAAGCCGACTCGGTGAGACCGATCTATATTTCAGTGAGACCGAAATAATTGCAACAGGCGACAGAGAATTAGCAAGGCCAACTTGGTGAGACCGAGATCCGTATCGGTGTGACCGAACTGTTAGGGTTCCTGGCTGTGGCTATGTCATATGAACTTGGTGGCGCTGCATAGAAAGAATCCATGAGGCCGAGTTGGAGTTTAGGGTTTTGACATATTTGGAATGAGAAAGTGGTTGAGGGTTTTGGAGCTATATCACTAAGCATTTGAGCAAGCAAGCCTTTAAGCAACACCTCATCCCCTTTTAATAGTATTGGCTTTCTATGGACTCAATGTGATATTGGATCACTAAAATAGAAATGAAGAGTATTGACCTTTTGCCAATGCATGCCCTTGACACCTTGAAGGGGTTCCACATCCTCTTGTTCTTTCCACGCCATTGTTGAACTTTTCTGAAATACACTAGATAAAAGCATTAGTCCAACAAGAGATATGTTGACATTAATTACCAAAATCACCCAGGGAGCACTTGTGCTTTTAGTACCCTTCTGTCACTAGGATTGAGCACCGCAAGATCGAACCCATTACAAAGCATCTCTCCCATTGCAAGAAAAATCAATCTAGTTGGCCAAACCAAATCAATAGATCAGAGAGAAATACGAAGATATAATAGTCATGCATAAAAGAGTTTAGAGAAAACTCAAATAATATTCATGGATAGATCTGATCATAAACTCATAATTCATCGGATCCCAACAAACACACCACAAAAAGTCATTAGATCGAATAGATCTCCAACAACATCGAGGAGAGCATTGTATTGAAAATCAAATAGAGAGAAGAAGTCATCTAGCTACTAACTACGAACCTGAAGGTCTGTGGTAAACTACTCACGCATCATAGAAAGGGAGGCAAGGATGATGTAGAGTTCCTCCGTGATCGAATCCCCCGCTGGTAGAGTGCCGGAAAAGGCTTGTAGATGGGATCTATCAAGAATAGGAACTTGCGGCGGCAGAAAAGGTATTTCGTGGACTCCTTGTTGGTTTCACGATTTTAGAGAATTTATAGAGGCAGAGTTAGGTTAGATGGAGCCACATGGGCCCCACAAGCAACCAGGGTGTGTCCCACCCCCTGGGCGCGCCTTGGTGCCTCGTGGGCCACTACTCCATCTTCAAGTCCCCTCCCAAAGCTTCTAGGGTCTCTTATTGCCAAAAAATAATCTCTAAAAAGTTTCATGGCATTTGGACTTCGCTTGGTACTGATATTCTGCAAAACCAAAAAGAAGCAAAAAATAGCAACTGGCACTGAGCACTAAGTTAATAGGTTAGTCCCAGACAATGATATATGATTGCTTGAAAGTGTATATAAAACATCCAAGATTGATAATATAGTAGCGTGAAACGATCAAAAATTATAGATGCGTTGGAGATGTATCAGTAAGCTCATGCTTCACGGGGTCCCGTGCAATACTGATAGCACCTGTACTATCTGCAAGAGGGCAGTGGGTGTAGTAACAGAAACACCAAAGTCCTCCAGTAATAATCGCAACCAAGTCACCTCTGCCGTCAAAAGAGTCATAGCTCGCAACTTAGCCTCTGCACTCGATTGGGAAACTATAGTCTGTTTGTTCGTCTTCCAGGCAATGAGAGAACCACCAAGGAAAACACAATATGCAGAAAGAGAACAACGATCTGAAGGATCACTAGCCCATGTAGCATCCAAATAAGCCTGGAGCTGGAACAAGTTGGCACAGGGAAAGAAGAGATGATGAGAGATCGTGCCACAAAGATATCATAGAACACGAAGAAGTTGACTATAGTGAACCGAAGTGGGGGCAGAAACAAACTGGACCAGAATATGGACAAGATAGGAGATATCTGGACCAGTGACATCGAGATAGACAAGACTCCCAACAAGATGACGATAACACGTCGGATCAGACAAGGGCTCACCATCAAAAGCACAGAGGTGAACATTGAGCTCCATAGGAGTCTCGACAGTACGCTCATCACTAAGAGCCACACGAAATAGAAGATCTTGGATGTACTTTTCTTGGGAAATAAAAATTCCATCAGAGATAGAGGAAACCTCAACCCCGAGAAAATAAAGAAGAGTACCAAGATCAAACATAAGAAACTGCTCATTGAGATGGGCCATGATAAAGTCAATTTACTGAGAATCGTCGCCAGTGATGATCATGTCATCAACGCTTAGAAGAAGAAGAGTGCATTTTTTCGAGCAGAAACATGGACAAAGAGCGATGGATCATGAACACTGGGCGAAAACACAACTGCAGTTACCACGGAGGCAAAACACTCAAACCAAGCATGAGGGGCTTGCTGAAGGCCATAGAGAGAGCGATGAAGACGACAGACCATGCCATCAGGAACAAAATACCCAGGTGGTGGTTGCATATAAACCTCCTCATGCAACTCACCATTAAGAAAGACATTCTTGACATCAAGCTGAGACACGGACCAATGGAGAACAGAGGCCACCGCGAGAAGTGTGTGGATAGTAGTCATATGGCCCACAAGAGCAAAAGTCTCATCGTAATCATGACCATGCTCCTGCCACAAGATGAGCTTTATAATGCTCAAGAGAACCATCAGAGCAAGTCTTAATCTTATAGATCCACTTACAAGTGATGGAACAAAAACGGGGAGGAAGAGAAACCAGATCCCATGTGCTGGTGCGCTCAAGTGTAGCAATCTTCTCTGCCATCGTAAGCTACCATTCAAGATGAATAATATCATCGTGATAAGAGGTAGGCTCAAGTACATCTGAAAGACCATATTGGCTAGGAGAATACGGTCAGGAGGAGGGTAAGGCCGAGCCCGAAGACCATAAGTAGGCGGGGATGAGGAAGACGACTCACTACAAGTAGAGAGCACATCAGTGGGCTTATCCATGACACGTGGACGGTGAGTGTAATGGAAAGGAAAAGAGGGAAGAGGGGGAATCACCGAAGGTGATGGAGATGGAGACGGGGAAGACATCGATGATAAAGGTGGAGACGAGGAAGGCATCTGTGATGAAGGTGGAGATGAGGAAGGCATCAGTGATGAAGGTGGAGACTCATGCTGCAAGGGGGAGAATAAAATTTGGGAGAGGACGGTGTCGGATCAGCATCAGGGGTAGGAGGATGAGTGGAAATATGGGGCACAGAGGGAGGTGTATCAGGAAATGTGAGAAAAGATATGTCCTCCACCGGAAAGGTAGAGGAACATGGACGTGGGTAGAAAGGATGAGACTCATCAAAGGTCACATATCGGGAAATACGCATCCGACGACCGACAAGATCCCAACACCGATAACCCTTATGATCATCACTGTATCCTAGAAAAATGCACTCAACATACTAAGTGGATAGTTTGGCGTGTTCACGTGGGGCAATAAGAACATAGCAAACACAACCAAACAAACAAAGCACCGAATAATCGGGAGAACGATCAAAAAGATGCTCGAAAGGAATACCACCCTGTAGAGTATTAGATGGTTGAATGTTGATGAGATATGTGGAAGTGGAACTGGCCTTGATAACCCACAAGTATAGGGGATCACAACAGTTTTTGAGGGTAGAGTATTCAACCCAAATTTATAGATTCGACACAAGGGGAGCCAAAGAATATTTGTAAGTATTAGCAACTAAGTTGTCAATTCAGTCACACCTGGAAATTAATTATCTGCAGCAGAGTGATTAGTAGCACAGTAATATGATAGTTTTGATAGTAGTAGCAATAGCAATAGCTATGGTAACAGTGATCGCAGTAATTTTGTAGCAAGTGCAACAGTAACGATAGCAGTGGTAACTTAGCAAGAACAATATAATTGAAATTCGTAGGCATTGGATCGGTGATTTGTTGGATGATATTCATCATGTGACAGTCATAACCTAGGGAGATACGGCACTAGCTCCAGTTCATAAATATAATGTAGGCATGTATTGCCTAAATAGTAATACGTGCTTATGGAAAGAACTTGCATGACATTTTTTGTCCTACCCTCATGTGGCAGCGGGGTCCAATTGGAAACTAAGGGATATTAAGGCCTCCTTTTAATAGAGAACTGGAACAAAGCATTAACACACGATGAATACATGAACTCCTCAAACTACGGTCATCACCGGGAGTGGTCCCGACTACTGTCACTCCGGGGTTGCTGGATCATAACACGTAGTAGGTGACTATAACTTGCAAGATCAGATCTAGAACATAGATATAATGGTGATAACACAAACGGTTCAGATCTGAAATCATGGCACCCGGGCCCAAAGTGACAAGCATTAAGCATGGCAAAGTCATAGCAACATCAATCTCAGAACATAGTGGATACTAGGGATCAAGCCCTAACAAAACTAACTAGATTACATGATGAATATCATCCAACTCGTCACTGACCAGGGAGCCTATGAAGGAATTACTCACTCCCAGTAGGGAGCATCATGGAATTGGCGATGGAGAAGGGTTGGTGATGGCGAAGATCGAAGATCCCCCTCTTCGGAGCCCCAAATGGACTCCAGATCTGGCCTCTTGATGAAGAACAAGAAGTGACGGCGGCTCTGTCTCGTGGGACATGATAATTCTTTCTCCCTGATTTTTTTTCTGAAAATATGGGATTTTATAGCGTCGGTTTCAGGTTCTGCAGGGCCACCAGGTGGGGACAACCCACCTGGGGAGCAGGCGTGCCCTGGTGGGTTGTGCCCACCCAGGTGCCCCCCTCCGGTGGTTCTTGGGTCCAGAAATTCTCTTTTATTGTATAAAAAATCCTCGCAAAGTTTTGTTCCATTCTGAGAACTTTTATTTCTGCACAAAACAACACCATGGTAGTGCTGCTGAAAACAACGTCAGTCCGGGATTAGTTTCATTCAAATCATGCAAATTAGAGTCCAAAGCAAGAGGAAAAGCATTAGGAAAAGTAAATA
>NC_041388.1:267566809-267598592 GCF_002162155.2 Triticum dicoccoides
TTGTCCTCAAGCAATTCAGTTGATAAACTGAAAGTGAAAAAGAAAAACTTTTACGAACTCTCTTGCTCTTGTTTTCATAAATAAGCTTAAATAGCACCCAGGTTTTCAGCCAACATTATAGCTAACCATGCCGACAATAACTCTTAAAAATTATATTAACTCATACAAATGACATAATCATCTAGCGAGCAATAATAAGATATCTCATACAGCAACACGTTGTCAAAACAACCATGATATAATATGACAATAGTGGTATCTCGCTAGCCCTTTCTGAGACCGCAAAACATAAATGCAGAGCACCTCCAAAGTTCAAGCAGCGACTAAACATTGTAATTCGTGGTAGAAAAGATCCAGTCATGATGCACCCAACATTAACTACACACAATGCATCAACATGACAGCAGTGCTCTTAGGTTCTGACGTTTATTTTAGAAGGTGATGACACAAGATAAAAGTAAATAGACAGTCCCTTCGCAGAGGAAAGCATTGATTTGCAGAGGTGCCAGAGCTCAAGTTTTTAAAACAGAGGTAAATGAAATTTTGAGACATGCACCCTTCTTGTTTACTCGACCATCAGTTACCAATATTCCATGCTAAGCATGCTAGTGGCGGTTCCCAAGCGATAAAGTAAAGGTTATGACTCTGTTTGGAGTTTTTGTTTGATTATTTGCAAGTTTTTTTTCTGTTTGCAGTTTGGGACCGGGCATCCCTATTAGCGCCCTTTTCTCGTGAAGTGGCAAGTGAATAAACACTCAACCTGAGAATAACCCGCTTAGCATGGAAGATACCAACTACCTCTGTCGTTCCATGAACGATCCAGGCACACAAAAGGATATTTATTTGAAGTTTTTAGAGGTGGCACATGCAAATTTAATTAGGACGGTAGGGTAATACCGCATATAGGTAGGTATGGTGGACTCATCTAGAATAACTTGGGTTCAAGGGTTTTGACGTACAAGCAGAATTCCCACTTAGTACAGGCGAAGGGTAGCAAATAGGTTGAGAAGCGGCCAGCTAGAGAGCAACAACGGTCATGAACATGCATTATGCATAAGTAACATTGTACACTAGTATGAGTAGGATATGAACACCATGAACATAAATATCATAGAGGCTATGTTGGTTTTGATTCAAATACATGCATGAACATGTGCCAAGTCAAGCGACTCGAACATTCAGAGGGGGATACCATATCATCATACTACATCACAATCATTTTAACACAATGTTGACATCCAAGATAAATCATTATCCACTCCTAGCTACTTATGCATGGCATGAGAAACTGTAATCTCTAATTGTCATTGAAAACATTTTAATCATAACGGGCTGAATCATGGATACTAGGTTAAACATATTTAGAAAACCAGAACAAGTCGAGTTCACCAGTTTCTCTCTACCACGGCCAGTTCATCGAATATCGTCATTATTGCCTTACACTTGCACGACCGAACGATATGAAAATAATAATAGTGCAAGAGTGTCGTGGACTAAGCTAGAATCTACAAACATTTTATTCAACAGGAGAAGACAAGGTAAAATAGGCTCTTTGTTAGATCAATAATAATGTATGTGAGAGCCACTCAACATTTTCATCGTGGTCTTCTCCTCGGTACGACTCAATAAAAAGAAAAGAAATTTAGACAAACACACTGAAATATTTTTGGAGTTTTTGGTTTTTTTGAACAAGCAAATAAAAGGGAAAAGCAAAAACGATAAAAACTATTTACACGGGAAAGCTCACAACAAGCAAAAGAAGAAGGAGGTGTCGGGGAAAATATACAAGGGTATATATTTTCCCCTGACTCATGTGCGGACAAGCCAAAGCCGAAGCCAGGATGTACAACAAACCAAGAGATTCGAAGGACCAACATGAGATCAGAAGGACCAAGAACGAGCCAAGGAATGAGGATATTGTCAAGAGAAGAAGCCTCCGTTGCCGGGCAGGCGAGCTGGCAAGGAGTGAGGCCACCCTAGAAACTAACAGCCAAAACACCCCGGCAGGGCCTGTCGAGGTTCACGGAGGCGGAGCTACCTCACCAACCACTCCACCATGACCCACGTCGTCGATCAGTGTGGTGTCAAGCCGCAAAGTGATTAAGTGGCAGCCATTCGCCACATGGCAGGCATTTCCTACATAAGAAACCCACAGATGACACTCGTCCTACGATGTGTCAAGAGAATAGGCGTGGAGCTGGCGAGATAGCCTGGCAAGCCTTGTTAGGCAACCAATGATGTGACGTTAAGTGGTGCATTAAATGCACCCTGTCAGCTTGTAGAGTTAGGTATGATAGCATTGTTTGCTGTTTTATCAGTGGATAATGACTACTTTGCCACTGTGGTTACCCCTTGATCTATAAAAGGAGGCCCACGGAAACCGTAGAAAGGGTTAGAAGGTTGGATAACTCACACCCCCATACGCGCGTAGTCGCTACTGCCTGAGGCAACCCTTGCCGGGCAAGTGTACTATGCACCACCACCACCTTTCCACCATCAATCCACCAAAGCAGGAGTAGGGTTTTACACCTCGCAGCGGCCCAAACCTGGGTAAATTGCCCATATGATCTCTGCCGCACTGCCCCACGCTCGTCTGCTCTTTGTGCAATGCGTTGCCCCCTACCGAACCAGCAAGGGACCTCCTTGTCCCATAGGTGGCCGCGGTTTCCCGCGACATCTTTGGCGCGCCAGGTAGGGGGCTCGCTTGCGCGAAACTGAAGGCGTGCACAGCGCGTCGGCTTCATCATTATCTTCATCTTCGACAGCGTCATCGATTATGACGCCCACGAAGACACGGGAGCAAAGCGGGGCCATCCCCATGCCATTTTATCAGTCTCCATGCCTCACCATAGTCGCGGTTACGACGAAGACTACCACCGACGGCGATAGGTCCTTCCTGGCAGCCCATATGGTACGCCCGCCATCCGTGTGCCGCTCGAAGAATGGGCACGAGACGTGCGGGCGCGAGCTCCCTTCTTCCCGTCCCTCCCCCTCGTCGGCAGTCGAACTGCTCTAGCCTCTGCGTCATCGATGTCGACAATTACCGTGCGACGCTCGGTCCAGTATTTCGCCCGTGTTGGGTAATCCTGAGCAAAGCGCTGGTATGAGTCCATCGATTGATGCCCCGACAAGCATACTTCGGCGAGGCTGCCTGCGTTGGCACGACCCATGCAACGGCGGCTGCTGCACTGACTCGAGGGAGGGAAGCGAAAGGGAAGAGGACCAGGGAAGCCCGACACTATGCCTCGATGGTCGCCAGCCACAAGAAATGCATGTCGATCCTTGCCGGGAACGAAGAAATCGCCTGATTGGCTTCTGCTCCTACAAGTGCCGTGGGCGCGCCCGGGAGCGCAGCCCAGCAGAGGGAAAAGGGGGCTCGAAACAAAAGCTAAGTTTCCATTGTCACTTCTTATTGATGCCTTTCAAATCCTCGCAGTTGTTTATCCCTTAACCCTAGTGAGTGTTCGTATCGTGAAAGCCCTCATGCAATGGAACCTTGGCTAGTTTCTTTGATTGCACCATCGTCTTGTCCAGAGCCATGCTCACAGGTCAAGAGGCTGCATCGAGAGCTACCTAGGAAAAACCTGCCGAGACGCATCCACGCCAAGATGACTGTTAAGGACCGGATCCTTACGACAATCGCGGCAATATGATATCGGCAGGCATCTAGAGCATATATATGAATTGATCATACGAACACGAACATGTAGGGATCGAAGGGATAAACACACATTTGAAAATCCAGCTAGAAATATCAGTTTCGCACAAACACTAGAGATAGAATGACTAAACACAAAATATGTATCATGTTCCATTACATGGCCCAGTGGAAACGACGGTGGCCCGATACTTGGTCTGTTGGCCAGAAGGAACAGCCTAAACACGAAGAACCCTATCGGCACGGGGAGCGGCTTTCTTCTCGGCAGCTACGATGTTGGCACCTGCTGGCGGCTTCTTGAATCCATCATTGAGGTCGAGCTCTGGATGGCGGCAAGCGATATTGCTCAGGACCATGAAGAGGGCATTGCGGGCAAGCTTCCGGGACTCGGTCGCGAAGTGCTCGGCCCTCCCCTCTTCATGCACTTCAGCTTGTCGATCAGCTCGTTGAAGAAGAGCCTCAACTTGTCAAGACGTGATGAGATATAAATTTTTGTATGAGATGATCATGTTTTGTAGAAGTTATCGGCAACTGGCAGGAGCCTTATGGTTGTCGCTTTATTGTATGAAATGCAATCGCCATGTAATTGCTTTACTTTATCACTAAGCGGTAGTGATAGTCGTAGAAGCAATAGTTGGCGAGATGACAACGATGCTGCGATGAAGATCAAGGTGTCAAGCCGGTGACGATGGAGATCATGACGGTGCTTTGGAGATGGAGATCAAAGGCACAAGATGATGACGGCCATATCATGTCACATATTTTGATTGCATGTGATGTTTATCTTTTATGCATCTTATCTTGCTTAGTACGTCGGTAGCATTATAAGATGATCCCTCACTAAATTTCAAGGTATAAGTGTTCTCCCTGATTATTCACCATTGCTACAGTTCATCGTGCCGAGACACCACCTGATGATCGGGTGTGATAAGTTCTACGTTCACATACAATTGGTGCAAGCCAGTTTTGCACATGCAGAATACTTGGGTTAAACTTGATGAGCCTAGCATATGCAAATATGGCCTCGGAATACTGAGACTGAAAGGTCGAACGTGAATCATATAGAAGATATGATCAACATAGAGATGCTCACCATTGAAAACTACTCCATCTCACGTGATGATCGGACATGGTTTAGTTGATATGGATCACGTGATCATTTAGACGACAAGAGGGATGTCTATCTAAGTGGGAGTCCTTAAGTAATATGATTAATAGAACTTTAATTTATCATGAACTTAGTCCTGATAGTTTTCTTGCATATCTATGTTGTTGTAGATCAATTGCCCGTGCTACCATTCCCTTGAATTTTAATGCGTTCCTAGAGAAAGCTAAGTTGAAAGATGATGGTAGCAACTACACGGACTGGGTTCGTAACTTGAGGATTATCCTCATTGCTGCACAGAATAATTACGTCCTAGAAGCACCGCTAGGTGCAAGACCCGCTGTAGGAGAAACTCTGGATGTTATGAACGTCTGGCAGAGCAAAGATGATGACTAGTCGATAGTTTAGTGTGCCATGCTTTACGACTTAGAATCGGGACTTCAAAGACGTTTTGAACGTCATGGAGCATATGAGATGTTCCAGGAGTTGAAGTTAATATTTCAAGCAAATGCCCGAGTTGAGAGATATGAAGTCTCCAACAAGTTATATAGCTGCAAGATGGAGGAGAATAGTTCTGTCAGTGAACACATACTCAGGATGTCTGGGTACCATAACCACTTGACTCAGCTGGGAGTTAATCTTCCTGATGATAGTTTCATTGACAGAGTTCTTCAATCACTGCCACCAAGCTATAAAGGCTTCATGATGAACTATAATATGCAAGGGATGGAAAAGACAATTCCTGATCTCTTCACGATGCTAAAGGCCGCGGAGGTAGAAATCAAAAAGGAGCATCAAGTGTTGATGGTTAACAAGACCACTAGTTTCAAGAAAAAGGGGAAAGGGAAGAAGGGGAACTTCAAGAAGAATAGCAAGCAAGTTGCTTCTCAAGGGAAGAAGCCCAAGTCTGGACCTAAGCCTGAAACCGAGTGCTTCTACTACAAAGGGACTGGTCACTAGAAGCGGAACTGCCTCAAGTATTTGGCGGATAAGAAGGATGGCAAAGTGAAAGGTATATTTGATATACATGTATTGATGTGTACCTTACTAATGCTCGTAGTAGCGCCTGGGTATTTGATACTGGTTCAGTTGCTCATATTTGCAACTCAAAACAGGGGCTACGGATTAAACGAAGATTGGCTAAGGACGAGGTGACGATGTGCGTCGGAAATGGTTCCAAGGTCGATGTGATCGCCATCGGCACGCTACCTCTACATCTACCTTCGGGATTAGTTTTAGACCTGAATAATTGTTATTTGGTGCCAGCGTTGAGCATGAACATTATATTTTGATCTTGTTTGATGCGAGACGGTTATTCATTTAAATCAGAGAATAATGGTTGTTCTATTTATATGAGTAATATCTTTTATGGTCATGCACCCTTGAAGAGTGGTCTATTTTTGTTAAATCTCGATTGTGGTGATACACATATTCATAACATTGATGCCAACAAATGCAAAGTTGATAATGATAGTGCAACATATTTGTGGCACTGTCGTTTAGGTCATATTGGTGTAAAGCACATGAAGAAACTCCATGCGGATGGACTTTTGGAATCACTTGATTATGAATCACTTGATGCTTGAAAATCATGCCTCATGGGCAAGATGACTAAAACTCCGTTCTCCGGATCAATGGAGCGAGCCACTGACTTATTGGAAATAATACATACCGATGTATGCCCTCCGATGAGTGTTGAGGCTCGCGGCGGGTATCGTTATTTTCTGACCTTCACATATGATTTGAGCATATATGGGTATATCTAATTAATGAAACACAAGTCTGAAACATTTGAAAAGTTCAAAGAATTTCAGAGTGAAGTGGAGAATCATCGTAACAAGAAAAATAAAGTTTCTATGATCTGATCGCAGAGGCAAATATTTGAGTTACGAGTTTGGCCTTCATTTAAAACAACGTGGAATAGTTTCACAACTCACGCCACCTAGAACACCGCAGCGTAATGGTGTGTCCAAACGTCGTAACTGTACTTTATTAGGTATGGTGCGATCTATGATGTCTCTTACCGATTTACCGCTATCATTTTGGGGTTATGCTTTAGAGACGGCTGCATTCACGTTAAATAGGGCACCATCTAGATCCATTGAGACGACACCATATGAACTGTGGTTTGGCAAGAAACCTAAGCTGTCGTTTCTTAAATTTTGGGGCTGCAATGCTTATGTGAAAAAGCTTCAACCTGATAAGCTCAAACCAAAATCGAAGAAATATGTCTTCAAAGGATACCCAAAGGAAACTATTGGGTACACCTTCTATCACAGATCCAAAGGCAAGATATTCGTTGCTAAGAATGGATCCTTTCTAGAGAAGGAGTTTCTCTCGAAAGAAGTGAGTGGGAGGAAAGTAGAACTTGATGAGGTAATTGTACCTTCTCCTGAATTGGAAAGTAGTTCATCATAGAAATCAGTTCCAGCAATGCCTACACCAATTAGTGAGGAAGTTGTTGATGATGATCATGAAACTTCAGATCAAGTTACTACCGAACCTCATAGGTCAACGAGAGCATGTTCCGCACCAGAGTGGTATGGTAATTGCCGGTCTCAAAACTGGCGGATCTCGGGTATGGGGTCCCGAACTGTGCGTCTAAGGCGGATGGTAACAGGAGGTAGGGGACACAATGTTTTACCCAGGTTCGGGCCCTCTTGATGGAGGTAAAACCCTACGTCCTGCTTGATTGTTCTTGATAATATGAGTAGTACAAGAGTAGATCTACCACGAGATCAGAGAGGCTAAACCCTAGAAGCTAGCCTATGGTATGATTGTATGTTGTCCTACGGACTAAAACCCTCCGGCTTATATAGACACCGGAGGGGGCTAGGGTTACACAGAGTCGGTTACAAAGAAGGAGATCTACATATCCGTATTGCCAAGCTTGCCTTCCACGCCAAGGAGAGTCCCATCCGGACACGGGACGAAGTCTTCAATCTTGTATCTTCATAGTCCAACAGTCCGTCCAAAGGATATAGTCCGGCTGTCTGGATACCCCCTAATCCAGGACTCCCTCAGTAGCCCCTAAACCTGGCTTCAATGACGATGAGTCTGGCGCGCAGATTGTCTTCGGCATTGCAAGGCGGGTTCCTCCTCCGAATACCTCATAGAAGGTTTTGAACACGAGGATCGTGTCCGGCTCTGCAAAACAAGTTCCACATACCACCATATAGAGAATAATATTTCCACAAATCTGATCTGCTGACATACCCCGTAGCGTGGCATCACACCACATCCAGGTCTTTATTCGAATCATTTTTCATAACCTATCTCAACGCATTTCGCGAGGCGGTTTCCTTGGCACGTCTTGTCAAAGCAGAGATCGTGTCCCCTTATTACGGGATTCCCATCAATACGGATGTGGGTAACCCAACCGCGCCATCAATTACGGCGCTTGGGGGATGAGCGAGTTTTACCAGGATGGTGGGGGCGCATAGTTTCATCTGCCCTTATAAAGGGATATGGTTTCACCTTCTTCTGCACACGCCTTCTTCCTCCTTGCTCATCCATTCTTGCGCACTCGAGCTCCAGCGCCCAAGTCCACATCCTTCTCCTCAACCCTCTCCAACATGTCCGGGGCGGGAGGCAAGTGGATGGTCTCCTCCGTCACGGAGAGAGACATCAAAAAGCTGCGCGGGGCCGGATACTTAGCCGCGGATATCGCACACCGGCTGCCAGCCGCGGGGCAGATTGTCCCTACCCGGAACCTCACAAAAGGGTGGTTTTCCGCCCCCACTTAATCCGCGGACTGGGGTTTCCCCTACATCCATTCTTCTGTGGCCTTATGTTCTATTATGGGCTGGAATTTCATGATCTGGCCCCAAATTTCATCCTCAACATCTCGGCATTTATCGTCGTGTGCGAGGCTTTCCTCCGCATCCGGCCCCACTTCGGCATGTGGCTGAAGACCTTCAATATCAAGCCGAAGGTAGTAGGCGGCCAACAAGCGGAATGCGGTGGAGCCATGGTGGGCAAAATGCCCAACATTATGTGGCTCGAGGGCTCCTTCGTGGAGACCATAAAGGGGTGGCAATCGGGGTGGTTCTACATCACCGAGTCGCGCGACACCAACCGGGTGGAGGCCCCCGAGTTTCGATCCGGAATCCCCACGCGGCTCACTTCCTGGAAGGAGAAGGGCCTGTCCTGGGGTTCATCGGTGGAGCTGGACGGACTCCAGAAGTGTATCTGGAACATGATAAGCAAGAAACTTAAGCTTGTCAACATAGTCCAGGTCATGCTCTTCCGCCGGATCCTCCCGTGTCAACAACAGGCTTTCAACTTATGGGAGTTCGACCTGGCCCAGCACCAGACTCTACACAAGCTCTTCGACATGATGCATAAGGACGTCTGGAAGGTGCTGTTCAAGGGCGTCGAGGTCCCTCCTTCTCTTATCGAGGACCGCGGGCTAAGCGTGAAGCACCCTGCGAATCTGGTAAGTTCTGTACATCTGGTAGGGTATTTATTTCCCATAGCTTAACCATGTGCGGGGTCTGAGCTCCCATGCCTTTGATGGGACTGGGTGGAGACATTGGAGCAGATTAACTGTCTGCCCCCTCTGCCCGAAGACCCTGTGGACGCTCTCCTGATGAAGATGCGGACTCCGGCTCCTTACGAGGTGCCGGAGAAGACCAAGAAGAAGGCCAAGGGAACCCGAAAGAGTTCCCGGCGCCAGGTGGTATCGGACTCATCGTCCCATAACTCCAAGACGCACTCCTCCCATGAAAACGAGGAGGAGGAAGATGAAGACTCTCCCCCTCCAGCCGGGGGAGACAAGAAAAGGAAGGCCGCCCCAACCGGGGAGGCCGAAGGGTCCAAGAAGGGAAGGACTCTCCTTCCAGACTGTTCCACCATCGCCGTCGACGGCGAAGACGAGTGGTTACTCGGGGCCAAGCCCCTGGCGAAGTCATAAGTATTCAGATACCAGAGTAACTCATAGCAAACTTTTATCGCACTGCTCCTCCTAACGTCGAATATGATCATGTAGTCCGCCCCGAGCCTGTATCGACGTATCCTCGTCGGGCGGTTCCTTGGACTCGTCGGATATGGATAGCGATCCACTTCCATCCGCCTCCTCTCCTCGCCCTACGGACAATGCCGAGGTATCTCAAGGGGCACCGAGCCGGGGGGAGGTAGTCCCAGAGGCGCCTCAAGGCAAACTTCCGGACTCCAGGCGCGAAGGGAGCAAGACTCCCAAGGGCTCCGAGTTCGGTCCCCAGACGAATGCCGCACCGGAACCTCCAGTGGTTCCGGACTCCAGCAGGTGGCCCCCTTCCAAGAGGGGCAAGCCGCCCGTGCTGGTGACCTCTGTCCATCCAGAGGCACCGGACAACCTGCTGGGAGCGCTTCGCGGCGCTTCCATCGATGAAGAGCACCGCACTATTATGAGTGCGGTGATCAAGAAGGTTCAGTCCGCCAAGAGCGGATTGACTGAAGCCTGTGCCAGCCTTCTAACAACCTTTGAGGTAAGTATTTAAAATATAGGAAAATATTACCGCATAGACAGTAGCCCCTTATGCTCTGTTTGGTGTTCACAAAGAAAAGTCGAATAGAGGATCAAATAATATCCGCAGGAGTCTAAATAAGTATGTCTGTATGCGTATGCAGGCTTCGCTGCTGGCCTCTGTCGCACTGACTGCGGAGGTCGCCGCTCTGAAACAGAACTTCGAGCGGTCCGAGAAAGAGCTCAGCCTTGCCAAGAGGCAGCTCGAGGAGAACAAAGGTAAGTAATACCTTGTCTATATATATATAAAAAGATATGGTTGCAAAATGATAGGATCATCATGGATGTGCCAGGGGCCACGATCTAAGTGGCGACCCTGAAGCAAGCGCTGTCCGAGGCCGAAAACAAAGCGGCCAAGGAGCGCACCGAGTGGGAGAAACAAGAGGCACGGGTGGGCGTGGTGCAGCAAGAGCTCCAGGCTCTCGTGACGAGCACGAGGCTTTGGAGCTTGACTCGAAGATGCGAGAGTCCGAGCTTGCCGCGGCCCTCAAGAGCACAAAGCATGCCAAGTCTGAAGCCCAAAAGGCCCTCCAAGAAATTGAAGCGATGAGGAAGATAGTGGCGGGTAAGGCATTCATTATGCAAAGCAAGCATGTGAAAGTAAATTACTTATTACTTACCCGAGTCCGGAGCTCTCCAGGAGCATTCGTAGATTTGCCCCGCAGCGTGTCAGATGCCGCGAAATATTACCAGGCCGAGGAGGTAAGCTCGACGGAGAAGTTGTTCTGGTCTCAGTATATTGGGACCAAACACCCGATGCCTATGAGCGACCAGCTGAAGTAACTGGTCGAGCTGCACAAGGGGGCCGAACAGGCCATGAGGGGCCTTATAGTCCGGATGTGGCCTGGCGACTCCCTTCCCAACAGCTACTTTGGCCTGGTGAGGCAGCTTGTGGACGCCTGCCCCCGGCTGGAAGTAATAAAGTGATCCGTCTGCATCGAAGGTGCGCGCCGGGCTTTTGCCCGTGCGAAGGTGCACTGGGCCAAGATGGACGCCGAGAAGCTGGTGAAGGAGGGGCCGCCGTAGGTCAAGGAGCATCGCCACCCTGAGATGTATTATGAGGGTGTCCTGAAGGATGCCCGTCTTGTGGCGGACGAATGTGCGAAGGATGTAGTTTTTTAATAAACTTGCTCGTGTGATCCTGTATTATAAAAACTTGTTCATGTGCGCTATGCAACGCTTGTTTGAATTTAAAATATTACCTTCTGTGCGGCCGTTTATCAAATCTGAGAGATGGCCAGTCGTCGGCTTATGCCCCCATGCTACGAGTGCTGGGGTGTTTGGATAAATCTGAGCACTCTTTTTCCCATTGTTGGGTCCTTCGAGGGAGGTGCTCAGCACAACGAACAAGGCAATCGGACTATAATGCATTATCACTCTCACTTAGCCATAGAAGTCTACAATTTTAAATTTTGGCGAAGCCCCTAGTATTTGGAAGGTCGAATTCGGGGCGCTATACACGCCTAAGCCGGGCAAAGCTGACTCCTCGCCCTAAGCGGCATAAGTCTTTAGGGACTCGAGACCTCTCGAACAGCGACCCGCTCTCGGCTTATCATGACAGTCAGTTTTAGCTTTCTCTACTGAGGTGCTTAGCCCAGATGAACCGGGGCACAATCGCAGTAGTTCTCCCAGTGCTACCTTAGCCGTTATAGCGGAACGTAAGGTACCAAAACATGGGAGCCGGGCAAACCCAACTATTGACCCAAGACATGATTGGGAGCCGATGCATATAATGCTATAAGTTCGGGGTGCCGCGCTGTCAAAAGTGTTCGGACTTCTCACGCCGTATTATGGGGTACGCTTAAGCCCCTGGCGTATTGGCCATACCAGAGTGTACGGGTGCTGAATGTCATGAATGAACATATATATATATATATATATATATATATATATATATATAAAAGAATAGAGAATGTTGTAATAGACTAGTGCTATGCATTGTTTATTCAAAAAAGGTGCGTCGAAGCAGAATGATACAATTAGTACAATAAGCAAAAAAGTAGGATTATTTGACGTGTCCCTTCCAAGGGCAAGCTGAGGAATGGTATTTAAAGCATGTATTTCACTCGTTATCAGAGACCACCTGGGAGTTCCATGGTGCGACGTAGATTTCTGCCTCCTTGGTTGTTGCATCGTGTGTCCGGCAATCATACTGCCGGACGGGGTTTCCAAAGATTGAAGTCCTGAAAGAGAGAAAAATAACAAAGCGGGAAGCCCCTAGTGCGGTTGAGCCGCGTCTTGGGGCGTGCCGTAGTCGTGCCCCCCTCCCCACCTGTGCCCATGGTATTTTCAATGCATAATTATGTACGCATGGCACGAATCTCGCCGTTTGGCTGGGACTGGGGTGGGGGCCGCATTGCTATGCGAGCTCGGAACGTGCCAGGCGGTCTTGTTGCCGATTACTCCGGGCGCGCTTGAAGGTGTTCTGGTCCTTAATCGCCGAACTGGTGGATTGCCTTAAGAGGCTGCTTTGCACTTCTGCTGCGAGGGCCGTAGTGTGCTCCTCCATGCGGAGAGAGCGCTCTGTGTTTCCATTGACTGTGATGACCCCCCGAGGTCCTGGCATCTTGAGCTTGAGATATGCATAGCGCGGTACCGCGTTGAATCTCGCAAATGCGGTTCGCCCAAGCAGTGCATGATAGCCACTGCGGAACGGGACTATATCAAAGATTAACTCCTCACTTCGGAAGTTATCCGGGGATCCGAAGACCACTTCCAGTGTGATTGAGCCTGTACAATGGGCCTCTACACCTGGTATGACACCTTTGAAGGTCGTTTTTGTGGGTTTGATCCTTGAGGGGTCTATACCCATTTTGCGCACTATGTCCTGATAAAGCAGGTTCAGGCTACTGCCACCGTCCATAAGGACTCGAGTGAGGTGAAATCCATCGATGATTGGGTCTAGGACCAGTGCGGCGAATCCGCCATGACGGATACTAGTGGGGTGGTCCCTGCGATCGAAGGTGATCGGACAGGAGGACCATGGGTTAAACTTTGGGGCGACTGGCTCCAACGCGTATACATCCCTTAACGCACGCTTCCGCTCCCTCTTGGGGATGTGGGTTGCGTATATCATGTTCACCGTCCGCACTTGTGGGGGGAACCTCTTCTGTCCTCCGGTGTTTGGCTGCCGGGGCTCTTCCTCGTGATCGCTATGTAGCCCCTTATCTTTGTTTTCGGCGTTTAACTTGTCGGCCTGCTTGAACACCCAACATTCCATGTTGGTGTGGTTGGCCGGCGTGTCGGGGTGCCATGTATTTGGCACAAGCGATCGAGTATACGGTCCAAACTGGACGGGCCTGGAGTGCTTCTTTTGAATGGCTTTTTCCGCTGACCGGGTTTAGAGCCTCTGAATCCGGCATTGACTGTCATATGCTCGGTATTGTTGCTATTGACGCGGCGCTTATGTTTGTTGCGACGTGACCTGCAATTGCTATCCTTGGTATCTGAAGTACCGTGGTTCTTTGATATGTTATTGCTGCGAGCCAGCCAGCTGTCTTCTCCCGCTCAAAAGTGGGTCGTGACTGTCGTGAGGGCTGCCATAGATTTCGGCTTTTCCTGGCCAAGGTGTCGGGCAAGCCACTCGTCGCGGATGTTGTGCTTGAAAGCTGCTAGGGCGCTGCATCTGGACAGTCGACGATTTGATCTTTCTTTGTTAGGAACTATGTCCAGAATTGCCTGGTCGAATCCTCTGGCTGCTGAATTATGTGGCTCAAGTCATCGGCATCTGGTGGTCGCACGTAAGTGCCCTGGAAGTTGTCGAGGAATGCGGCTTCCAGATCTTCCCAACAGCCAATGGATTCTGCTGGCAGGCTATTGAGCCAATGCCGAGCTGGTCCTTTGAGCTTGAGTGGGAGGTATTTGATGGCGTGTAGATCATCACCGCATGCCATGTGGATGTGCAGGAGGAAGTCCTCGATCCATACCGCAGGATCTGTTGTGTCGTCGTATGATTCGATATTTACAGGTTTGAAACCCTCTGGGATTTGGTGATCCATTACTTCGTCTGTGAAGCATATGGGGTCTGCGGCGCCTCTGTAGTGGGCTATGTCGCGACATAGCTCAAATGAGTCTTGTCCGCTGTGTTTGGCCCGGACGGATTTACTTTTACTGTATCCGGCGTGACGGTTATCGTATCGCGTAGTGGCGCGCCCTCATGATCCATAGACCGATCTTGCATGTTTTGCTTTGTCCTCCAATACGTATCAAAGGTCTAGCGTGTTTCCCCGTGCCTTGTCATTTGTATTTGCGTGGCGTCGGGGTGCGGGCTGAGTTTTTGGCTGAAATGCCTCTCTGTCGCGGCCACGAGGTGGCCGATCAGCCGCGTCATATGCTAGAGATGTTGGGTTTAATGCTTCCTCCTCCAGTCGGTGTAGCAACCTGCGCTTTGGGTAACTCTTGGAGGGCAGTTCGAATTCATATTCCTCGGCCGCAAGGACTTCAGTCCATCTGTCAGCTAGCAAATCGTGATCAGCTTGAAGCTGCTGCTGCTTTTTCTTAAGGCTATTTGTCGTGGCTATAAGCCGGCGCTTGAAGCGCTCTTGCTCGGCGGGATCCTTCGGCACGACAAATTCGTCGTCGTCAAGGCTTGCCTCATCTTCGAAGGGAGGCATGTAATTATCATCCTCCGCCTCTCCATCTACCGCTCTCTCGGGAGGGCTAGCTTCTCCATCCTCCTACTCTAAATCTTGCTGGAGGGGATTGTTGTCGTCTTTGGCACTGTCCGGAGTGTTATTATCTCTTGTGCCGGTGTCACCGCTTTTGCTTTGGCGAGACTTAGAGTGGCGCCGCTGACGTTGACGCTTGGGTTGCTTCTTGGAGGGATCATCCTCCGCCGTCCCGTCGCCATTGCCTTCTTTGGGTGTGTCCACCATGTATATATCATATGATGAGGTGGCTGTCCAGTGCCCTATGGGCAGTGGTTCCTCTTTGTCTCCCGCATCGTCGTCCATACCATCGATGTCTTCGGAGTCGAAGTCGAGCATGTCGGTCAAATTGTCGACAGTGGCTACTAAGTGGGTGGTGGGTGGGCGGCGAATTTCTTCGTCATCCGCATCCCAATCCTGTCGAACATAGTTTGGCCAGGACTCTCCTGACAGGGAGAGAGACCTTAATGAGTTCAGTATGTCGCCGAAGGGCAAGTACTGAAAGATATCCACGGAGGTGAACTCCATGATCGGCGCCCAGTCGAGTTCGATAGGCACGGGCGCAGGCGGTTCAGAGTCCGTGGCCGGGGAAGGATCCGGCAATTTGGCATCACGGCTCCCGTGAAGGGTAAGGTCGATATTCGGCTCGATCGCTGCTGAGAATGCGGCCTCCGTGGCGGGGTCTATCCACCCATCCATGGATGGCGCAATTGGCTCCGAATTGAGGGTCGGAGCGGTTGCCGGTGCGGTCTCCTGAACACTGTCTGATGATAGAGCTAAATCATGCTTATCGTGACCGTGCGGCGCACTCGGCAGGGGCTCGAATCCATCGAAGATCAAGTCTCCGCGGATGTCGGTCGTGTAGTTTAAGCTTCCAAACCTGACCTGGTGGCCAGGGGCGTAACTCTTGATCTGCTCCAGATGGCCAAGCAAGTTGGCCCATAGTGCGAAGCCACCGAATACAAAGATCTGTCCGGGGAGGAAAGTCTCACCCTGGACTGCATCTCTATCGATGATCGAAGGAGCCATCAAGCCTAACGGTGACGACACAGAGGAACTCTCAATGAAAGCACCAATGTCGGTGTCAAAACTGGCGGATCTCGGGTAGGGGGTCCCGAACTGTGCGTCTAAGGCGGATGGTAACAGGAGGCAGGGGACACGATGTTTTACCCAGGTTCGGGCCCTCTTGATGGAGGTAAAACCCTATGTCCTGCTTTATTGTTCTTGATAATATGAGTAGTAGAAGAGTAGATCTACCACGAGATCAGAGAGGCTAAACCCTAGAAGCTAGCCTATGGTATGATTGTATGTTGTCCTACGGACTAAAACCCTCCGGCTTATATACACACCGGAGGGGGCTAGGGTTACACGGAGTTGGTTACAAAGAAGGAGATCTACATATCCGTATTGCCAAGCTTGCCTTCCACGCCAAGGAGAGTCCCATCCGGACATGGGACGAAGTCTTCAATCTTGTATCTTCATAGTCCAACAGTCCGGCCAAAGGATATAGTCCGTCTGTCCGGATACCCCCTAATCCAGGACTCCCTCAGTAATCCTGTTATGGAAGTCATGTTACTAGACCATGACGAACCTACGAACTATGAGGAAGCGATGCTGAGCCCAGATTCCATGAAATGGCTTGAGGCCATGAAATCTGAGATGGGATCCATCTATGAGAACAAAGTATGGACTTTGGTTGACTTGCCCGATGATCGGCAAGCCATAGAGAATAAATGGATCTTTAATAAGAAGACTGACACTAATGGTAATGTTACTGTCTACAAATCTCTACTTGTCACAAAAGGTTTTCGACAAGTTCAAGGAGTTGACTACGATGAGACTTTCTCACCCGTGGCGATGCTTAAGTTTGTCCGAATCATGTTAGCAATTGCCACATTTTATGATTATGAAATCTGGCAAATGGACATCAAAACTGCATTCCTTAATGGATTTCTTAAAGAAGAGTCGTATATGATGCAACCAGAAGGTTTTGTCAATCCTAAAGGTGCTAACAAAGTGTGCAAGCTCCAGCGATCCATTTATGGACTGGTGCAAGCATCTCGGAATTGGAATATACGCTTTGATAGTGTGATCAAAGCATATGGTATTATACAGACTTTTGGACAAGCCTGTATTTACAAGAAAGTGAGTGGGAGCTCTATAGCATTTCTAATATTATATGTGGATGACATATTGTTGATTGGAAATGATATAGAATTTCTGGATAGCATAAAAGGATATTTGAATAAGAATTTCTCAATGAAAGACCTCGGTGAAGCTTCTTATATATTAGGAATCAAGATCTATAGAGATAGATCAAGACGCTTAATTGGACTTTCACAAAGCACATACCTTGATAAAGTTTTGAAGAAGTTCAAAATGGATTAGTCAAAGAAAGGGTTCTTGACTGTGTTACAAGGTGTGAAATTGAGTCAGACTCAATGCCCGACCACTACAGAAGATAGAGAGAAAATGAAAGTCATTCCCTATGCCTCAGCCATAGGTTCTATCATGTATGTTATGTTGTGTACCAGACATGATGTGTGCCTTGCTATAAGTCTAGCAGGGAGGACCAAAATAATCCAGGAGTGGATCACTGGACAACAGTCAAGAACATCCTGAAGTACCTGAAAAGGACTAAGGATGTGTTTCTCGTTTATGGAGGTGACAAAGAGCTTGTCGTAAATGGTTACGTCAATGCAAGCTTTGACACTGATCCGGATGACTCAAAGTCACAAACCGGATACGTATATATAATGAATGGTGGAGCTATAAGTTGGTGCAGTTCCAAGCAGAGCGTCGTGGTGGGATCTATGTGTGAAGCGGAGTACATAGCTGCTTCGGAAGCAGAAAATGAAGGAGTCTGGATGAAGGAGTTCATATCCGATCTAGGTGTAATACCTAGTGCATCGAGTCCAATGAAAATCTTTTGTGACAATACTGGAGCAATTGCCTTGGCGAAGGAATCCAGATTTCACAAGAGAACCAAACACATTAAGAGACGCTTCAATTCCATCCGCGATCAAGTCAAGGAGGGAGACATGGAGATTTGCAAAATACATACGAATCTGAATGTTGCAGACCCGTTGACTAAGCCTCTCTCACGAGAAAAACATGATCAGGACCAAGAGTCCATGGGTGTTAGAATCATTACTATGTAATCTAGATTATTGACTCTAGTGCAAGTGCGAGACTAAAGGAAATATGCCCTAGAGGCAATAATAAAGTTGTTATTTATATTTCCTTATATCATGATAAATGTTTATTATTCATGCTAGAATTGTATTAACTGGAAACTTGATAGATGTGTGGATACATAGACAAAACAGAGTGTCCCTAGTGAGCCTCTACTAGACTAGCTCATTAATCAAAGATGGTTAAGTTTCCTAGCCATAGACATGTGTTGTCATTTGATGAACGGGATCACATCATTAGGAGAATGATGTGATGGACAAGACCCATCCATTAGCTTAGCATAATGATCGTTAAGTTTTATTGTTATTGCTTTCTTCATGACTTATACATATTCCTTTGACTATGAGATTATGCAACTCCTGGATACCGGAGGAATACCTTATGTGCTATCAAACGTCACAACATAAGTGGGTGATTATAAATATGATATACGGGTATCTCCGAAGGTGTTTGTTGGGTTGGCATAGATCGAGATTAGGATTTGTCACTCCGAGTATCGGAGAGGTATCTCTGGGCCCTCTCGGTAATGCACATCATAATAAGCCTTGCAAGCAATGTGACTAATGAGTTAGTTACGGGATGATGCATTATGGAATGAGTAAACAGACTTGCCGGTAACGAGATTGAACTAGGTATGAAGATACCGATGATCGAATCTCGGGCAAGTAACATACTGATGGCAAAGGGAATAACGTATGTTGTCATTACAGTACGACCGATAAAGATCTTCTTAGAATATGTGGGAATCAATATGAGCATCCAGGTTCCGCTGTTGGTTATTAACTGGAGAGGTGTCTCCGTCATGTCTACATAGTTCTCGAACCCGTAGGGTCCACATGCTTAACGTTCGATGATGATTTGTATTATATGAGTTATGTGATTTGGTGACCGAATGTTGTTCGGAGTTCCGGATGAGATCACAGACATGAAGAGGAGTCTCGAAATGGTCGAGAGGTAAAGACTGATATATTGGATGATAGTATTCAGACACCGGAAGTGTTCCGGGATGTGTCGGGTACATATCATAGTATCGGGGGTTACCGGAACCCCCCCGGGGGGGAATATGGGCCATATGGGCCATAGGAGGGAGGCACACTAGCCCACAAAGGGGTGGCGTGCCCCCCACAGGGAAGGAGGCCGAATAGGACTAGGAGAGGGGGCGGCGCCCCCCTTTCCTTCTCCCCCTCTCTCTCTTTCCCCCTTCCCCCCTCCGGTAAAAGGAAAGGGGGGCCGAATCCAACTAGGAGCCCAAGTAGGATTCCTCCTACTTGGGTGCGCCTAGGGCTGGCCAGCTCCCCTCCCTCCTTTATATACGTGGGGGCGCCTACAACACACATCAATTGTTCCAAGCCGTGTGCGGCGCCCCCCTCCACAGTTTACGCCTCCGATCATATTCACGTAGTGCTTAGGCGAAGCCCTCCGTGGATCACTTCACCATCACCGTCACCACACCGTCATGCTGACGGAGCTCTCCCTTGACACTTTGCTAGATCAAGAGTTCGAGGGACGTCATCGAGCTGAACATGTGCAGAACTCGGAGGTGTCGTACGTTCGGTGCTTGATGGTTGGAACGAGAAGAAGTTCGACTACATCAACCGCATTAACAAATGCTTCCGCTTTCGGTATATGAGGGTACGTGGACACACTCTTCCCCTCTCGTTTCTATGCATCTCCTAGATAGATCTTGCGTGGGTGTAGGAATTTTTTTGAAATTGCATGCTACGTTTCCCAACAGGTTGTGCCTCCATTGGACGAAGTGCAAATGCTGGATCACCCAAGCCCCAAGCGGAGGAACTATGGCCACTTCACCCAAGCCCCTTGCTCCTAAGCTGGAGAATCTGCCATTGCCTCTGGACTTCACAAAGCACTTCCCCGCCATCCCTACAGAGTTCAAGCTGAAGACGAACATCGGTTGCGCATGGAGGGTGACAGTGAGGGTGATTGACGGCAGGGTGACCCTTCATCAGGGTTGGGCCACCTTCTCCGCCGTTCACCAGATCTTGATCAGGTACATGCTGACATTCAAGCTATTGTCCCCCGAAGGTGATCGTCTTCAACGACGAGGGCGTGGAGGTGATCACCAAGTGCAAGGAGCACGACAATGCCTTTGTCGCGACCGCCTAAGCTCCTATGGTTCAATCCTTGGTTGTTCTTGCTTTAAGACTTTGGTTTCATTTAGAACTTATCATATTGTGTTGGTTTAAAACTTGTTGTGCATGGTTAAGACTTTGTTTGTGCCTAAGATTATTCCGTTGCTACTAGTTTAGTTCTTACTAGTTCATGTGTGCCTTTGGTAACCTCACCACATCGAGTAGGAGGTTACCACACAACTGTCCTGCATGTAACCAAACAACTGGACTTGTATTTCCCCTCAAACAAGTCCGCAACCAAACAGCAGGCCTTTCGTTTTAGCACATTCATGCTGGAGGGATGCAGGCAACCAATCAACATGCAGATGTTGGTTTTTCGCATGTATATGCTCAGCCAGACCCAACTAGGACAAGTATGCAAAGTGGCAAAAATACGATGCAGGTAACCAAACACGCCCGTAGCGATTCACGCGGGGCCATCCTTGACCCACAGGAGAAGAACTGACTAGGCAGCATGTCCATCGGAAAAGCTGGCTCGATCTGGAGGAGCAGCAGACAGAGATTCATGCGACGGCGGCGGCGGACAGAAGACCACTGCGATCAGGAGTAGAAGTGGACAGAGAATCCTATGACGGTGGCAGCAGACCCGCACCGGGCTTCAGCGGATGGCTGGAAGAACCAGCGGCGGCCAAAGCAACCAGGGCGGCGGCGGGAGGTGTAGCCGGTTGAGAAGATGCGACGGCACGAGGAAGCAACAGACCAGGTACATGCAGCTAGACCCGACCTCTTTGATCTGGACGGGGAGGCAAGAGAAGTGGAACCGACAGCCTGAGGAGCAGAGGCAGCCAGGGCGTCGCGGCCAAAATGGAGAAGATCGGCGAAGTTCATGGCTAAAAGAAGACGGTGGCAGCGACAACACTAGATGGAACTAGCACGAGTTGCAATCATGCACGAAAAAAAAGAATCTACGCTCTATACCATGTATGGAATAGCAACATAATATCTGGAGGCCAAAGCCAACATATATACAGGCACATACGGGAGGTCAAAAGCCAAAATACAGAAGATCAAAGGCCAAAGGCCAACATAAATATATAACTCTAACATGTACGACGACCTTATAGAAATGTCGGCGTACACCAATGAATTACACGACTATGTTTTTCTAAATAGGTCAAGTCACCTCATTGGAGTGCGACCTATGCCCTATGAGATGATCCATCAAGAGTGGTACTCTGCGCATAGAATGTTTAGAACATCACCACTTCCAAAGTTCCATGACTCTCGAAGTCTGAGCCTTTACTAGGTCCCTTAGATTGTGATTCCCAATCCCCATTTGGACATAGTTCTAGGGAGGGCGAGGAATGTCTCTCATTGTGAGTTTATTCAAGTGGTAGTGAATGAGCTCAATGCCAATTGGGGGCTATTTATATCCTAGGGGTCCTTGACAATGACCAAGACTTCCTTGAGATGAGGAGATGGGTGGGTAGAATGAGGTAATCTTTGGTCGATGGTTGATGAGTCTATGGGCTCCTAGTTGGTCTAGGAGGGAAACTGTGGCACATGGGAGGATTTCCCTACTCTACATGAAGGCTTTTGCCTTGGGACATGAATGTCTTTGTTCCTTTTCCCGCATCTCTTTTTTGAATGGAAAGTCTCTTGACACTTTATTACTAATTTAACAATGTTACATCATTTAGAACATGAGGTAATAAAAAACTAGGAGGCTCATCATCCCACCTATACATTATATTAGCATCATAAGCATGTCTAGCAAATAGGTGTGCCAAAGTATTTGCTTCCATAGGACAATGCTTGTACTGAATTGATGGTACCTTATGTGCAAGCTGAAAACAGTTAGCCACAATAGCATAATAGGGGGCTAATATATCTGAAACTCCAGTGCATGCATTTACTAGTTCGAGATAGTCCGATTCCACAATTATCTTTTTAGCAACCAATATCACTAACCAGTTGTAATCCTCGGCAGAGGGCCATTGCTTCTGCTGATGCAGCATCCGCGACATGACTAAAATGTTCTGTTACCCCAGACATCACTTCCCCATGACTGTTGCGAAGAACTACATCAATTATCCCCTGCCATCTTTGAAAAATGTGGCATCAATATTCAACTTATAGAAGCCTCGGGGAGGCCTCTCCCAGCCAGGTTTGTTCACTTGCTCCCGAGGGTGCTTCTCTGCATAATTTGTTGTCAAAGCTTGTATAGCGAAAGCTGAAATAAAGGGAGGCTAACAGTCAAACCCTTCCTCGCTTCTCTCCTCTCCCACCATATATACCAAGAGGCAACAACCACTGTTTCTTGCAATCCTAGTTGCCCAAGTACCGGGGACTTTCCTCTCGGCCAGCGGAGAATTTCCTCCAATACTACTGATCCTGAATGGTCCACGTCCAAAGCCTTGTCAATGATGTTGTCTAGGCCAAGGGCTTTCCATACCTTACGAGCGCGAGTACATGTAAAGAGAAGGTGACATATAACCTCGGGACCCGAGCGACATATTGGACATTCTGGTGAAACTTTTATGTGCGTGTGAGTGAGGACAACCATACTAGGAAGCACACCTTTTAGGGCACGCCAGATAAATATTTTTACTTTGCTTGGCACTTCCAATTTCCAAACAGCCAACCACACATGATTAATGTTCGATGTCCCTTCGTCGCTAGTAATGCAAGCTCCAGACTAATGTTCTCACTCGGTGTAATAGGCAGACTGAACAAAAAACATATAAGATTTTGTCTTGTGCCATGCTATAAAATCCTCATTAAGATGAACTGATAGAGGAATTCTCAAGATTCTTTCCTCATCAACCGGAAGGAAAATATTCCTTACAAGATCCTCATCCCAAGTTCGCGCAAGGGGATCAATGAGCTCATCAACAGTTCTCAGTAAAATATTTCCTCTCCTAGTTTGCACCATTCTCATTGGACTAGATGGTACCCAATGGTTCTCCCAAATATTGATTATCTCCCCTGAGCCAACTCTCCAAATTTGCCCCCTTCTAAATGTTTGAAGACCAGCAAAGATACTCTGCCAAGTGAAGGACGATCCTTTTCCCCGCATCTTACTTGTTCTCTTATCGCCCCTTCTTCTTGTGACTTGTTGACCATGAATAATTGTCCCCTTCTTATTCTCTTATGCCCCGTTCTCCTACACCACTAATATTTTCTTGAGATACCGGTTCTTTGGGGGCTCACCACAAATAACTCTTGCCTATAAGTCTTTGTACTAGTGATGTATATAAAAATAATATTTGCAATATAAAAGGGAAAAACATTAGTGAAAGTACACGCCATGCGTGAATGAAAACAAGCAAGATAATATGCAATATAAAACGTTCAAGAAAGAGAAAAAACTTGTAAAAGTGATGCGGAGCATCCCAAGATCATCCCCATGGACGCACCCACGCCTCCAACGGCACCACTTGGACCAATGACACGAGCC
This sequence comes from Triticum dicoccoides, assembly GCF_002162155.2. Lineage (NCBI taxonomy): Eukaryota > Viridiplantae > Streptophyta > Magnoliopsida > Poales > Poaceae > Triticum > Triticum dicoccoides. The sequence continues at coordinate 267,590,470 of NC_041388.1, forward strand.
TGAGCCAAAGCTATCGAAGATAAGGTGAACTCACTCCTCTCCGAACTTCCACTTTCTATGCATGAGACATGGCTACTACCTAAGTCCGAGATGTTGTGCATGATTAGGTACCAAGAGGGTCCTCCCGAAGATGCGCATGAAGACGGACAAGTCCACAAGTCCACGGATGAGGAGAACCAACGGAAGGGGCCAAGAGCATCTCCCAGGCCCCGGACATCCGGCCCCTGGAGTGCCTTCCTCTACAGCTGCTGAACCACCAAGTGCCTACAGGCCCCGGACATCCGGCCCCGCAAGCCCGGACATCCGGCCCTTCCCGAGGTCCCGGACATCCGGCCTCCTGCCCGGAAATCCGGACACCCCCGCACCCGAGAGCAACATGGCCAGCTTCACCAGCCCGGACATCCGCCCCCCACAGCCCGGACATCCGGCCCGACGCCCGGACGTTCGGCCTCCCTGTCTACGCACAGTAAAGGGACGAGGCCCGTGTACCCCTTCTACCCCCCTAGACTATATATACTCCATCATGTACACCTTTCTAGGGTTAGCAAATGTTTAGCTCATATTTGTGAGAGAGCTTTGCTCATCCACTTGGTTACCTTCTCCACGGAGATTCGAGCCTCCACCGGAGAAGATCCCCCAAGCGGATTCAAGACCCCTTTTAGGGAAGAACTCAAGACCTCCTCACGGAGAAGACTGTTACCATTGTATCGTCCCTAGTTGATCATGTACCGTGTATCGTTCCATGTATCCGAGGATCTAGCGCATGTGTAACTTGTTCTTGTCGGTTTAGTGTTTCTCTTGTGTTTCCCCTTGTGTTTCCCTCGTTATCCCCTCGTGTTCTTCGCGGGATCCGCTCCTTTCGTGAAAGATCGGCCGATTAGGGTTCCACCCTACATCATCTTGGTATCTAAAGCCACGTTGATCACGATTTCGGAGCCTCCCCTCGTAGTTTTCTAGCCTTGTTTTGTTGTTTTTCGTCCTAATTCGAAAATTCCCCACCAAAAATAGCCCCAAATTTTTTTTGTGATTTGTTGGTGTGTTGAGATTTTGTTGGTTTGGATCCGTGGATTTTCTTTGTTTTGAGTGGATCTAGTTTCCCATCCTTCTCCCCCCAATTTCCATCCACAAATTCTTCCGAATTTCACCCGGATTTAACCTCCCCATGCGGTGTTCGTCCGTTCGTCCCCGGATCCAGAGCCCGGACATCTGGCCCATAGAGCCCGGACATCCGGCCCCACCCGAACATCCGGCTTTCCACCCGGACATCCGGCCCCTGGCAGCAACATATCCTCCCACCGCCCCAATTTTCCACCAAATTTTGTTCCGCTGCCCACCATATACCATACATACTTCCGCATCCCTCCATCACTTCCGCATAACCCAACCATTTTTGGATTGTTTCGCTCTCCGACATAATTGCTACCTCGAGGTTTGAGAATTTGAGTTGCGGTACCGTATCCTTTTGTGTTTCGGCAATTTAGGTACGGTTCGACATCGACATCACCGCTGCTCATCTTCGCCACGGACGCGTCATCAACAACGACCACCTTGACTACATCTTGGTATTCGTGCCACCATTTTGACACCATACCAGAAGCAAGACCGGTAACCTCATCTTGGTATTGGACATATCATTCTTGCCATTACATTGATAGCCATCATAGCCTTACTCCTTTGCGTTGCTTACCCATCGAGACTAGCCATTGAGTATTGCCGGCAACGAGACTTGTGCACATTAGTGAGCATACTTCCCATAGCATACATACATCATTGTTGCATATATTGGTATCATCTCTTGTGTCACAAAGTTGTCATCGCATAGTCATTTGCTATCTTGGTTCGTCAAGCATTGCAGGAGAAAAGAGCTCAAACATCAAAGAGCCAACCAAGCTTTTAAGCAAAGAGAAAAGATAAGCAAAGAGCTTTTAAGCAAGAACCATAGCATCTTACAACATTAAGATTGTCATACTCGATCATGTTGGATCATATCATAGCAGCACCTTGCATACAAAATATTTGGGATAGAAGTCGTTGCATTTTTGCTAAGTAGATTGTGCACAAGTTCTTGTATCCGCCTATTGTGCAATTGTGCTAGCGTCTCTCTAGTGTTGTGCAACAAGAGAATTTTTGTGGTTTCCACATTTTGGCTCACCCTTGGTTGCACAACCCCACTTATCTTTTTGCGCGTGTGTTTCCGTGTACCTTATATGCTTGGTCTACTTGTTACATTGCATCTTGCGAATCTTTTCCAACATTATTGAAGCTCACTTACAATTGCATCAAATTTTGTGCCACCATCCTAACCAAGCTCCACCAAAAGCTTTTACTTGTGTAGGTGTGAGAAACCGACAAGAACTCGTACCAATTGTGCTATTTCCTTGTCCTACATTGGAGTGATCCTCGATCCACTTTCAACTTTGGTCAAGGTACATTTGGTACTCGTTCTTCTCTTTCTACCACTCCCATTTGTCTTGGAATGATGGATAGGCCAAGTACTTCTACCAACCCACTCTTCATGGAGCAAGACGACGACATGAACTCCTTCGTCACCAAGAGTCACCTCTTTGGTGCACAACATGCTTTGCATCAAGAGCAACAAGCTATGAGTGAACGCATCGACAACCTTGCCGCCGACTTGCGACTTTCCGAGCAACGTACAAGGGACTACTTCGACCACAAGCTCGACGATCACAAAGAAGAGAATGACACAAGGATGGATGAAATTCGTGCTTTGTTGCTCAACCGCTCGTCTTCCACTTCAAGAAGGAGCCGTTCAAGCCGCCACTCCGACTTCACCCTCTCCGGCTCAAGTACACCGACATCGAACACTCTTCGTCGAGCCGCGCGCACCGACCGTCAAGCAAGCCTCAATCCCCTACGAGACACTGACTCTCAAGAGCGCCAACAACGTCAAACTCAAGAGGCCTTTGCGCTAGCACGAGAACGGCAACGACAACGCCAACATGAAGAGGAAGAGCGAGCGCGTCTACACCAAAATGCTCAAGATGCCGAGGCAAAACGTCAAGAACAATAACTCTGTGACGCTCAAGCACTAGCGGCGCAACAAGCTCTATGCTATTCGAGTCGAGCCGTTGTCGACCGAAGCCGACAAGCCCGTGAACAAGAGGAAGCACTTCGCGGAGAAATTCAAGAACGAAGATTTCAAGCTCGCGTGCATCGTCAAGTTCCTCCTCGAGCTCGACAAGCTCCTCCACAAGCTCGCCAAGAACAACATGGCGATATCAACCCTCCGTGCCAAGAGCACCATGAGTTGGTCAATCATCAACAACATGGGTGTCATCATCCCCGACCCCAACACAATGAAGAGCAACGTTATGGCAAACTCAAGTTCACCATGCCCAAATTCAACGGAAGCAACGATCCCGAAGAGTACCTTTCATGGGCATTGAAGGTTGACAAGATCTTCCGTTTGCACAATTATGAAGAAGAGAAGAAGATCGCAATGGCATACCTTGAGTTCCAAGACTATGTCCTCATTTGGTGGGAACAAATCATAGAGCGCCGAGAGGCAAGAGGTGAACCACCCATCACTACTTGGGCACAAATGAAGGATGTCATGAGAGCACGCTTCGTATCTACCTACTACAACCGCGACCTCTTCAAGAAACTCCAACAACTCAAGCAAGGAACAAAGAGCGTTGAAGAATACTACAAGGAGATGGAGATTGCAATGATAAGAGCCAATGTCACGGAAGATGATGAGCAAACAATGGCACGTTTCTTGAACGGACTCAATCACCCTATCAAGAAGATCGCCGACTTCCAACCATACTCAAATCTCATCGAGCTAGTGCACCAAGCTACCAAAGCGGAACGCCAAGTGCAAGATGATTTCAAGTATGCCAAGTTCTCATCCAAGTCCTATAGCTTCTCCAATAACCAAGCTTCAACGACTCCAACACCGACTACAAGACCTTCTACTTCCAACATCGACAAGTCGACTTCCAGGAAAGCTTCGTCAACTACAAGCCATCCTCCTACGAGCAACTTCAAGCCGAGAGCTTCATCATCATCAACCCCAACCGATGAGACCGTCAAGACGAGTTCCTTCAAGTGTTTCACTTGCGGAGGCCGAGGCCACAAGTCCTACGGGTGCACCAATAAGCGAACCATGGTATTCAACGACGATGGCACTTATGACTCCATGAGCGAAGGCAAAATGGAAGCCCTCGAGCAAGTCGCCATGCACCACCAAGTGAACAATGAAGAAGAACAAGTCTTTTGTGATGAAGACTCAAGTCCCGCACTTGTTGTCTCCAAAGTCTTGACTCTCCAACATCACCAAGAAGAAGACCAACGATGCCACATATTCCACACCAAGGCCGGCATCAATGGACGATCTGTCAAGGTCATCATCGATGGAGGGAGTTGTCATAATCTCGCAAGTGAAGAACTTTGCTCCAAGCTCCAATTACCCAAGACGAAGCATCCACATCCATACAAAGTGCAATGGCTTAGTGACTCTGGCACCATCCAAGTCGAACACCGGGTACAAGTCTCCTTCAAAATCGGCGCCTACGAAGACACCTTGGAGTGCGACGTCATTCCAATGACCCTTTGTCATCTTCTCCTTGGACGGCCATGGCAATTCGATAGAGGAGTAGTCCACAACAGTCGAACGAACCACTACACCTTCAAGATGAAGGGCAAGGAGTACGTCATCCGTCCAATGTCGCCAAGTCAAGCGCCGACAAGCAAGCCACCCATCGTGGAGATCATAGTGAGAGAGCGAGCCACCAAAAAGAGAGTGAGCGCCACAAGCCAAAATTGAGTGCCTCCACGATGAGCGAGAACAAGAACCTAGTTCTATTTTCCACCAAACGTGAGATGAGAGAAGTGTGTGAGAACCCATCTAGTGTCCTACACTACGTCCTCGTGTGCAAGGACAATGCATCACAAACTAACACTTCTCACACTCTTCCTCTAGTGTTGTCTTCCCTTTTGCAGGAATTTCAAGATGTTTTCCCCGATGAGCTACCTCCGGGTCTACCTCCTCTACGAGGCATTGAGGATCGAATCGACCTCATCCTCGGAGCACCTCTTCCGAACAAAGCACCATACCGTGTCAACCCCGAAGAAACCAAAGAAATTCAAAGGCAAGTAAAGCATCTCATAGACCATGGACATGTGTGTGAAAGTTTAAGTCCTTGTGCCATTCCGGTCATTCTTGTGCCAAAACGTGATGGTAGTTTTCGCATGTGCTCCGATTGTAGACCTATCAATGCTACCACCGTTCGCTATAGGTATCCCATTCCACGCCTAGATGATATGCTTGATGAGCTTAGCGGTGCCACTATATTTTCCAAAATTGATCTTAAGAGTGGTTACTATCAAATCCGCATACAAGAGGGTGATGAATGGAAAACCGCCTTCAAAACCAAGTTTGGTTTGTATGAGTGGTTAGTCATGCTTATGGGTCTTTCGGAAGCACCTGGCACTTTTATGCGCCTTATGCATCATGTCTTTCGCCCTTATATTGGTGAGTTTGTTGTGGTCTACTTTGATGACATTCTTGTGTTTAGCAAATCTATCAAAGAGCATGTCACCCATGTCCGCACCGTTTTGCAAACTCTTAGAAAAGAGCGCCTCTATGCTAATATGGAGAAATGCCTTTTTTGGTGTTGATAAGCTCGTTTTCTTGGGTTTTGTTGTTTCTTCTAAGGGTGTTCATGTAGATAAGTCCAAGATCAATGCTATTAAGTCTTGGCCGCAACAAACCAACTTGCATCAAGTGCGTAGTTTTCTTGGCCTTGCGGGTTTCTACCGTCGCTTGGTCAAGGATTTTAGCACCATTGCTTCGCCTTTGCATGCTTTGAGCAAGAAGAATGCGCCTTTTGTTTGGGGACCATCCCAAGATACCGCATTCAATGAGCTTAAGAATTTGCTTACTCATGCTCCCGTGCTTGCATTACCCAACTTCGACAAGCCTTTTGAAATTCATTGCGATGCTAGTGGTAATGGCATAGGAGGTGTGTTAACGCAAGAGAAGCACCCCATAGCTTACTTTAGTGAGAAACTTTCCGGAGCGCAACTCAAATACCCCATCTATGACAAAGAGCTATATGCTTTAGTCTGTGTTTTGCATGAATGGGAACATTACCTTCGTCCCCATGAGTTTATCATTCATACCGATCATGAGACTCTCAAGTATCTTAAGAGACAAACAAAGTTGAACAAGCGTCATGCTAAATGGAGTGAATTTATTGAGTCTTTTCCCTATGTCATCAAGTACATTAAGGGTAAAGAAAAGATCGTAGCAGATGCTCTTTCCCGCATATGCATGCTTGTCACGCAACTTGAGTTAGATGTCATTGGCTTCGAGCATATCAAAGAATTGTATGAGCATGATGCAACTTTTGCCACTCCTTATGCCAAGTGTTTGTCGCATACATCTTGGAAACGCTATTACATCAAAGACAGCTATCTTATGAGAGCTAACAAACTTTGCATCCCCGAGTTGTCTCTTCGTTTGTTGCTTTTGTAGGAATCGCATGGAGGAGGCTTAATGGGACACTTCGGACGCGACAAGACGTTCGCCACGCTCTCGAAGAGCTACTTTTGGCCAAAGATGTATCGGGACGTCAATCGTTTCACCAACCGGTGTTCTACATGTCACAAAGCTAAGTCCAAAGCTCCATCTCATGGTCTCTATATGTCGTTACTAATTCCATACCAACCATGGGAAGACATTAGCATGGACTTTGTACTTGGTTTGCCTAGAACTCGAAATGGTAAAGATTCCATATTTGTTGTTGTGGACCGTTTCTCAAAAATGGCACATTTTATTCATTGCCACAAGATAGACGATGCTTCACATGTTGCTAATCTCTTTTGTAGGGAAATTTTGCGTCTCCATGGTGTGCCAAAAACCATCGTCTCGGACCGCGACATCAAGTTCCTTAGCTACTTTTGGAAGACCCTATGCGCCAAGCTCGGAATCAAGCTACTCTTCTCCACGGCGTACCATCCTCAAACCGACGGCCAAACGGAAGTGACAAACCGCACACTCTCCGCTCTACTTCGAGTACTCATCAAGAAGAACATCAAGGAATGGGAGGAGTGTCTACCCATCGCCGAGTTCGCCTACAACCGAGCAAGACACTCAACGACTGGCAAGTCCCCTTTCAAGGTCGTCTACAGATTCAACCCTTTGTCACCATTGGATATTCTACCTCTACCACTCCAAGAGCGAATCAATTTGGACGCAAGTGCAAGAGCGACCCATATCAAGAAGGTGCATGAAGATACAAGAAACACCATCGAGCGCCAAGTACAACGCCTTGCGACCAAGCTCAACGTCAACAAGCACCCTATGATATTCAACATTGGAGACCTTGTGTGGCTACACCTTCGCAAGGACCTCTTTCCCCAAGAACGCAAGTCCAAACTTTGACCATGCACGGATGGACCATTCAAGGTGCTTGCATGCTACAACAACAACGCCTACAAGATCGACATCCCTCGTGACAAGTACTCCGTGAACGGCATCTTCAACATCAAAGATCTCTCGCCCTACCATGGTGATGATGATTTCGATCCGAGGATGGATCTTCCCCAAGGGAGAGGATATGATGCGGAGCATCCCAAGATCATCCCCATGGACGCACCCACACCTCCAACGGCACCACTTGGACCAATGACACGAGCCCGAGCCAAAGCTATCGAAGATAAGGTGAACTCACTCCTCTCCGAACTTCCACTTTCTATGCATGAGACATGGCTACTACCTAAGTCCGAGATGTTGTGCATGATTAGGTACCAAGAGGGTCCTCCCGAAGATGCGCATGAAGACGGACAAGTCCCCAAGTCCACGGATGAGGAGAACCAATGGAAGGAGCCAAGAGCATCTCCCAGGCCCCGGACATCCGGCCAAGGTCCCGGACATCCGGCCCCTGGAGCGCCTTCCTCTACAGCTGCTCAACCACCAAGTGCCTACAGGCCCCGGACATCCGGCCCCGCAAGCCCGGACATCCGGCCCTTCCCGAGGTCCCGGACATCCGGCCTCCTGCCCGAAAATCCGGACACCCCCGCACCCAAGAGCAACATGGCCAGCTTCACCAGCCCGGACATCCCCCCCCCATAGCCCGGACATCCGCCCCCCC
>NC_041388.1:267598879-267661371 GCF_002162155.2 Triticum dicoccoides
CGGACATCCGGCCCTCCATGAACGCCCGGACGTCCGGCCTCCCTATCTGCGCACAGTAAAGGGCCGAGGCCCGTGTACCCCTTCTACCCCCTAGACTATATATACTCCATCTCGTACAACTTTCTAGGGTTAGCAAATGTTTAGCTCAGATTTGTGAGAGAGCTTTGCTCATCCACTTGGTTACCTTCTCCACGGAGATTCGAGCCTCCACCGGAGAAGATCCCCCAAGCGGATTCAAGACCCCTTTTAGGGAAGAACTCAAGACCTCCTCACGGAGAAGACCGTTACCATTGTATCGTCCCTAGTTGATCGTGTACCGTGTATCGTTCCATGTATCCGAGGATCTAGCGCATGTGTAACTTGTTCTTGTCGGTTTAGTGTTTCTCTTGTGTTTCCCCTTGTGTTTCCCTCGTTATCCCCTCGTGTTCTTCACGGGATCCGCTCCTTTCGTGAAAGATCGGCCGATTAGGGTTCCACCCTACATCAAAAAGTATTAGTTTGTCATAAGTGGAGTTTGGCAAGGAAGAAATATATGCAATATAAAACATCCAAGGAAGAAAAAGAAATGCAAAACTAAACGTCAAAGAAGAAGAAGAATGCAAAACATTAGTGAAAATTTACGCCATGCATGAATGGAAACAAGGAAGAGAATAGGCAATATAAAACGTTCAAGAAAGAGGAAAAACATGTTAAAATATTAGTTTGTCATTAGTGAAATATTAGTTTCTCAGTAAAATATTTCCTCTCCTAGTTTGCACCATTCTCATTGGACTAGATGGTACCCAATGGTCCTCCCAAATATTGATTTTCTCCCCTGAGCCAACTCTCCAAATATGCCCCCTTCTGAATGTTTGAAGACCAGCAAAGATACTCTGCCAAGTGAAGGACAATCCTTTTTTTCCCGCATCTTACTTGTTCTCTTATCCCCCCTTCTTCTCGTGACTTGTTAAAATATTAGTTTGTCATTAGTGAAATATTAGTTTCTCAGTAAAATATTTCCTCTCCTAGTTTGCACCATTCTCATTGGACTAGATGGTACCCAATGGTCCTCCCAAATATTGATTTTCTCCCCTGAGCCAACTCTCCAAATATGCCCCCTTCTGAATGTTTGAAGATCAGCAAAGATACTCTGCCAAGTGAAGGACAATCCTTTTTTCCCCGCATCTTACTTGTTCTCTTATCCCCCCTTCTTCTTGTGACTTGTTGACCATGAATAATTGCCCCCTTCTTGTTTTCTTATGCCATGTTCTCCTACACCACTGATATTTTTTTGAGATACCGGTTCTTTGGAGGCTCGCCACAAATAACTTCTGCCTATAAGTCTTTGTACTAGTGATGTATATAAAAATAATATTTGCAATATAAAAGGGAAAACATCTATATCTATATCTATACCAATATAAAAAGATTCAAATGGGCAGATCCAACTGATCTCAACCATCAAACTAAGTCAATCCAACGATCTACACTACTCCAATGGCGAGCGTTCAACATGTTTAACGTGTAATTAATATCATACCAAATATTGCACTAATCACAGAATTATCATACAAATAATAGCATACCTAATATCCACGTGCAATTAATATATTGCCTAAATATCAACAAACGTGCGCATTTACTAGTTAGTGAAAGTATACGCCATGCGTGAATGAAAACAAGGAAGAGAATATGCAATATAAAATGTTCAAGAAAGAGAAAAAACATGTAAAAAAATCAGTTTGTCATAAGTGGAGTTTGGCAAGGAAGAAATATATGGAATATAAGACATCCAAGGAAGGAAAAGAAATGGAAAACTAAACATCAAAGAAGAAAAATGCAAACCATTAGTGAAAGTATATGTCCATGCATGAATGGAAACAAGAGAATAGGCAATATAAAATGTTCAAGAAAGAGGAAAAAACATGTAAAAATATTAGTTTGTCATAAGTGGGGTTTGGCAAGGAAGAAATATATGCAATATAAAACATCGAAGTCGAAGGAAGGAAAAGAAATGCAAAACTAAACGTCAAAGAAGGAGAAAATGCAAAATATTATTTTGTCAGAAGTGGGGTTTGGCAAAGAAGAAATATATGCAATATAAAACATCGAAGTCGAAGGAAGGAAAAGAAATGCAAAACTAAACGTCAAAGAAGAAGAAAATGCAAAATATTATTTTGTCAGAAGTGGGGTTTGAACCCACGCCCTCGTAAGAGGACCAGAACTTGAGTCTGGCGCCTTAGACCACTCGGCCATCCTGACTTGTTTGCCGTGGAAGCGTATAAATAATATATATACCTGAATCGCAGGATTTCAAAAATAACTCCTTGAACGTACCATATTTGATACGACGAAATTTTGCACCATGTCCAAAGTGACAAGAATTGGTACTCTCATGCACAGCAATAACATACTGAGAAAGTGTTTACAGTCAACATCCAGCCGTTCCTCCCTGTCAGAAATCGACAGTAAACAACAAGCAACAGCTCAGAAACGATGAACAGACCATCATTTCATAGCTTCCTAAGAATCAGCGGCACGCCGCTCCCGGGCTCCACGGTCAGCCTGAACACGGGTCGATGATCGTAGCTCGGCGAGAGTGCAAACTCAAACCTGGACAGCAGCAGCGACAGCACGACCTTGACCTCAACCATGGCGAGGTTCTGGCCGGCACACGTCCGGGGACCCACGCCGAACGGCATGTACATGTGGTGGGGCTTGTAGGCGCGTGCTATGCCTCCGGCAAACCTTCCCGGATCAAACTTGTCGCAGTCGGCGCCCCATGCCGAAGGGTCCCGGTGAGCCAGCATGATCGAGACCCTGATGTTGGTGCCTTTCGGGATGTCGATGCCGCCGAGGTTCAGGTCCTTCAGAGCTTCCCGCGTGACAAAGGAGGCTGGCGGGTACAGGCGGAGGGTCTCCTGGATCACCATCGTTAGCTGTAATACCATTATGCTTGTATTAGCACTTTGCACAAGTCAGTCAAAAGGCAAGCAAAAATATGCATTCAAGTAGTTATCAGAGGTTTGTTTACTCAGCAATATGTATGTTCATTCAGACCAAACATGCTAGTATTTATCTTGTTAATAAAAAAAAATCTCTCATTTACAAGAGCGAGGCTTGATCATACGTACCGTTTTCAACTTCCGTAGCTTGTCGAAGTCTAATGCTTCTCCATGACAAACGTCAAGGACTTCCACCCGAGCTCGGTCCTGCCATTCAGGGTGCGCTGCAAGAAGCATCAGGCACCACGCGGCAGTGCTCGAGGTTGTCTCATGTCCCGCGAAGTAGATGTTCTTGCAGTTGTCGACGATGAAATCCTCGGGTGTGCACGAAGAGAAGGAAGCGGCTTTAGAACCCTCAATGATGGAGTGCAGAAAAAACTTATTTGGTGTGGTTGCTGAATCATGCCCGTGCTTCTCGGCTATGTTCAAGATGAGGCTACGGATGCAACTCCCAAGGTTCCAAATCTCTCTGTTACTCTTTGTCGGTAAATATCTGTTTATTTCAAGCATATTATCACAAAAAAGTACTTCTCTATTAGATGACAACACATGAAAATCATGCTACTGCTTTTTTAAAAAGCAAAACATGTGTCAAATCATATTGGAGTAGTGGCTAGAAAACAACAGTCTGACGCTCAACTTCGACACACTACAGTTAGTATACCGTTACTAGTTCAAAATATCCATCATGTAGGTTTTCTATCTGTCTAACAAACACTGCCATCATAGTATGTGAAATAGCCTCTGGGGTTGATGTCAAATACATCATATATAAAGATAAAGATGATATGAATACATTGAACATACCTACTTCCAGGAACACCAATAAGCATACTTCGCTTCCCCATCAATTTCTGAAGTTGGCGAATTTTGTAAAATATCCCCTTGCCTTCGACAAAACTGCTTCCAAAAGAAGCTCTTGATATAACATCAGCTGAGAAGTTCCGCAAGAACTCATCAACTACAATCTCTGCCCTGCCTCCTTCAGACTCAACCTTTTCTTCCCATGAATTCAACATTGATAGTGCAGCATCCATCATCAAATTAACCATTCCCTGTGGATATTTCCACAATTAAGTTTAGTCTAATGGTGCATGTAGTAAGCATTTTTAAGCAAGCATCATTGTTGAACAACACCATGAAAAAACACTGTCTGAAGCATTTTTGCCTAAAAAAAGGCGTGTCTGAAGAAAAATACTCACGGTGAAGGCACAATTACCTTAACCTTGTCCATGAAGAATTCAGGTGCAATGACCTTTCGTTGGTGTACCCATAGGTCACCATTCGCCGTCAAAATTCCCATACCAAGAAGAGGTCCATGCTCTTTCTGCAAGTAGCTAGGCTTTCCAAGATCCAAAGACTTGCAACTGGCCAGCTCCTTCACCATGTCAGGATCTATGACATGTAGAGTTTGTATGCTTCCAGTAGCATACAAGTAGATGGAACCTGGCACAACATCAAATTTACGGCAACTTGCAAGGTTTAAATATGCAGCTCAGAGGCCATTTATCCATGTTATCGGGCCAAATCCCGCTGTATAATCAAAGATTTATAACAGTAAAATAATACACATGTCTACTTAAGCAGAACTTAAATACAAATATTCTTAAAAGCAAAGTTTATGTCAAGTTAATGGCTCAAAGTGAAGATTAGTCAACATATGGTGAGACACACTATATAGTGCATCATCGAAACGACTACGAAATTTTAGGAGATATCAGGTCCTCGTCAAAGAACATAACTGGCTTTAGCATCTAGCACCATCTACTCATCTTGAAACTACAAAAGGCCTCAATTTTTTTGTGATTATAATTGTGCATTCCCCATGAACCCCCCACAGATTCTGCTGTGCAAGAAAAATATATATCTCTTTCTACATGAACACTTCTAATAACAAAAGTTACAAATATATTTATTAAACATAGAATAGACTAGAATTCAGCAACCAAACAAATTGAAGCTAAATTCCTTACTGAAACTATCTACAGGTTTGTCAACATACCATAAACTCTGGTCCAGTGGAGGAAGTAAGGGAACAGAGTGGCCACATAATTTGAGGAGAAGCGATCTGTAGACCCTGCTCCCACTTCTTGATCAGACATGGCAAGTTTCTGGATTCTCCTCATCTCCGGTATGTTTCCGAAGAGGAAAGAAGGCTTGGGACCCTTCACTCCTTGGCTTCTCAGCTTCTGCCTGAGCCTCTCCGGCCTTAGCCATAGGGTGGTGTACAGGTAGGAGAAGAGAAGAGTGGAGAGGAAGACCGGAGGTAGCAGCAGTAGCCATTGCCGCGGTGAGAGGATCATCATCATGAGGGGGAGAGAGAGAGGATCATAGTATGTGAAGATACATATTTGCTGGGTGGTCCATGGTGCGCAGCTGGGAACAGGAAAAGTGCAAAACTACAAATTAGTCACTCACTCTGAAAGCAGCTGGCAGATAAGACAGTGCCAGTTTTCTAGAAGAAATAAATAAAGAATGCAAAACAAAGACCATAGTTATTTTGATTTGCCATACCCTGAGAGAGAAGCTTTGTCTGATTGCTATGACCAGAGCAGAGAGCACCCCCATCACAAAAACAATTTCGGTTCTAAATACAATACTCTTCGGCGGGTGAGGAGATGCGAAGCCCTGGTTGGTGGAACAATCTTAACACGCTCAACCTGCTTGCAAGGTCTCAGATAAATAGGTAATCATAGTACTAGGCTGCAAGAAGATGTAGACTGATACTTTCATGCACTGTATTTTATTATTGCAGGCGGCAGAGTATCAGTCCTGCACATGTTACCGTTCATACATGAGCATGATTATTAGTACTATATAAAACTAATCGACCATGATTACGCTAACAGCCAAATGATGAAAGGCTATGGCTAAGGAGCGCTGGCCCGAATTCAACAAAAAGAAAAAAAAAAGACTCGTGATTGAAACTGGAGATAGAGCAGATCAAAAAATTTAGATCCATTCCCCAAATCAAACAAGCAAGTATGTTTTTTTAAGAGATTAACCTGTAGGACTAAGAAACAGGAACGATTCCGAAGGATTGAGGAAGGACGAGCGTGGTGCTTGACGTTGGTCCGCCGCCGCCGGCAAAAAGAGCGTTACTCTTTGCCGCAACCCGCGAATCTAGGCTCACTGGGAAAAGGAAGGAATATTCCGCAGCTAATCTAGGCTCACTGGGAGTAGATGAATTTGGACTGTTCGTGGTTTGAGAGAGAAGAACCCTAGCTAAATTCCTCTAATGCAAATAGGTTTCCCTTTCTTTACTTTTCTCATTCCAGCACCATGGCTTTAAGGGCCAGTTCAATTTGCAGTGGTAGACAGAACTCAGTGCAGTTTATAAAACAGTAGTAAGAGCAACTCCAACGGCGCTTTTGTTAGCTTTTTATCCGTTTGGATCGGCCCAGCGGACACAAACGTCCGGCGTTGTATTTGGATCGACGCGAGCGCCCAACACTGACCCAACCCATTTTGTCGGCGTGTCAAAAAAAAGTCTTGTAAGCATTTTAAAAATGGGTTTGTCTAGGGCACATCTAGATGTGCCCTAGTTATTGCACATCTAAATGGCTCAATCAAACTAGGAGGGAAAGGGAAAAGAAAAAAAAAGAAAGAAAATGTTTGCACAGATCTTCATGTAAAATCAAGGACATGGGACTTACATGTGCAATACTTAGGACACATCTAGATGTGCTTTAGCAAAACTGTTTAAAAATAAATATATGCATTTAATTAAACATAAGAGCATCTCCAATAGCATGTGTATATTTGGATGTCTATATATTTATATAGACAATGGTCTAAAAAGATTCTTTCATATACACGTCCAGTTTTACATCAGAATGTCTATATACAGGGACCATGACAGGTGGGCCGTCGCTGGAGAGAGGAAGAAATCATAACTGCAGCTGATTTTAGACAACGCCTTCACATTGTCCAGGCGTGGACATTGTCGAGGTCGATATAGAGGATGTGTATATTTGGACGATCATATAGACAAGCTGTTGGACGCCTGTTTTTGGGTCACGTCGTGGAAAACGAGTATAGACATCCATATAGACAAGCTATTGGAGATGCTCTAAAAGCCGGCCACAAAGGCCCGCGAAAGTTCATATTACATTAATTAACATAAAAGACTAAAAACTAGGCGTCCTCGCGGCGGCGTCTGCGTCGGGGCCGGTGAGGTTGATTAGCGTCGGCGCAGGGCCGGCCCAGGGGAACGTCGTGTTCCAGAGGGCGGCGATGTCGGGCTGTGCCGCCGCTACCTGGGCCTGGCGCGCCTCATCTTCGGCCTCACGCTCGAGCATCTGCAGGCGTTCGCCCTCCCGGCGCTCCTCAGCCAGCCGAACGCGGCGCCAGTGGTCGAGGTAGGTCGCCTCCTGCTTCTTCGTCGTCCCGAGCCAGATCGGCGGAGCGCTGACCCACTCGCGCACTACTTCGGTCCAGGAGTAGCGCTCGAGGTAGGCCGGCTCCTCCGGCTCGGCTTTGGGCGGGGACGGCAGGGTCGCCGGCGGCACGACGCAGTCGCCCGACGCGGAGAGGGCCATGGCCTCCGCCATGGCAGCCTGGAAAGCCGCCTCCCTCTACCGCTCCTCCTCCTCCTCTCCTTAATGGTCGTCTGGTAGGCGGCCTCGGCCTCCTGGTCCTCGTCGAAGATAACGAGCGCGGGCGGTGGCAGGCTGCGGTCGACGCCGCGAACACTGCGTCGCCTCGCCTCCTTGTGCTCGACGGCGAACCATCGAGCCCAATTGGGCGAGTCGACGGCGTAGTGCGGTTCGGCGCGCTGCTCCGGCGCCAGCAACGCCCGTCGGCGCAGCACCTCCTTCACATGGGCCCTCGCCGTCCGCGGCGCCGCCGACACAGGGATCCTCTCCGGATCCAAATGCCAGTCATGTGGCAACGTCACATCGGGGTACGGCAGAGGCACGCGGTGGTGTCAGTGCCACTCGACCTGGTGCAACGGCACATTGATGCGCCGCCTCTGCCGGGGAGCGCGCGGCGGTGCGGGGAGGGCGGGGAGGGAGGGGGAATGGCAGGCGGGGGCCTTGCCCTTGCGGCTGCTGTCGATGCCGGAGAAGAAGCCCATGCTGGCGGTGGCTAGGGTTGTCGCCGGCGTGGGGGCAGGGGTGGCCAGATGGGGACGGGGGCGAGTGGCAGTGGATGAGGACGGCCCCGCCGCACGTCCGACTTAAAAAAGGACGACTGCCGTAGCTGGCGCGTGGGCCCAAGGTGGGCGGTCGTCATAAATTATGTTAACCGTGGTGGTTGGACGGCCGCCAGGTGGGGACGCGGCGGACGGCGAGGAGACGCGCGGCGCGTCCGCGCCAACGCATTGCAGGCGCAATTTTGGGCCGAAAATGGGTCGGCGCGAACGCCGGACGGACATGATTTGAGTTTGGGTCAGCATGTTAGGCCGCCGCTTTTGTCCACGCCGATCCGAATAGATGCGGGCGGACGAAATGGGTCACCCCATTGAAATTGCTCTAACTGAGAAGTAAAAAGACAACAACTAGCTTTAATCCTAGCCATCCGTGCATAGTTTAAAAAACCGGACCGAATCGAAAAAACCGAAACCGGCGACCTCAGTTGGTTTTTTAAGCTAATAAGACTACTATGCAATCAGATGAAGAAAACAGGTTGAACCAGCCGGTTTTTTGGAAACCGATGAAAAAACTGGGTCATTGAACCGGATAAAACCAAGATTTTTTTTATAGAAATTGGGAGAAGTGGAATTCGACCCCAGGATGTTTCAGCAGTACGCGAGGCCTGCCCAAGGCCCAATAACCAACTCGGTTGTGCTACTTGATGGTCCACTATATATAAATAATTTTATTTGACCATTTGTTCACACTATATTAACACATATATTACTCAACATATATTATTTTATTGCTTAAAAACCGACAATCAAATCGATAAACCGGCGGTCCGACCGATAAAAACCTAAACCGACAACCTTTTCGGTTCAGTTTTTTAAACTATGCATCCATAGCGTTCGTCTTCAGTGGATCTTGTCCCCCTGTTATCTGAAGAGATGTCGATGACACCAGACAGTGTTTGGTTCAGTAGCATTCAGTCACGCCAACTCCAACTCACCAAAGCATACAAACATGGATTTGGTTCGTTTCTTTATCCGTTTGGATCGGTCAGGTAAACATTGAACGTCGACACCTGTTTTTAGCTGTGGTACGTAGGTGCGCCCCGCATTTCAGACTTGGGTGTTAAAAAATCCAAAAAACATAAAAAATAGTATAAACTTAATATCTAAACCGTCAAGGAAAGTCCACTTACAATTTAAACTTAAACACATGGAAAAAAAACTTTGAAAAAAAAAAGCAGACCCATAGCCTTAGAAATTGTCGTTGTCGTCCTCATTGGTCAGATCTACGAACGTCGGCACCTCCATCCACAAGAAGGCCTGCTAGTAGGCTGTCAGCGCCGCCGTCTATCGCTCGGCTTCTAGGACATGCTGCTCTGCCTACTCGTCGGTCGTGCCCAGCCAAACGGGTGTGCACAACACGTAGACTAGCACAATGCTTGTCCACGACCAACACTGCACGCTATCCAAGACTTGTATCATTTGATGATGCCATGTGAATAGCTAGAAACATGTGAAGTGTATGACTAAGCCAATAACAAAAGTTTCTGAAGGAGACCAGAGCACGTTACCATGAGACAAAAGATTCTCTTTCTAAAGAGATTTGATTCGGAACTCTTATATGTCCAAGGTCAACATGGAACTTCTTTCATAGGTTTTTCCTTACTTTATCTGTGTCAACAAACAATTCAAAATATCTAGGATTTTTTTGGAAAGTTTCGGGAAAAAAATTGAAATGGAATACTATAGAATAAAGCTAAAAATAATAAGTCGTATATAGAAGAGCCCAGATTTCAAATGAAGAAATGGAAACTCGCGCCAGATGCTGGTGGCGGTGGGGGCATGTTGGCCTTCACGGCGGCCGTCGAATCTGCCAGTGCATGCGCAAGTCCTGGCCACCTGAAGATCCAACTCCTCGTAGTCCCACCTGTTGGCCTCTTCGAGCGCCACGAGATAGACCTCCTCCTCCCGGTCTTCCTCCTTCACCACCACCAGCGGTGGAGCGCGTGCAACCGTCACACCCAAGCTCTGTTGGCGGCGGGCGGCGGGCTCAGTGGCAAACCAAGCGTCCTAGTTGGCCAAGTCCACTGTGTAGTCTGGGTGGCGGCGGAGCTTGGGCAAGAGACCGATTGCGACACCGCCGACACTAGCACATGTCGCGGTTGAGGTGCCAACCGTGTGGCAGATTTACGTCCAACCACGATGCCGAGATGTGATGCTGCCAAAAATATCTGAATTGGTGGACAGGGAGGTAGAGCCGCTGGCATGCCAGCCGCGGCGCAATGGTGAAGTTAGCCGTCCGGCGCCCAGACGACGAGCTAGCCTCGTGGTTGTGCTTTGCCGCAGAGCTTGCTGAACCCCCATGGCGACAGCTAGGACTGGTTTCTCGGGAGGATGGGCGAAAAGAGAAGACGGAGACTAGGGAGAAGAAGTGGATTGGACTGGCCGCCCCCCTACATCGGCATTAAAAAGGACGGGTGTGGACTATATTGTCTGGCTGATGTGCAGGCCCAGCCGCACGCGTGCTATTTAATAGGACGATGGGCAGTAGTTGGACTGCCCACACATGGACCCGAGGCGCACCGAGCTAATGAGCGGTGCCTCCGTCTCGTGTTTATGGACGCAAATCGAACCCAAATTTAAGGCAAAAATGTACCTGAGCAAACACACATACTATTTGCGGTTTGGTGGGTGTGATTGGCCCATGGACCCAAACGAACACAAGCGGACCAAATGGATTGGCTCAGGGCCCTAAGAGCAACTCCAACGGGCCGACCCAAACGGACGGTGATTTTGTCCGCTTTTGTCCGTCTGGTTTCGCCGCACGCCTGGCGTCCGCCCTGTTTTAGATATGGGTCGACAGCACGCCCAACGCGCCGACCCATATGTGCCAGCGTGGCCGATTGGCCACCCTATTTCAACAAATAGCTCATTTTTGCATTGATTTTGCATTTAAACATATAGTCAAATAACATAGTTTGAACCGAATAAAATAGCATAGTTTTACAAGCCGAATAAAAATAAAAATGTCTCCCATAGTTTTGCAAGCCGAATAAAGAAGATACATCTATTGGTTGCCAACATGAGCCCACATATACTCAACCAAATCATTTTGCAGTCGCACGCGAGTTTTCCAATCACACATGTCATGATGAAATTGGATGAACTGTTCAAACGTTGCCGCTCCGCCATGCTCAGACACAACATTCTCATCCTAAAACTGAAACCCTTGATCGTACAGACGTTCCGGACGCTCATCTTCTACGATCATATTGTGCATGATCACACAAGCAGTCATCACCTCCCACAGTTTCTACGTGCTTCAAGTATTAGCAGGATACCGAACGATGCCCCATCGAGATTGCAAAACACCAAAGACACGCTCGACATCCTTCCTAGCACTCTCTTGCTCTTGGGAAAATCTTTTCCTTTTCCCTCCGACAGGGTTGGGAATTGTCTTGACAATAGCGGTCCACTGACGATAGGTACCGTCACCCAAGTAGTATCCTT
Source organism: Triticum dicoccoides (assembly GCF_002162155.2). Taxonomy (NCBI): domain Eukaryota; kingdom Viridiplantae; phylum Streptophyta; class Magnoliopsida; order Poales; family Poaceae; genus Triticum; species Triticum dicoccoides. The sequence goes on from NC_041388.1 coordinate 267,610,466, forward strand.
TGTCGTAGTTGTGGCCGTTGATAGTAAAGTTTATCGGTGGGCTGTTGCCTTCGGCAAGCCTAGCAAACACCGGCGAGCGCTGAAGCACGTTGATATCATTGTGTGATCCGGCCATGCCAAAGAAAGAGTGACAGATCCAGAGATCTTGAGACGCCACGGCCTTTAGTATGATAGTACAAGCCCTGACATGGCCCTTATACTGCCCTTGCCAAGCAGAAGGGCAATTCTTCCACTCCCAGTGCATATAGTCTATGTTGCCAAGCATCCCTGGGAAGCCCCTGCTAGCATTCATCACCAATAAATGGGTTGTATCTTCAGGAGTTGGCTCTCTCAAGTACTCAGGGCCAAACACAGCAATAACAGCCTTGCAGAACTTATACAGAGACTCTAGGTATGTAGACTCACTCATACGGACGTACTCGTCAATGAGATCACCGGGCACTCCGTATGCAGGCATTCGGATGGCGGCAGTGCATTTCTGATAAGAGGAGAAACCAATCTTGCCAAAGGCATCCTCTTTGCACTCGAAATAGTCATCGTAGCCGACCACCCCCTCTCTAATACGGTTGAAAAGATGACTATTCATACGGAAACGACGGTAGAATTTTTGATGTTTGAACAACAGATTTGTTGTATCAAAGTAGTCTTTCTAAAGAAGGAAATGTCCGCTCTCTTGGCTGCGATTCAACGCTGGAAGGTGGCCCGGAATGGAGCCATGAAACAACGGCCGCTGGCTGTTGAGGTGGTGATGGACCAACACGGCATCCAATATCTCCTCCTGGTCACCGAACGACGAATCGTCGGAGTCGCAAAGGAAATTGTGAAAAAAGAACTTGTCGGCAGAATCCATTTTGTACCTTGTCAAACTGTCGAACAGTTTGCGGGCGTCGATGAAGGAGACGGACGACGAAGGGAGTCGCGGCGCGCATGGACCAGCTAGCTGCCCTGCCGGCGTCCGACGAACGGGCCGGCGTCCGACGAGCGGGCCGACGTCCGACGAGCATGCCGGTGAGGATCTGGCCGGGGCGGCGAGGCGGCTTCTTGGTCGCGGTCGCGGCTGTGTCAGGGGGTGGGAAGCAGCCGGCTCCCCGGCGGCAAGACGGCGGTGGCGGGCGACGTGGGAGGTGGCGGCGTTGCTGAGCGGATGTTGCGGCGCCGGCAGCTGGTAGAGTCGCCGGAAAAAATGGGCGACTGCGTCGGCGACGAAGGAGGCGGGCGAGGGTTGCTGTTGGATGAAGGGCAATGTGCCATCGATCAGCGGGCCCGAAGGGAGAAGAAGGCGAGCGCGCGCGTCCATCTCGTGTCTGCGCCGACGCTAATAAAAAAATGGACAGGTCGGATCGTTGATCCCAAGTAGGAGGACGAGTCATGCCATTCATCCTTCGAAAGCAAAGCGGGTTACATACAATACGTGTCTCCCACTGTCTGTTGTTACAACAAATGGACGTACCGTACGGTTTCAGCAAGATACACAGGATCCTAGAACGTTTTCTGACACGTTATGATAAAAAGTTTCTGAATTTTTAAAGGAGTATTCAAGTAGTATTTCTTCCTATTGTTATGCAAGTGTCTGCTGAAGTACTATTTGTTGATGTTGTTCTACTTCTTGTACTCCTAGTTCATGCTGGAGTGCTGCTTGTTCCTGTTGTTCTACTGTTGTAGTGCTGGAGTAGATTGTTTACTGTAAATTGTTTGTACTCTGAAGAATAAGATGTACTATATCAGTAGGAGTACTCCAGTAGCTATAGCAGTAGAACAAGTAGCAAGTTTTTACAGTAGAGCTACTCCATTAAAATTCAGTTACATGTATCAATAGTACTCCAACAGATAATGATGTAGGGTAGGAACCCTATCGCCCGATCTTTCACGAAAGGAGCGGAATCCCGCGAAGAACACGAAGAACACAAAAGGGAAAACGAGAGAAAACACTCAAACCAACATGAATAGATCACACATGTGCTAGATCCTTGAATACATAAAGTAAGATACATGATCCACGATCAACTAGGGACGATACAAAGGGTAGCCGGTTCTTCTCCGTGAGGAGGTCTTGAATCCACAAGGGGATCTTCCCGTAAAGGGGTCTTGAATCCAAGGTGGATCTTCTCCGAAGAGGGGCCGCGGTCTCTCTCAAGGAGTAGACCCGATATGGATGAGCGTAGCTCTATCTCTCAAATGAGCTATCACAATGCTACCCTCAAATGGTGGAGGTGGAGGAGTATATATAGTGAAGGGGTAAGTGAAGGGGTACATGGGCCTCAGCCTGCAACTGGACACAGCCAGGTACCGGACGTCCGCTGGGGACCGGTCATCCGGTGGCTCGTGGGCGGCCGGACGTCCGGTAGGGGCCGGTCGTCCGCTCGTTCTGGCTCAGATGCTGGTGTAGCGGATTTCCGGTCTGGACTGGTCGTCCGGTCGTCGGTCGTCCGGAGGCGTCAGACGTCCGCACGTTTGGCTCGGGTGCAGGGACACCGGTGTCCGGTCTGGACCGGTCGTCCGGTGGATCTTCAGGCGCCGGACGTCCGGACCCGACCTGTCGTCTAGTGGCTGGAGCTTCTTCGACGGCTCTTCTTCTTGCGTCTTCGTTTCCACGCTTCCCTCGCGGATGGTGTAGGTGTTCCTTGGCGCTTGCACTCCTCCACGTCGTCCGCAGCGTTCCGACAATACCTATGCATGCACACGGGAGAAGTGTCAAGTAGTATACCATCCTCGAAGGGGTCAAGTGAGCACGTGTAAAGGATATGATTCACCTTTGTGTATGTGAAGTAGAGGTCGCATGTGTCACTTGCCAAACGGACTCTTGACATGATGATGTCCGTAGGATGCTTCGCATCATCTCCCCTCCCTTGGGAAAGATCCGACCTCGGATCGAAAACCAAATCACCATGGGAAAGAGATGGCTTCGCCGTGTAGGAGTGGACGTTCACCAAGTAGTCGTCATCTTCAAGCTTGAAGTGGGCACTCTCCAATGTCGCACCATCTTGGGATTCCTTCAAAATGAGCAAGGACAACAAACACTTGGAAAAATGAATTTGGTTAGCGTTAGTGCAAAACCAAGCATTCAAGAGGCGATTCACCAAACAAGTGTCGTCATCATGCAAAGCATATGGTGTGACAAAGGATTGTGACATGGCATATAAGCGCATAAATTGAGCACAAGCAAAGATATCATGGGGACGAGCATGTAAATGGTTGTCATCAACCGCATGAAGTGAGTAAGTATGAATCATTGGTGATGCAACAAGGCAAGCAATCATAGGAATCAAGTCGTGCAAGCTAGTAGTGCAAAGATGCAACATACTAGAGGAAAGCATGGCAATCATGTCATCTGAGCAAATAATAGTCATAGGCAATGTACATGACATATCGCAAGCACGAACACAAAGCAAGATCATAGTATCATCATAGGCATGGGACACAAAGTAAACATGGCAATAACAAGCAATGTCTCCACCAAGCTTGCAAATACGCATACAAGCATGAGAATCAATCATCATGTGTAATGCAAAGCATGGGTCACGAATGCATGGCAAAAGGATAATAATGAGCATATCATGCAAAGTGATCATGGCAAGATGGGCATAGAATATGTAGTGGACAATAACCCATAGCCAAGTGAGGGTCATGTAGAAGAAATGCGCGAAGTCTTTGCACGAAAGGAACGGTGGGAAAGACAATCCATGGGATCTCAAGTCATCGTTGCTCTCTAGAGCTCGTTTTGTTAACTCATGGGATTGCGAGGTTGACAAGAATTCATGGGTACCTACACAAAAGAGACACAAATGAAAGAAATTGTGTGTGTGGTAAATGTACACATCATCCATCATGATGTGTATGTGCATGTGAAAGTTAGCACAAGATAAGCGTTGCTCAAAGAAATTTGATGCATGGTATAAGAACATGTCATCCATTATGAAAGAATAGTTATTGTATATAACATGATGGGGATGCAAATTGAGCATACAAGTATATGGCACATCAATAGCATGTTTATTCGTGGGAAGCATATTGTGCACATAAGTATTGGGATCATGCAATGGATGGGAGTGATCAAAATCTCCAACCATGTATGAGGAAACTATGGGGGTCTCCTCATGTGCAATATTTGAAATATCATACGGAGAAAATGGGCAACATCCAAAATAATGCATATCCGAAGCTAGGTGGTCATGGCATGGCATATGAGATAAATAATGCAAAGGGAGCATATCAATATCATCACAAGAGAAACAAATGCCAATAACCATAGGCTTGTCATCTATGCCATAAGTGCAAATTGGGTTAATCTTAATGGCATATGCATAGTCACTATGAAGAGATTGCAAATATGACATGTGGTCGATCTCATGCATAGCATATGACAAGTCAAGCGAATTGGCAAACATGATGTGACCGAGAGAATTAGCACAAGAAATCCTATGTAACATGGCATCACAACTAATAGACTCCACATGGCAATCATCATACTCATCATAAATGGGTAAATCATCGCATGGGGAAGTCATACTAGCATGAAGCATGTCAATAGGGGGATCAACATCATGCAAGCAATTAATGTCATGAATGTCCACTAGTGGGACTAGAGCATCACCTTCACCTATGTTACCTTGTTCATTCCACTCAAGTGGTGTAGGTGAGGTGGAAAGACCAAATGGTGGTCAAGATCATCATTGTGATGGAACCATGTGGGGGTGCATCATATTCCACCATGACCATCGTCTTGTCCAAAGGTAGGGCGAAGTCGTCGAGAAGCGGCGCATCATCATATAAGGGACCTAGCACCAAATGAGAAGACACAATAAAGGTAGAGGTCAAGTCGTTAGTGTTAAAAGTGGCCTCACATGACCTATCAACTGGACACAGCCAGGTACCGGACGTCCGCTGGGGACCGGTCATCCGGTGGCTCGTGGGCGGCCGGACGTCCGGTAGGGGCCGGTCGTCCGCTCGTTCTGGCTCGGATGCTGGTGTAGCGGATTTCCGGTCTGGACCGGTCGTCCGGTCGCCGATCGTCCGAAGGCGTTAGACGTCCGCTTGTTTGGCTCGGGTGCAGGGACACCGGTCGTCCGGTCTAGACCGGTCGTCCGGTGGATCTTCAGGCACCGGACGTCCGGACCCGACCGGTCGTCCGGTGGCTGGAGCTTCTTTGACAGCTCTTCTTCTTGCGTCTTCGTTTCCACGCTTCCCTCGGATGGTGTAGGTGTTCCTTGGCGCTTGCACTCCTCCACGTCGTCCGCAGCGTTCCGACAATACCTATGCATGCACACGAGAGAAGTGTCAAGTAGTATATCATCCTCGAAGGGGTCAAGTGAGCACGTGTAAAGGATATGATTCACCTTTGTGTATGTGAAGTAGAGGTCGCACGTGTCACTTGCCAAACGGACTCTTGACATGGTGATGTCCGTAGGATGCTCCGCATCAGATAACATGAATTCAGATATAGTAACAAGTTAACATGAATTTGACTAAACATGAATTTAATATGAATTTAGGTAACAAGCTTTTTACAGTAGTCCTGCAGTATTCCAGCAGACTATTCTTGTGTATCTTGAATTTAACTGAAATTGACACGAATTCAGTAACAAGTTTAACAGTACAGGACATGAATTTAACTGAATTACTCCAGTAACAAGTTTAACAAGTGTCATGTTGTATTAAACAAGTAATCTGCTGCTTGCTGCTTGCTGCTTGCTGTTTGCTTGCTTCGTGTAACATGTGCTGCTGAAGACGAGTAGTTGTAGCTAGGAAGATGATGCATAGTAGTTTTATGTTGTTGTAGTAGTTGTAGGATGTTGTTGTAGTTGAAGTTGCAGGAGTAGATAATGGAGTATTGCCAATTTACTGTTGGTAAAGATGTTGAACACACAACTGCTGTTTACTCCAGTGATAGGAGTAGTGGTGGACTTGCTCTAGATTTTAGGATTTCTTTTCTTCTAGTTCTAGGATTAAATTTGTTGTAGTATGCGTGGTGCTGTAGAGTACAACGTATCAGGTGCACCCACACTTATGGTGCTACCGGTGCACCGAATGCCGTACAACATTTTTAAAAATCTGAACAAAATTCTAGCACATTGACACAACATCAATGTATGTCATCACAAAATTTCGTATCAAAATTTGAAACCTTCATTGAGATACAAAATTGACATCTGGGCCAAATCTAAAGCCCAACGTATGTTACGTACTATTCAGTGTTGAATTGGTCATTTTCTGTTTTAGGAGCTATGTTTTGAATTTTGACTTGAAATTTTGTGACAATATATATTAATGTTGTGTGAATGTGCTAAATTTCTTTCAGAATTTTTTGAACATTTAAAATGTGTAACGTGAGTTCGGTGCACCGGTAGCACCACAAGCACCGGTGCACGAGATAATCACAAGTCGAAATTCAAAACATAGCTCCTAAAACAAAAATGACAAATTCAGCATTGAATAGTAAGTATGTAACATAAGTTAGGCTTTAGATTTGGCCTATTATCACACTGATGTCAATTTTGTATCTCAATGAAGGTTTCAAATTTTGATACGAAATTTTGTGACAACATACATTGATGTTGTGTCAATGTGCTATAATTTTTTTCAGATTTTTAAAAATATTGTACGGCATTCGGTGCACCAGTAGCACTATAAGTGTGGGTGCACCGGATACGTTCCCGTAGTTAGAATACTTCCAATACTCCATGTTAGGCACAAAGCATTGTGCTTTGGAATACTCCTTTCTTTGGCCTCTCCTTGCCTTTCCTCTCTTCCCCTCTCATCTCCTACTCCTAAGTTTCTCCTCTCCAACAAACGACAGAAAATTCATGAAATTTCCCATCTACTCTCGTCTCCTAAGAAAATTCAGATAATTTTATAAAATTCAGAAACTTGGAGTAATTTCAACAAAACCATTACAAAATTCAGAAACTTTCATGAAATACAGAAAATAGTCATACTCCTTTACAAACTTATGGAGTAAAAATGATCATACAAATGGAGTAAAAACATGGAGTAAAAAAATCCACTCCACACAAGCCTTTGCGAACATATGGAGTAAAAATGATCACACAAATGCTCAATGGGCATCTTGTTAATTCTTGCAAACATATGGGGTAATAACAAAATTCTTACAAATACTCTAACATACTCCACACAAACATATGGATTACAAAATTCTTACAAACAATATGGAGAAATTCCACACAAGCCTTTCATCACAAACCTCTCCACACAAGCCTATCCACACAAGCCTTTCATCACAAGCCTCTCCACACAAACCTTTCATCACAAACCTCTCCACACAAGTCTTTCATCACAAGCCTCTCTACACAAGTCTTTCCACACAAGGCTGAATGGACATCTTGTCCTAGAATCTCCAAGGCATTTTCATAGACTTTACGAGAAAAATGAATCCTAGGAGGTAGCATTCCATCCCTTTCAAATCTTTGCTTGTTCACATGTGGAATTTTGAAAGAGTTCCCTCCTCCATACTTTACTGAATTTAAATTTAGTTAACTGCTTTTCTGAATTTAAATGCAATTAAGTACATTTTAATGCATTTTAACACTTAAGTGCATTTATATGTAGTTAAACTGAATTTGAAAGTTAATGACTTCAGTAAACTAAATTAAGTAAAGCTAACTAAATTTAAATTCAGTTAACTGAATTTTAAATTCACTGTAATTTAGTTAACTTTAAAAGATGAATTCACTAAATTTACCTCCTTATCCTCCAGGCTGATCATCTTCTCCTTCAGGTTGATGATCTTCTTTGCCACAGATTGATCCTCATCTTCTCCAGGTGGGGAGAAATTCAGGTCAAAGTTCATCTTCTATTGGTGCTGGGAGAACAAGAAGAGATCTGCTGGTAGGCAACTTGATTTACTTGCTCTACTGCTGCTCTATTGCAACTGCTGCTTGCTTTACTTCTGCTTTGCTCCAACTTGATTTACTGCTCTGCTGCTCTTGATCATGCATGGAGTATCACCAAGTCTTTCTACTCCAGTTTCTAATTCACCAACATGGAGTATGGAGTATCACAATTGCAGTTTGAACAAGGCGAGGACATGAGGTGAGCAGGGTGAAGTATGCGGACATGGGGCGAGCAGGGCAAGGAAGAGCCTGGGCTCGGAGGTGGCCTCCACCTGGGCGAGGGCGGGCACGCTGGTGCTGGTGCGGGGACACTCTGGTCTTGGTGCGGTGACGCGCCGATGCTAGCGCAGGGCTGGCGTTGGTGCACGGCGAGGAAGAAGCAGGATCGAGACAAATTTGAAAATCAAACTGTTGAGGGTAGAAATGACTATTCACACTGTTTTGAGGACTGTCTGAAAACTCAAAAACGTCTTATATTTTGAGACATAGGAAGTATATATGTGGCTCGCACGCCTGGTGAGTGTTGACTGTCCAAGTTCAGAGTCTGGTCGACTACAGGTCAATGAGCAACGATGGTGATCACAGCTTCTTCACCACCAATGGCATGCCGAACCCTGGCTCGATGGTCAGCCGGAACACCGGCGCGTGGCGGTACGTCGGCGACGGCGAGAAGGCGAACCTGCTCAGCAGGCGCGCCAGCACCACCTTCAGCTCCGTCATCGCCAGGTTCTGCCCGATGCAGGTCCTGGAGCCGAGCCCAAATGGCGTGTACATGTGCGCCGGCTTGCACGCCCCAGCCACACCGTTGGCAAACCGGCCCGGGCGGAACTCGTCGGCGTCGGGGCCCCAGGCTTCCTTGTCCAGGTGCAGCATCGATCTGGTCACCTGGACGATCGTTCCGCGGGGCACATCCAGGTCGCCGATCTTTATGTCCGTCAGGGCTTCACGCATCATCAGCAACGCCGGTGGGTACAGACGGAGAGTTTCTTGGATCACCATCGTCAGCTGCATTTCGGTGCCAGGTGCAATGCATGAATAGCAAATACACGATGTCTAGATATATGATGATGATGGACAGAATGTTAACTGCTCACAATTTTCAGTCGGTGGAGGGCGTCGACGTCCAACGTGCTCCTCGCATGGCAAACCTCCAGCGCCTCGACACGGGCGCGCTCCTGCCACTCCGGGTGTTTGGCCAGTAACATCAGGCACCAAATGGCGGTGACCGCCGTGCTCTCGTGCCCTGCAAAGTATATGGTCTTGCAGTTGCCAACGATGAAGTCCTCGGCAGTGCCGCCATGGCCAGCACCATGGGAGCCTTTGATGATCGCACGCAGAAGACCGTTATGAGTTGCCTCATTCTCAGCTCCACTCTCGTTCCCGTTGTCCTTTGCCAGTTCCAAGATCAGTAGCCTGACTCTCTCAACCAGATTCCGTATCTCTCGGTTGCTCTTGGTAGGCAGATGCTTCCTGCAACAGCATGAAAGAACTAAGCATGATTCGCCACCCCTTAGTTGTTTCATGTACAGTCCACTGAAATAAATGCCTTCCTACTTCCCTGGCCGAACGTATAGAAAAATACTGGATTAAGCATGGAATATGGATTAACAATATTTTTTACTTACCACAGTGCAGAGAGTCCAACAAATGCATCCTGTTGAGAAATCGCCTTTTGAAGCTTCCTGAGCATGCAGAATATCTCTTCTCCTTTTGCGAAGCTACTCCCGAAGCAAGCCCTGGCGATTACATCTGCTGAGATGTTCCGCACATAATCATCGACAACTATCTCTGTGCTACCTCCTGCACTGTCGAGAATGTTCTCCCATGCTTCTAGCAGCGGAGCAGTTGCATCTTCAATCAGCTGTATCATACCCTGCATATATACAGCATTGCATACCTAAAGCCATGAATACTAGTCCAGGTTAACTGTAAGCAAACTGTGTGTCACTACCTTGATCTTGTCCATGAAGAACTCTGGCGCCATGGTCTTCCTCTGATAGGCCCATTCGTCACCATTCACCGTAAATAACCCTCCCCCTAGAAGGGCTTTTCGAGTTTTCTTCAGATAATTAGGCTTCCCGAGCTCTGATGGTGTCCAGTGGTCTATGTCCTTTACCATGTCTGGCTGAGAAACATGCAATATCTCCCGACCTCCTGACGAGTAAAGGAACACAGAGCCTGTCCCAAATTAATACTTTCAGTTACTTCCATGTTCGAAGAAAAGACATATATGAATGCATAACAAACTTATTTAATTCTTAGATGCACTTAGATTGAACTGACATCGAATATTCTTTTTTTTCCCTTGAATACAACTAATTGTGTCACTTTCATTAGAAAGGTGTCAAGAAAGCAAAAAGTACAGCAAGCGAAACAGAAAACATTTACCTAGGCCTAGTATGAAATGGAAACCGAAGACAACCGGAGAACCTAGAAAACACACTGAAAAGAACAGAGATAAACTAAAACTACAGCAAGGCCTCGGCCTAAGAACCATCTGGAGGTCTAGTGTGCAGAAGGAACCTTCTCAGCACACTTCGCACCTGCTAGCTGCCATTGCCCTGCTTTGACCAAGATGGTGCCTACCAGATACTGGCTATGCAGGCAGCTCAGCCAAACACACATGAGTTCTACAGTATACAGAGCCGCCACAACGTCTACATGAGTGACCGAGCTCCCTTCATCTCGCCAACGCTGACTCGCTCTGCCACGCTAAGAAACCAGTCAAGAAACTGATATATGGCTTTTGGGTGGGTAATGGTCTGAAGACCATAATGGGCTAGAACTGAGTGCCAGACCTGCTGGGCTAAAGCATACTCGGACAACAAGTGAGATATAGTCTCTTCCTGCTTGAAAAAAGGGCAAACCTTAGGGTGATCCAACTGTCGCCTCACTAGATGATCTGCTATCCAGCACCGGTTTGCGCGACCAACCATGCGGAAATTTTGCTTTCAAAGGCACCCAACAGCCCAACGTTGAGTTCCAGGCCGGCGACTAGACCATGCCGGCAAAATGATTTTGACAGGCTGATTTGGCCGAGTAGAGCCTGGACTCAGTCCAACACCAAACAAGCTGGTCGATAACTTCAGAGTCGAGGTCTATACCATCACCAGATGAAGAAATTCCATCAATCCTTGCACATTTAGTGCTCAGCTGATGCCCTGGATCCACCGATTTTGGTGCAGCATCGCGCTGATGGTCCTAGCCTTGAGCGTCCGAGATCCAACCACCACCGGTGCCAATTCAGCGATGGACTGCCCTCCGGTCCATCTGAGAGTCCAGAAGAGGGTTTGCTGACTGTCGCCAACTGCAACCCTGGAGGCCGTGTGGAGAAGTGCGGTGACGTGCCGGCTAGCTTTGATCAGAAGTTGCGACCAAGGTTGAGAGGTGTCAGCTTATTGCAACCAAGGCCAGCACACCCTCAACGACCAGTTCGCCTTTCTCAGGTCTTTTATGCCCAGGCCACCCAACTCAATAGGGTGGCAGATATCACGCAACATGACCGAGCAGCTACCACCGCTGGCGTCTTGCCAGCCCATCCAACAGAAGCTCCCTGTTTTTTATCAATGGCTTCCCGCAGCCACCACGGCATATCAATCGCCAGCATGGTATCGATGGGGGCAGCCGAGATCACCGCGCAGATCATCTGATCATGACGAGCATGCCACCTTTCATGGGCATGCCAGCCTCTTCTGGATGCTGGTGCGCAACCCTGGTGCCACACCAAAGGTTCTCAGAAGCTGAAGAATAGTGCCGCACGTATAACTAAGAATAAAGCTGATCATCGTTACATTCTAAAATACCTGCACCTTCTACCAAAGCATAACTTGCATGATATTTAAGTGGTTGGCAAATGAATAGCCTTGCAACACAAAAAAAAGGGAAAAGGTACAGATTCAGTCAATGGAAATATTAATCACAAGTTACTTATTGATTGCATCATCCACGTGAGTACATGACTGTTCAGAGTTGAAAGTCATCTTGATACAAAATGACAGAGAAGTGTAAGTGAATGTTTTGATTGCATAGTTGGGTGCACACAGTCATGGCTTATCGTGCAAAAACAAATTCACTTGTCAAGGGAGAGTTGAGTTTTTTCATCCTTTAAACTGTAAAAATCTAATACTCCATTCCTCCATTCCTAAATACTTCTTGGAAAATATGTTAGTTCAAGTTTTTCCATCCTTTAAACAAATTCACTTGTCAAGGAAAATCTAATACTTCTTGCAAAAACAAATTCACTTGTCAAGGGAGTACTTCTCAAGTTTAAACACACTTGAAAGCAACTTAGCGGTGGTGGATGCATTGTCCATAAAAGTATTTGGTACTACATTATTTATAAGACTATCTACTACCTCCATTCCTACATATAAGACGTCGGGGCAGTTTAATAGTATGTACTAACCTAAGGTGAATGCAAGGATACGGGATTCAACTATTTAAGGGTTGTAGACTGTAGTTCTACTTTTTGAAAATATTTTAGTTGAAGTAGTACATAGATATAAGATGTTTTGGAAAATATGTTAGTTGAAGTAGTACATAGATATAAGATGTTTTGGAAAATATGTACTCCCTCCGTTCACAAATATAAGATCTTTTGGATATTTCAATATGGACTACATACAGACTGAAATGAGTGAACAAACACACTAAAACGTGTATATATACATCCGATTCAGAAAAAAGTTAGAACATCTTATTTGTAAACGGAGGGAGTACTTCTTTGCTTTCTTGTTTTGAGCTTTTCTTTGAGGCTGTGTTGTATGGATCTGGTGCCATCTTGGCGTTTTCTTCTAATACAAAACAACATGCATTTGTGTGTGTGTTCGAGAAAAAAGAAGTAATCTGTACTGTCAACGCTGTAAGAAAATCGCAGTGATAGAGAGTAGCAGGTACTTTAGTCTTGTGACCCTGAATGCAAAAATATAAAATATTCATGACATGGGTCAGGACAACTGACAACAGAAGTTTAATATTTTGTGCTCTTTTGTCAGCTTCTACCCACTTGCCCCATTGATTTACTAATGTGCCTAAGATTATGACAAATGTAAAAAAATCTGATCAATAGCAATTAAGTACTAATAATGAGTTGTGTAACATGGATTAGGTATTACTTACCCTTGAAAAGGACAAACAAACTCACTAGAAAAATGCGACATAGCCATTTCTCTGACAACCGCTGTTTAAAGAGCTTGATGTTACTGACTCACTTGTGTAGATCCATATACCATATAAAATGTCAGTGTACAAATCAATCAAAAGATTTTTGTTAACTAAATCGTTTTCCAAAGCAGTGCAATCTCTGGAACTGATTCGTGGGGAAAATTTTGCCTCACAAAATTTGTAAGTGACCAGAAATGTCTATCTAATAAAGATCAAGATCACAGCATCAGCCTGAAATATTCACATACAAACATAGCAAGATCATAGCATCAAAAGAAACTTGCATACATACCATAAATTTCCTTCCAGACAAGGATGTGAGGGAAGAGGGTGGAGATGTAGTTGTTGCTGTCTTGCTTCTTCATAGGCTTGAGCTCATGTCGGATACGCTTCATCTCTTTGGCGTTGCCATCAAGCAAAGTAGGCTTGGGACCCTTCACTCCTTGCCTTCTCAACCTCTTCCTTGTCTTCTCCGGTCTTAGCCATAGGACGTTACACAAGCAAAACAAAGCTAAGCAAAGAAGAAGAACAAGGATTAGCATAAGTAAGTTCTCCATGAGAGGAGACATGGAGCTGGAGGCGGGGAAGTGTTCCAGTCAAACATTCAGATACAAGACAATGCCAGAACCACCTTCGTACTTGTTCGAGTCTCTGAGCATATGAATCTGACTTCTCTTCTGGTGTATGATTGTTTAATGGTACGCTATTTTCAGATCTTGGCATTCATTAACAATTAGTATTCATTAACAATTAGTTTATTGTTAGATGGTCCATGCCACAGCAGCCCCAGTTAGCGAGCCCCAGGAAAGAGTTGTGGCAACTAAGTGTAGTTGGAGCAATCACAAGATCCAAAGCAACTGACAACCAGATTTAACATGTATAGCAAGCTTATTAACTAGATCGATCAGGCAAATACGTTCTGGCTTGACATACAACAGATGGCATGTGCCGGTACCTCGGCGATGAGCGATGGAGTGAAGGCGAGCTTGGTGAGCTGGCACGCTTGCTAGAGCTTCGGTTTGCTGCTGTGAGCTTTTCCTTGGCTCATGCCCGAATGCGTGTGACATATGCGCTGGCTTCCACGCTTGAGGCTTCCATGAGGTACAAGTGTGCAACATCGAACAAGCCCTGGAAAATGGTGCCACGAGGCCTATGCAGAAAACCTATAAGGTTAGGACTATCCAGTCATGTGAGACAACATGTGTGCTTCTGCAGTAAGTAGAACATACAATACTTCTATTTTCAAGTCAAAATATGTGGCTGACTAAAGTTTTGTCTTTTCTCTAGTAAATTTTACTAATTATGGAAGTACTGCTTTACAATTTTAACAGTAAAATAAACTGTACAAAGATTGTGACAGGGACAACAAGGATACATAATATTGTAAGTATGTAGTTGCTTGCGGTCCTGAAAAACATGATGGTATAATATTCACACTGCTTTCATGCTCTTGTGTCAACTTCCAGTCATTTTCACCAACGATTTTCTGGACACAAAAAGCATGCTCACACAAGATCAAAACATTGCAAATGGAACCTAATCCACACTGAGTACTACTTCCTACGTTCCAAAATACTTGAAGTTCTAGGTTTTCCTAAGTCAAACATCTTTATGTTTGACCAAGTCGATAGAAAAATATATCACGTCTACAACATCAACTATATAAAGTATGAAAATATGTTTTATGATGAATCTAAGGAAACTAATATGATATTGTAGATATTGGTATATTTTTCTATTAACTTGGTCAAACTTAAAAATGTTAGGACAAACCTAAAACTTCAAGTATTTTGGAACGGAGGGAGTACCATCTAATAATACGCTACAAATATGAAGTAGTCATCTCACAAACTACGTATGTGGGAAATTGATCTTTTACCCGAACAGTGAACATGAATGGTAAACAAGAAGGATCCGAAAATTAAACTGTGCTTTCACCTGTATGGGCATGCTCAATTTAAATAAAGGTATGCTTATTGACTATCCGCTTAAGCAATAATGTGCTTGGAACTTTGTTTGCCGAAGTTGTATGAAGCAGATGTAGAATCTAGATTTGAATATTTGATGTGCCGCTAAACTCAAGGATTTCAAAATGCAGCAAGTGATGGTGATCATATTGTTTTTTTAAGGGACAGGCAGTTGTACTGCCGATGCATTTCAGAGGGGAAGCAACATAATGTCAGTTACCCCCTCCGATCCATATTACTTGTCTTAGATTTGTCAGTTACAAGACAGGGAAAGTAGTTTTCCTAAAGAAAAGAAAGAAAGCATACAAAACTAATCCGGCTCGGGCTCTGGCTCGTTTTCACCAAAGGTGTCTCAAGTAATGGAGGAGTGAGCAAGGGCCATATTCGATTTGACATGCTAAGCACCTGATCAGCCGAGCAGATAGAATTTTGAAAGACTCGCCTGTTTCTCTCCTTCCAAATGTTCCAGCAGCCATAGACAGACACCTGGGAGCAGCAGGAGTCGATAGGCAGGATGAGTGCCGGTTGCTGAAGCCAATCCGCAGTCAGGTGCCAAACCTCGCGTGCGAAGGAGCAATGGAGCAGCAAATGTGCAGGGATTTCAGGCTGTTGATCGCAGAGGTTGCAAGGGCCATTGTTCGGCCAGCCCCGCTTCAGAAGGTTGTCGTTGGTGAGGATGTGTTCCCAAAGCCATAGCCAAATGAAGAATCTACACTTGGGTTCAACTCTAGCCTTCCATAGCTTCTAGACATTGGTGGCTGCAAAAGAACCAGTGAACTGCTGCAGATAAGCCGAGCTAGCCGAGTACTTCAAGTCAGGAGTCCACTTCCAAGAAATTTTGTCGGCCACATCTGAAAGCTGAATATTTCTGAGAAGCAACCAAAGGTCAATGAACTGACCCAGTTGGGTGGCGTTGCAGATGTGTTGCGGCCTTGTGAATCTGAGACTCTAAGTATAGGCATACATACACATACAAGAGCAAATGCATGCATCGAGTCTTCCTCTAGAGAAGGAAATGAGGTAAGGTAATAGAATGTATCTGGAATGGCCTCATGTGGATCCTCTTCATCTGCTGGGTGTTGCCATAGAGTTACATAGGCTTGGGACCATTTATTCCTTCCCTTACTACACATCTACTCTCTAGACTTACCATACAGTTCATATAAGTCAACAAGAGTTTGAGATGGGAGGTAATTAGTGCTCAGCTCCTTCATACGCCTACTCTTCTGAAATGAATGTCACTTCTTATTTTCCTAATTTATTCATTTCTCACTGTTAAAACATTGTTTTCAGATCACAAGGCAACAGTAGACAGCCTTCATTGATCTTCACTGCATGGTGGTGTCTATTCATCAGTAGGATGGTAGCAAACTGGTTTCTGCCTTCTGCTTGCGTACTATTCCCTGCCCTGTTTTACCTCATGAAAACATACAAGCTACCACAAAATATATGGCCTCGTTTGGTTTGTAGGAATTCTGTAGGATAAGATGTTTAAAGGAAAACTTTCTTTGGAGCCCTTTGGTTTGTAGGAATGGATTCCTATTCCTACATAGGATATGAATCAATCCTTCACATTTCAAAGGAAAAGACACATTCATTCGGTTTGGAGGAAACCAAAATGTAGGAATTAGGAGTAGTAGTATAGGAATTTGATAGGATGGCACTTGCCATCCTAAGGAATTGTCTTGCCTCATTCCTACGCACAAAATGAGCTTTGAGTGGATGTGTAGATTCCTCCAAAAACACAGGAAATGAATAGTATTCCTACGAAATTCCCGTACGCGTTTCCTACAAACCGAATGCATCTATAGGAAATTTTCCTATGAAATCCTTGTTCCTGCGTTTTTCTATAAAAATCCTCCAAACTGAATGAGGCCTAGACTCAATGGAAAAATTCCTATACTATGCTATGTTTTTAAGGCGGTAAGGCGATCTAAGGCGCTGGGGGGGCGCCTTATCGCCTAGGCGACGCCTAAGCGCCTAAGGCGGACGCCTAAGCGCCTAAGGCGGGCATATTTGTAAGGCGCTGGCGGGGCGCCTTATCGCCTAAGCGTCGCCTAAGCGTCCAAGGCGGGACGCCTTAAAAACAGAGATACTATGCATCAAATGACATCTCTTTCCCTATAGGAATTGAGGTGCATGTCATCTCACTTCCTATGATTTTCCTATTTACAATGATATTCCTATCCTATGGACCAAAGGAGGCCTATACCTGAATACCTCTGCAGCAGTCATGCACTCATGCTGCAAGCAGCTAGTTTAGCTAGGCAAGAGCTACTTATGGAAAAGCAAAAGGGACAAGACAAACCTATACATGAGCATCAACAAATAGAGAAATACCTCACAGCCAGCGCTGGTTAAATTTCTAACATAAGGTGAACTGGAGTCTGGAGGCATCTTGAGTCTTCAGACTGCAGATTATATTAAGACATGGATTGAACTTTGAAGCAGAGATTAATTGCGGTTACAGCAATATGAAGCAGAGGACATCCAATCACAAGTAGCAGTTGAATAACAACAGCAGGCATCAATACACACTTTGCTGAACTGAGCAAAGTGGTGGAAAATATATAGTTTTGAACTCGGTTACAGGAACAACTCAATGGATCTCCTCACTTATCACATTGACCAAAACTTCAAATCAAACTTTTTACAGAGAAAGCACTGCCAACAATCGAGTTCCACCACACAGTAAATTCGGGATCAGTACACATGTACTGGATATCTAGAACATGGACCACCAACTTCTTTTTGTGTCTACAAGTGCTGCAGAGGCACTCTGGGATCCACGACACAGTCGCCTTCTACCACTACTAGTAGGATTTGCAAAGCACAAAACCAGAGCTAAACCGACAAAGCTTACTGCTGGGGCAACTGCAATAAACAGCCATCGACGGTGGGCACATGCTCTGTTTGACTGCTCAGCAACATGAACACCATGTTCACTTGTATTAGTCACTTCCACTGCATCATTAAACATGTCCTGAGTTTCTTCAGCCTCAGGTTCATCAGAACCTTCTTCACCAATTTCCTGCAGATGGGTGTGTTCCTCCACCCCAAGGACATCTCTTTCATTTGTTGCAGCTCGCTCGGACCTCTCGGATTCTGGATCATCTGTAGGAAGTTCATATCGGCAAACTGGGCATGTATTCCTGGAACTAAGCCACGGCAAGATGCATGACGAATGATATAGATGCATGCATGGTAGCTGTTTTGCTCTAGTTCTGAGAGGCATCGGGTCTTTGCAGACTGGACAGATCACAGCGCCATCTGCCTCATGGCTTGTGGAGATAACCAGAGAGGGAAGATTTCCAATGAAAGAGGTCGCTGCAGGTGGAGCTCCTCTTCTGGAACTGTCGTCCTCAGCAAATTGTTCAAGAATCATCTCAAACTGTCTTGCATCAGCATAATCACCAGGATTCCCAACAAAAGGTGTCCTGACATCTGGCCCTTCCATGTCTGCCATCAAGTTGGTCATATTTGCTCTTTGACTTCTCCAAGTCCATACCCCGTCTTCAGACTCCCACCCAGTCAATTGACTGGGGCCAATGCCACGTGATTGCTGCTGGTGCTGCTGCATGGCATCAACTGCTTCATCAAAATCAGATTCTTCCAACTGCACATCTTCATCCTCTTGGTCATCTGAATCCCACAGGTCCATTCCAGCATTCATGGGATCAATATCTGTATCGGTATTCATGTAACTCTCGTTGTCAAGTTGAATGGTAATCTCCCTTCCCATCATGCTATGTTGACCTAGAGAAGCATCTGACTCCCCGCCATAGTCCCCAAAACTGATGTTTGATTCAAGCTCGTCAAACACAGAATCAGCATAACTGAGACCGTCACTCTCATCATCTGAAGCATGCCACCTTTGGGACTGGTTCGGTGTAGAATTATAAGATGCCAGCTGTCGCACAACGGTCGGAGAATCAATATCTGCTTCATGGCCCTGTCTAGCTAAGTTGATCAGTTGGGAAAACTGCTGTGAGAATGCATCCTCATTAGATTCAAGACTTGCAGTCCTAGATCTCCGCCTTCTTTGTCGTCTTTGCTGACTAGTGCTGGTTGTTACATCTCTTTGACTATCATTAAGCACAGTAGCCTTGCATTCCCTGCATATAGCTAAAGCTTCAAAGCTATTGGTCACCTCAGTATCCAAAGTAAAAGGTCTCGTGCAAACTAGGCATTGAGCATCGGGTTGGCTGGCAAGAAGCTCATAGTCGCTAGATTGTGTCTGACTGCCAGACATGGGCATCTTGTACTAGTAAATCTGACGCTGAGATGTGTAAGCAATGCGCTGGTGAAAAGAACAAGGGGCGCTATTGCAGATAACAAATGATCTAAATGGAAACAGAGGTATGTCCTGCTTAAGTCCTGGGTCAGGTGTTTATCAGATACATTGTTGAGCACGTCACAAAAGTTCTTCCCAGATGTCAACCTGACAAAGAAAAGCAAGCGATTGCTCCAGTTATGACGGAGAAGAAATATGCAGCGTACATTAAACCAGATGACTATGATCAAATTGGATAAGCGATTAAGCATATCTGCAAATAGAATGCAATAGCTACCAAACAAAGTATTCACATGACCAAACTGGATACTTTTACTACTGAGGACCAGCAACCACACCAACCAACTCATTTGCAGAGTCCCCCCGTGTTTTCCTTCATTAATTTCCTCTAACATACGATCTTATCAATTTAATCGCCACCCTCTTTTATCACGGAACAGCCTGCCGCAGGAGATCCACGCAGACAAACTAAACAATAATGAAAAGCAGCAGTAGCTATGCAGGAGAGGTACCGAGATCGTACACGCATCACAAAATCAGCAGCCGACTCCCCAATTTCCACTACGACGGGACGCTAAAATCAAACGCGAGGGAAAAATATTTTGCGCGGATTTGGAGAAGAGCCGCAGCCATTTGCGATGCGACAGCAAACAATCAGATCAGTTGACGGCAAGGTCCAAGGGTTCGAAGAAAATCACCTTCGCCTCGAAAAATCTAGGGCGTGATGCGGCGAGAGAGAACTCCGCCGGCGGGAACAGCGATCTCGCGATGCTGGGGCTCGGCCGCGGGACGACGTCGGAATTGGGGGTTGGGGATCGGCGGATCGCGGAGGAAAGGGAAAGGTTGGAGTTTTTTCTTTTTCTTGAACAGTTGCAGGATTTATTTCGATTTTTTTCTGCGGGAGAAAAGAGATAACAACCGTGGCGGGCTTGTTCGAGTAGGCCCATTAAAGCTCGGCGCTAGGCCCATTTAGAACCACACACACGCGCGCGCCGATGTCCCAGGGGCAGTAGCGTCTTTCCCGTTCGATTCGTCGCCATCACCAACCTCCATTGGCGCCCACCCGCAGAGCTCCACTTCCACGAGACCACGACCACTCACTCGTCACCCTCCCCATGGCCGCCGGCGTGAACAGGCTTCCGCCCCGTCTCACCACGCTTGCGGTCTTCTCCTCGCCGACACCGAGCCCCTTCGGCCCCAACAAGCGCGTCGCCAGGCCCAGGCTCAGGCCCCCGCCGATCTCCATCTCCATGGACCCGGCCCTCGTCGACCCGGCCCACCTCCAGGCGCTCATGCTCGCCTGCGCGCACTCCTGCGCCATCCGCCTCTCCCCGCCGGAAGCCGCCGCGCGGCCGGAGCCCGTCGACATCCGCAAGCTCCGCACCGCCGTGGCGCACAGCTTCCTGGTCGTGTCCGTCTTCTGCGGGACCAGGTTCCTGGAGGAGGACGACGGAGGAGACGACCGGCGCTTCATGGGCCTGGAGCTCGACCTCGGGCTCGGGCGGCGGGGGGAGCAGCGGCTCGTCGGGTTCGGACGGGCCGTCTCCGACATGGGGCTCACCGCCTCCGTCCATGACGTCGTGGTGATCTTCTCCTCTTGATTATACAAGTGGTCAGTAGTGAACTGCGCGAAACCAATGGTTATCGCTGGAGCGCATGTGTTTATGGAACTATCTTCAGTGACTTGTTGCAGGTTCATCCATCAGTGCAGAGGAGAGGAATTGGGCGCAAAATACTTGAAAAAATTACAAGGTAGGTTGCTGACATTGGGTTTTTCTGGTGAAGTCTGAAAGGGGCTAACTTCTGAGTTGACCTAATAGAGGAAAAATAACATTCATGTTTTCTTATGTAAACCGTGCAAGTTAGCAATGACGAAGCAAAAAAAAAAAAAAACATGATGTTCTTTTCATGGATTCAAGGAATAGAGATAGAGGCCTCTTGCACCGAAACATACAAATCTCCTGCACCATTGGAAAGAAGCGACCGAGTGATAAGCAAACAGAAGATAATATCCTGCGTTTGAAATATGTTTCTTGCTTGATAAAACTATCTTCAGGGTATTGTGTTTCTCTGTTAAACATAGCATCCCAGTCATCACGCATATATCGTACTTACTTGGACAGATAACATTACCACGGCTGTTTGTCGGTAGCAAAGCTTACTTGACCGACAGACTATAAAGTGATTTATGTTATGTTTTTCTTGGGGTACAGACTTCACAGTTTTCTTGTATTACTTTGACTGCATATTGAAACATGAACAATGAATGTATCTCTGGATCGACTAAACTCAGAGATTGGAACAACATGCTTATGCACAATACAAAGTACTTGAGCAGAGATAATCATAGTGTCAAAAAACGTCTTATATTAACTTAAAGAGGGAGTATATTTAAAAGGTGCTGATTTATTTGCTGTCCAAAGTTTAAGCTTCATCTAATTTGCTTGTTTCTGGAACAATCTCTCCAGGGTACTCCATAGCAGAGGTATTTATGACATTTCTGCATTATGCACAGGAAAGGAGAGGTATGTCTTTCTTACCTAATTTGGTGGACTTCATGAATGTCCTTACGTGCTATCTTTCGTGTTATCTGTAAAGGAGGAAGCGGTGATCTACTTCTACCTCCACATATCACCTGCAATAGAATCTTATGACAGTATATGATGATGTTTACACATCTTTTGGTACTGTTTGCAGGCCATTTTTTCAAGCATGTGGATTCGGTGATGATGCAATGGGTGCCACAACGATGATGTACACTAGAAACTTGTACAAATAGCATTCCTATGGATGGTTGGCAATCTGCACAATGGTATTACCACGGCTCCTTTTTTGCTGGTTATCTGTTGCCACCTGAGAATGCCGACTGTAAAGAGAGTTCTGAGATCCAGCAGTGATTTTACCCTCTAACTGGATCCAGTATCCATGGTGCCCCAGCCTTTTCTGTCTTCGAGGAAACCACCCGAATAAATTAGAGAAACTTGTGGACATGGTAGTACAACTTATTATCATGTGTGGAAGATGGCATTATCTAGCATGTTCAGAATCCGGACCAGCATTTGTGAATTTACCACTGATGGTAAAAGGGCTTGTTGTGTTTGCAGAGATAAATGTTTGTACACATTGTTTTAGTCCTCATGTATGTCAGCACTTGAACAAAGAGTGAATCACAGAAAGAGAACCTTGATACAATACACAAAAACTGTGGATTTATGGACAGTTAGTGCTGTTGAAATTTTATTGGGATTTTTTTCTTCATCAAGTAATGTTGCAGGGTTGACGACAACATGAATAAATCAAGGGAGATGTGTGCAGGATTTCAACTATATACAAAAGATTAAACAGTAGTTGATATAGCTATGACATTCTGAAAACACACTTTGATCTACCACTTTACAAAACCGAAAGTTTTAGTTACAGGAAACGGTTACTTCAGGGTGATGATTCGACTGGACCAACCAATCCAATGAATTCTTCTTAGCCTCTGGATTTTGTGTAGTAAGATTCTCTTATCCAACTTTGCACAATAATGCTTGCTTCGTTGTATATAAACATCCAAGGCTATTAAATGATAGATCTCCAATCGTTAAACTGCATATCATTTTCCTCGTTATCCCTGTCGAGACAAGTGTAGGTCCATCTGTTCTGCATATGCATTTACCAGCATGTGTCATCATACAGCTGCTTGGAACACATGCTCATCTGGAGTTCCAAATGCTCTCTGTAGGAACCGTTCGACGACTGAAAGGAATTCTTCAGCTCGTTCCTCCTGGGGCAAGTGCCCACAATTCTTGATCACCTCAAATGCCGCGCCAGGAATCGCACGTGCTAGGCGTTCAGCATTCGAAGCTGGAACAAGGCGGTCTGTGTCGCCAGTCACCACTAGCACTGCAATGATAAGACAATCAAAACTATTCAGAAATAACATTGTTTACCGATCTTCTGTAAAGAGAAGATTGTTTTATGTATCGTGTATTAGAGCATTCAAAACTTCATCTGAAATTTCTAGGGACATCAGCACATATTCAGTCCAGTAGTAGCACTGAATTATACACAGGTAAGGATAAGATGCTCATTAGAAGAAGCATATAGTTGAACCTGGGCATGAGATCTCAGAGAGCCTCTTCGAGACTGGCACTCTTGACTTTGGTGAAGAATCTGTAATCATGGATATAGTGTACTCCAAGAGAGCCGTCTCCCATCCCTTGGATCTTAGTGGCTGAAAGAAACTCCATGAACAACAATATGAGTATGAGTAGGTCTTTCTCACTTGGTGATATTTTCCTAGAGAGAACTCACCTTGGTGTAGCCTTGAATAACATGATCAGTTACTTTGCTTGGGTCATACCATGCATTACGAACGCCCGTTACGCCGAATTTATCCATGATCAATCTCACCTATGAAAAGGAATGGAACCACAAAAGTTGCAGGAACTAGAAGTGTCTGTATTTTGACTATTTGATCAGTAAGTTCTAAATTTTGTGGATTTTTTAGGGCCCTAAATTTTGCTTGTGTTTTAGCCAGTAGTGAATCAGGAAAGAGCAACGTACCAGACTCGCCGCCAATGAAGAGCGTAGAAAAGCCACAAGAAGCTTAGAAGACAAAGCTCTGACCGTATCCTGCACTGCCATGACCAACTTCAGAACAAGCCCTGCAAGCCACATACACATGCCAAGAAACCCTCTCCATATCCTAGCAAATGGATTTGGTGCTGCATTGTTATCATCAGAATCCTTCTTGTCTGCCCCTTCCTGCTCCCCTACGCTGTTCTCTTTCTCACCCTTCCTCGGCGCGAAAATCGCCGGTGCAACCAGCACTAGCGCCACCACCCGCTCAGGCGCCTCGAAGTACGCCTCCACTGCAACGAGGCAGCCGGCAGAGTGCCTGGGATGACCCAAACCGGAAAATTAATCTCAATGTCCTTGATAAAAAAAAAACTAGCGATGCAGTGACACAGAGAAATGCAGTGCAGGGTGTGCATCTGTACCCAACAAGGACGGCCTTCCCGGGGCCGAATTGGTCTATGAATGCCAGTGTGGCCATGGCCGAGAAGGCCATGGAGTAAGGGTTGAGAGGCTTGGTGTCATCGCCGGACCGTCTGGTCCGGGAAGTCAGGCCAAACGCCGGCCGGTCGAAGGCGAGGACCTTGGCGCCGGCGATGCGGGCGAGTGGCCGCATGACGCGGCTCCAGGAGAACACCGACGCGCCGAAGCCGTGAAGCAGCACTATGGGCAGCCCGGCCTGACTCCTGGCGACGGCGGAGCCCGAGGACTGGCCGCCCGAATCCTCGTCCTCGCCATGGGCGCATACCTTGTGGTGGACCCTGACGCCGTTGAACTCGTAGAAGCTGCTGTCAGGATCCGCGAGCGCGTCCGGGTCGAGGAGCTCGTCCTGGTCGATGCCGGCCACGAGCCGGCGGCGGCGCGGCGGCATCTGCGTACCGCTGCCCGGAACCGATCCTGCGTTTGCTTCGGGGTTTAGTTTAGTGCGTGCTTGTGTTTGGGGAAAGTGAAAAAAGATATTCGCAATTATGAACCACTTTCTAGCGCAACGATCCCAATTTTTCGCTCCAGGAAGAAGAACACCGCAACCTCCTTTTTTCGGAACACCAATTTGAAGCATCTCCTATCCTATCGAAATGTAAAATCTTTCACCCCCAATGCAAGAAAAGAAAGTTACCGGCAGGGAACTCGGCGGCGGCGGCTGAAGGCGGGGGAGGACCGGCCGTGCGGCGAGCGCGGAGCAGTGGAGGACGGCTCTGCGCGGCGGCGGCGGAGGGGAGAATGTTTGCGACGGCGGGCGGCGGGGGTCGGAGGGAGAGGAGCGTCAGCATCTGATCAGGCCCCAGCCGGCGCGGGAAGCCGACGAGCGGATGGTCGTTGGCTGGAAGGATTCGGCGGAAGCTTAGCGTGGATTGCGTGGGGGCCGCCGGCAGTGGCACGACGGCCTGAGGCTGTAATCCGTGAGCTAGCGATGTGTCAGTGCTATTGTACGTTGCCCCTATTTCAAAATTTGGATCTTGTGCCGACCAGCTTAGCATGGTCACAAATCCGATAGCCTAAAAGCATCTTCAACAGCATCGCAACGCTGTTTCCAGTGCGCTGTTCCTAAGTTTTCACACGTGAAAAGATAGTTTCCCCTCCCCTCCTCGACCCTAGCCGCCGGCTTCGGGCCTCCCCTTGTCCCTTCCTTCCCTTGCCGCCGCCGGACCACGCTGCCCGGCAAAGCCCACCAGCGTCGGTGGCGGCGGGGCTCTTCTTCATCCCGCTCGGAGGCTGTTGGCGCGGGGCGGCGGTGGACGGCGGTGCTTCGCGCTGGTGCAGGGCGCGGAGGCGGGCCCTGGCAGCGGGGTAGCAAGGGCTTGGTGGCGGCGCGGTGGGCTGCATGGGGCGGCTCGCGCTCGTGGCTGCGGTGGCGGCCAGATCTGGGCTCGGCCAGATCTGGTGGTCCGGCGGGTGCGGGCGACGTGCGGCGCCTCACCGGCGGGCGCGGGAGCTTCTGCTGCTGCGTGCAGCGCGGTGGTCGGGCTCGCGGCGGGCGCGTGCGCTGGTGGCGCGTGCTGGCCGACCTCCAGTCAGGGCTCCCCTGTTCCGGCCCCTAGATGGCAGCGAGCGGCGCGGGGGCTCTCCCGGCGAGTGCTCTTGGCTGCGGGTGTGGGTTGGCTTCGCGCTCCTTGTCGATGGTTGGGCCGGCTGCCGTTGGTGGCCTCGCGTCGAGCTGCGGCGGGCGCCATGGTGAGGCGACACGGGGGTGTGTCCGGTGGGGAGCTCTCAGGAGGGACGGGAGGCCCCGATGGCCACCCGTCGCCGGTGCAGGGGTGCACCGGTTCGGATGCGTCCGCTCCTCCTCCCCCTTTCCTTGGCTGTGTGCTCTTTGTTGGGGTTCTGGCGATGTTCGAGGCAGGGCGGTTGCTGGCATCTTCATAGGCGGGGGCTGCCAGTCAGGCCAAAGCCAAGGCCTTTGGGTGTTCACAGAGTTGCTTGGATGCTGGGCGGCGGCCCTGGCGGCGGGTGACGCGGTGTTCGTGGGCGGAGCGCGCGTCTTGGGTGCGGTCGGGCAGCCATGGCCACATGGGTGGCATGGTTGGTGATGTTTGGCGAAGCATGGTGGTTTGGTAGAGGGTTAACACCGGAGTACATAACTTGCCCGGTCTTCTCCGGCCGACGGTGGCGGCGGCCGCGGGCGTCGTTTCCTTCATGAAGGCTCCGTCGTGGTGTTCTCTTCTTTCCATGTTGCTCCGGGTGAAAACTTGATCTTGATCTCCGAGATAGGGCGGTGGCAACTTTCGGTGTCGTGCCCTTCTTGAAGACACCGCCTTGGAGTCCATGCTTCGCTATTGTCCAGCTTCACTTCTTCTCGGTGGCTAGGTCTCGGAAGGTCCTCGTCGGCCCCAAGTGTTTGGTAGTGTGTTTGGTGGTCGATTGGGTAGTGTTGTGGTGCATCAGCACTCTTGTATCTTGCCTTGGGTATGTGTGGTGTGTGGGTGGTTGCATGTTGTTTCCGGATTTATACTTTTGATCGTTGCTTTATATATAAAGCGGGGCGAAAATCTTTTTCAATAAAAGATAGTTTCTCAAAGAAAACAAACAGTCGCAAGGAATGCACGCCTTCTAATTTGCTCGTATGGGTTTAGGGTGACCAAGTTCTGATCACCTGCATCTATGATTTTAGGTCGAGCAGATGCATAACACATGCGTGTGGTTGCGTGCGACAATGTGTTCCATTTTCCATTCACCCTATTCATATTTGATGACCTTATCATGCCTTCCTTATAACCACTCACAATGTATTTTATAGATAGTTCGAGAGAGAAATCTTTCAAATAGTTAAGCTGACTTCTAGGTTGTATTTGGTTTTGCGTCAAGAGTGCATCGTGCCATATATATGTATAAAAAGCTAATAATTTGCGATACTCATGTATAAATATTTGTGGTTTACATATGATATGTGTGTGTCTTTAGGAATGTCCAATGACGCCTCACTTATCAGTTGTGCTTGTTCTTCACGCCATGGACACAACGGAATTAGATAATACTCTGTGGATGGAGAAGTGGACTCATGGACGAACAACACTGCAAATGGTGATGTTTTTGTTTCCTTCAATGATGAAGGGTTGTTGCATATAGTTTTACCCGGATTTTGTGGCTACTCGAGTAGGCAAGAAACTAAAAATACTGCGCTTCTTGCTAGACAACTCAACTGCAAAAAAAAAAAAAAAAACTCAGACTAGACTTCTTGGCTACATATTTTTTTGTGCCAAGGGCGATAATGAGACTAAAGTATAGTTTGAATATTTCGCTTAACCTTCCGTCCATCTTTGTTTTTGTGCCAAGGGTATAACAGATCGGAATTATGGATATGGATGTTTAGGGAGTAATAGTCCCTGTCAACCTCAACGTCGTTTTCACAATTACGAAATGAAGAAAGGCTAGAGCATGAAAAGGAGAATCTTAGAGTCCATTCACCTACTCAAGAAAATGAGCTATGGGTCACCAAAGAAAGACATGGGCCAAACACAATATGAACTTAGTCATTCACAGATAATTCAGGAAAACATCATTCAAATAGGTCACCTAACTTTTCGATTGCATTTGGGTTTTGCGTCAATGGCGCAACGTGTCATCTAGTGAAAGTAGACATCGCGATACACTGGAGACACTGAGAAGGAGCATTGCCAAGGATCACAACCCATATATGTCACAAGTTAGGACATTGTCGTACCAAGAAGTTGAAACTGAAAGACATTACATGTCCTTTGAGTGGACAAATGAAGCCATGAATGCAGGCAGCAACCGATGCAAAGTGGCCATGACCATAAATGCACATGTCATAGCTCATATTCTTGAAAGATCAAACTTTAGGCAACATCGTTGTAGCCAAAAGTGTCCAAGCTCAGCTTCATCTGGTACATTGACGGGAGAAGGTGTGCACATGAAAACGGAGAACATGATGGGAGAAGGTGAAGGAAGGAGGGCGAGAAAATTTTGTTCTTGGGGGTTGGGGGTGTAGGAGACATGCGGCTAGAACAAAGAACATGAAGATGCAGGTTGGTCACCATCTATACCAAGAAATGAAGAGAAAATCAAGATTTTTATTGTCACAAGTCAGACATCACACACATATTGCTCTCTAATGACATGTCCATAAAACAGGATACCATGTTAATAAATATTTTATTTATTATCTCATGGCAACACATTACATTTAGTTAGTGGCAACACATGTACATTTAGTTAGGAGAAGAGATGCACATGATGACGGAGAACATGGCGGAAGAAGATGAAGGGAGGATGAGAAATTTTTGTGCTTGAGAGTTGAAGATGTAAGAGACATGCTGTCGTGGTTCTAACTCTGACAGTGATGTAGGGGGGTAAGTATGGAGAGGCGAGGTCTTAGCTATGGAGAGGTTGTAAGGACGCAAGGTTTACGAGTTCAGGCCCTTCTTGGAAGAAGTAAAAGCCCTACATCTCGGAGCCCGGAGGGGGTCGACTGGATTATGTGTGTATGAGTTACAGAGGTGCGAACCCACGATACTGAGGAGGGGGGTGGCTTATATAGAGTTCGCCAGGCCCCTCCAGCCCTCAGTAATGCAAGGTTTAAAGTACATTAAGACTGGGGGTTACTGGTAACGCCCCTAATAAAGTGCTATGACGACCATAAAAGCTACTTAATGATCGACCGTTTGTGTGCAGGGTGACTTTAGATCTCCTGACAGTCGAGTGGTTGGAATTTGGTCGAGTGATTGCTTCATGGTCGAGTGTCTTGAATCTGTTGAGTGGGATACCTCCAAGTCGATTGAAAGGTGACTTCTTCTAGGGATGTCCTTGGGTAGGGTACTTAGGACAGGTCCATGCCCCTATCCTAGGTATATAGCTTCATCATTAGCCCCCGAACGGATCGAGGTTCGAGTGGGGAAGGAGTTGGGGATCTTTCCGACTGGTTCTTCATGTTATATGAACGTCTTGTTTTGGATCAATTGTCACGGATGACGTCGTCAACTTCTTTCAGTCGCCTTGATCCATTCTTGGCCTCTTGTTGAGTGAATTTCTTTACTTGTGAAGTTCCGAGTGACGGTGTGAAAGGGATCTTCTGTTTGACGAGTTGTTCTGCGGCCCGCGGATTTTGCGGGATTTGAATTTCGGGAAGCGCGCGGGACGGGGGCGGCCGCAGTAATCGGATAGGATAGGGCGGAAGCTCCTTGATCCCCGCGCCACCTTTTTTGCCACGTACCGCGCGCGCCCGTTACGGGATTTAACGGGATTGCCTGGGCCTACCAGTCAGCCACTCGGAAGTGACCTCTTATAAGCTGCCGGCTCGGGACCCCCGAATAGTGCGCCTTCACTTTTCCCCCTTCCTTCACAAGATCCTCCACCACCTCCGCTCCCACCTTGGTGCCGTAGGTCTGTTCGATCTTCGCCGGCGACGATGGTGAAGGAGAAGACGTCGGCTCTGGAGCGCGCGAAGAAGGCGGCGGTGCAGGGGAAGGGGAAGAAGTCCGCTCGGGGTGGATCTTCCTCGAGGACTGCTCTGCCCAAGGATTGGATCCAGGGCGACTGGATGCCGTCGGTGATTCGGCAGGATGATCTCGATGATCTGGTCGAGGGGGGATTCATTCCCCACGAATCTGCGTGCTTCCCGGGGAAACAAGTCGAACCCCAGCCTCTTGATGGTGAGTGTGTCCTCCTCGCCACCCATATCGATCGTGGATTCTCTCTGCCTCCTCATCCTTTTCTCTGGAGCTTCTTGAACTTCTTCGGAGCGTAGCTCCATCACTTTATTCCCAATTCTATTGTGTATCTTGCTGCTTTCGTTTCCTTGTGTGAAAACTTCTTGGGTTGCCGCCCCCATTGGGGACTCTTCAAGCACATCTTCACTTGCCGCTCTCAGTCGGTCAAGAAGGCCAAGTCGAGTGATGAATGGACGCAGGTGATCCAGCTGTGCGGGGGTCTGGCGATCCAGATGAGGGGAAAAAGTTCCTTTCCGTCTATCACTTTTCCCGAGTCAGTCTGTGGGTGGCAGTCGACTTGGTTTTACTGTAAAGACCAGGTGACCCCAGGACAGTCGACTGGGCTCCCCCCTTTTTCTCTTAATCGAGCACAAAAACCTGCCTCTCTGAAAGTGACGCCGGAGGAAAAGGCGCAAGTCAAGGTGCTGGTCGGTCGAGTGGTTCAGCTTGTCTGCGAGGGTGTGACTGGCATGGACTTGTTGGAAGTCTTCCTTCGGAGGCGCATCCAACCGCTTCAGGCTCGTGACCACCCGATGTGGCTGTACTCGGGTCTCGAAGACACCACTAGGATTCACCCATAGGAGGTCACTGACAAGATGTTGGAAGGGTGGCTGTCGAGTATCATAGGGAACAAGGACAACCCCCGAGGAGCCAGGAGGATTCCTCCACTCGACCAAACATACGAAGTGGACAAGGTCCGACCTTGCGTTTCCGACTGTGATCTTGCTTTCTTTATTTGTTCTTTTTGGATCAGTCGATTGACTTTTGTCTCGTTTGTTGTCCTCTAGGCCACTACTGAGATGTACTCGACACCCAATGGAGCACAGGAGCAGGCCGAGGAAGGAGAGGCGAGTGGAGGCGAAAGTGGAGATGAGGGAGAAGAGTGGGAATCTGACGGCGAAGGAGAGGGGGATGACGACGATGACTCCAGTGAAGAGGAGGAGGAAGAAGTCGAACCTCCCCGCTTGGAACGGCGATCCAAGCTTACACACGACCCTACGCGGGAACATGGTAAGGCGACTGTCCCTGTTGGGCAGTCGTCGAAGCACCCTCGGACCTCATCTCCAGCGCCGACAGAAAAAGCTCCCAAGCACCCACGCGCAACGCCGTCCAAGCCGCCCAAGGCTCTGCCCAAGATGAGGATGACTGTCTCCATCATTTCTGGGTAATAGTAGAATTTGTTTCCCTTTGTCGAACGTGACGGACTCTTGGTCGACTCATTGAATAAGCTGACTGACTTTCAAAATTTGCAGTGCTGCCACCTCGGAGATCTCCGCCAAGGACGATGATCAAGAGATGGAAGACGCTGTTACCTCCAACCCCGGTACGATTATTGATGCTCTGCTTTTAGTCGACTGACGATTTCTTATAATTCCGGTCAATTGGATTTTTCTTGTAGCTCCTCCTCATGTCATTGACCTCCCTGATGATGACGACGAAGTGCCGCTGAGTGCGCGAAGGAACAGGAGGGCGCCGGCTGGCAAGACCCCACAAACTACTCCGGCGCCTGAGGCCGCAGTCCGGGAGGGTGGTGATACCACTCGGGTTTCTGTGACCTTCGCTGAACCACTGACGAGTGTCCGACCTTCGACGTCGACTGCAAATCCGCCTTCGCTTTTTGCCACACACCACGTCCCTGAGGACCATGTGGGTGCCGCTAAAGAGGCTATACGCCAGGCGGGGATCATGATGGAGCAAGTGAAGGTGGTTCGGGAAGCCAGCCAAGCAGCTTATGACGCGAGTTCAGCTCTTCAGAGCAACGTCCAGGTCAGTCGATTCACCGCTTGTTCTGTTAGGATATGCTATCTGAAGAATCTCTTTTCCGAAGATCTTTATATCTGTACGCCCACTGGGTGTGTCTATTAATCTTTTTGACGAGTGGGGGCACGCTAAGTGCACCCACTGGGTGTAGTCCTCGAGACTACGGTGGACTGCTGGCAGTCGACTGTAGTCTTTATATTGTGTTGTTTTAGCTGAACTTCTTCACTCGGTCTGGTCAGGCCATGTCGAATGGAACTGTTCACAGTCGGCTGCGGGCAGTCGATTTTTTTTGGTCAAACCAGTGGGGGCATGCTGAGTGCACCCACTGGGTGTAGTCCCCGAGACTACTGTCGAATGTTTTTGATTCGGCTGTAGTCTTAGAAACGCCATCATTGTCTCTTGGTTACTCGGAAGCAACTTATCTTGGATGTCTGTCGACTGATTTTTTGCAGAAATCCTGCGAACTTGTGGCTCGCTACACTGAGTTGGAGAACAAACAGATCCAGCCGAACCTTGCCTTGAAGCTTGCTCAGGAGAACTTGCAGAAGGCGAGGGACGAAGCAAAAGGTATGGCTGGTGAGCTTTTGTCAACTGTCCTTTCTTTCTGGCTGTCCTCGATGTTGATCTCACTTGCTGTTTTGCAGACAAAATGGAGGAGGCTCTGAAGAAGAAGGATCAAGACCTTGCCGAAGCACAGAAGGAGGCCCTGAACAAAACGAAGCTTGCTGAAGAAAAACTGGCTTTAGTCGATACTCTTGAAAAGGAAAACTCCAGGCTAAAAACTGCTCTCGATGCGGCTAATCGAGAAGCCAGCCGTCTGAAGAATGGCAATATAGCTCTGAATGACAAGGCAAGTGAACTGGCGGGGAAGAGGAACGATCTGGAGGCTTATCTCGGTGGACTCGCCAAGAAGCTGTTCATCATGCTCGAGGGTAATTACTCCGGCCCGACTGACTTGCAGTTACCAAATCTGTGTAGAGCCACTGACTTATCCTTGAATTGTGTTTACAGAATTCTGCCAGAACTTCAAAGAGGAGACCAGTCGAGTGGAGACAGACTTGGACCCCACCAATTCTCCAGTGAAGGACGAGGCTGCTATGAACGTGCTCCGACTGGAATCTCGTGTTGCCGGTGTTGTTGACTATCTTGCTCGGTTGAAGGTTGCGATGTCACGGATCGACACGTCGCTCTGGCCTAGGACGACGCTTCAGAATGACCTCGAGTCCCTGATGACTTGACTGAATGAAGTCCCAGATCGAGTGGCGGAATGGAAGAAATCTTCTGCTAGATGTGGCGCTGACGTCGCTCTGTCTCTGGTCCGCGTCCACTGCAAGGAGGCGCGAGAAGAAAAGTTGGCCGCCATCCAAGTTGCCAATACTAGGAAGCACAACTTTCAAGACTTCATGGAGACTTTCATTGCTGCTGCCACTCGCATTGCAGACGGGATCGACTTGGACGAGTTCGTCGCCCCTTCCAGTCCTCCGCATGAGGAATAAAAACTTTTATGCTTCACTTTAAATTTGCCTCGGAATGCCGAGTGGATTTTGTAACCGTTAAACTCTGTCGAGCTGGAGGCTCGAGTACTTTGATCTGCGGTCTAGAACCTTTGGATCTTATCTGAACTTGATTTATCGTTGAATATCTTCATGA
This sequence comes from Triticum dicoccoides, assembly GCF_002162155.2. Lineage (NCBI taxonomy): Eukaryota > Viridiplantae > Streptophyta > Magnoliopsida > Poales > Poaceae > Triticum > Triticum dicoccoides. The sequence continues at coordinate 267,643,875 of NC_041388.1, forward strand.
ATTATCTGTCGAGTGGAACTTGTTCTTCACTCCAAATAACTTTGTATTTGTGGTGCAACTCCGAAGGAGAAGGTAGCAGTCGATTTGCACCTCGTCGTCCTTGCGGATTGGGATGTGTTCCGTACTTAGGCGAGCACTGGGCTGCAGCTAAGCCTCCGAGTGGAAGGTCTGCTCTCCACTCGGTAGGATTTTAAAAACTTAGGCGAGTACTGGACTGCAGCTAAGCCCCCGAGTGGGAGGTCTGCTCTCCACTCGATAGGATTTTTTCAAACTTAGGCGAATGCTGGACTGCAGTTAAGCCCTCCAAGTGGGAGGTCTGCTCTCCACTCGGTAGGATTTTTTCAAACTTAGGCGAGTACTGGACTGCAGCTAAGCCCTCCGAGTGGGAGGTCTGCTCACCACTCAGTAGGATTTTTTCAAACTTAGGCGAGTACTGGACTGCAGCTAAGCCCTCCGAGTGGGAGTCTGGCTCACCACTCGGTAGGATTTTTAAACACTTAGGCGAGCACTGGGCTACAGCTAAGCCTCCGAGTGGGAGTCTGGCTCACCACTCGGTAGAATTTTTAAACACTTAGGCGAGCACTGGGCTGCAGTTAAGCCTCCGAGTGGGAGTCTGGCTCGCCACTCGGTAGGATTTTTAAACACTTAGGCGAGCACTGAGCTGCAGCTAAGCCTCCGAGTTGGAGTCTGGCTCGCCACTCGGTAGGATTTTTTTTACAAACTTAGGCGAAACGGATTCGCAGCTAAGCCACCCACTGGGGGATTTCACACGCAAACAAAAGCAACAACAATTATAGGAAAATTTGTAACACTCTTGTCTTTGATAAATAGACTAAAAAAGTTTTTCTTATTACATATCATCCGAGTGAGAATTCAAGTGTGAAAGGGGCGGAGCAGTTCTGCATTCCAAGCTCGTGGGTCATTGATCTGGCGATCGACATTGTAAAGGTGATACACTCCATTGTGGAGGACTCTGGTGACGATGAAGGGACCTTCCCAAGTAGGAGCGAGCTTGTGTGGTTTCTGTTGATCCACTCGGAGGACCAAATCTCCTTCTTGGAAGGCTCGACTCTTCACATTTCTGGCATGGAATCGACGTAAGTCTTGCTGATAAATGATCGATCGGATCATAGCCATTTCTCTTTCTTCTTCCAGGAGGTCGACTGCGTCTTGCCGGGCTTGTTCTGCTTCATCTTTGGTATAAAGCTCGACTCGGGGTGCATTGTGAAGTAGATCACTCGGCAGGACTGCTTCCGCTCCGTAAACCAGAAAGAACGGAGTTCTTCCAGTCGACCGATTCGGGGTAGTCCTCAATCCCCACAGAACCGACGGAAGCTCATCGACCCAAGCGCCCGCTGCGCGCTTGAGATCACGCATCAGCCGAGGCTTTAGTCCTTTGAGAATCAGACCATTTGCCCTTTCTGCTTGTCCATTCGACTAGGGGTGGGCGACCGATGCGTAGTCGACTCGTGTGCCTTGAGAGGCGCAAAAAGCTCTGAACCTGTCTGAATCAAAGTTTGACCCATTGTCGGTGATGATGCTATGCGGGACTCCATATCTAAATGTTAACTCTCTGACAAAACTGATAGCAGTGCAAGCATCAAGATTCTTGATAGGCTTAGCTTGAATCCATTTGGTATACTTGTCGACTGCCACAAGCACATGTGTGAAACCGCTCCTGCCTGTTCTCAATGGGCCAACCATGTCCAGTCCCCAAACAGCGAAGGGCCAGACGAGTGGAATGGTCTTCAGGGCTGATGCAGGCTTGTGCGACATGTTGGAGTAGAACTGGCACCCTTCACACTTGTCGACTATCTCTTTTGCCATTTCATTCGCTCTTGGCCAGTAAAATCCCGCTCGGTATGCTTTAGCCACAATGGTCCGAGAGGACGCATGATAACCACAGGTCCCCGAGTGGATATCATCAAGGATTATCTGACCTTTTTATGGTGTTATACACTTCTGAGCGACTCTAGTCGCGCTTTCTCTATACAACTGTCCCTTTACGACTGTAAAGGCCTTGGATCGACGGACGATCTGTCGAGCCTCTTCTTCGTCCTCCGGGAGTTCCTTTCTCAGGATATACGCGATGTACGGTATCGTCCAGTCAGGGATGATTGCCAAAACTTCCATGATTAGGTCGACCACTGCCGGAATTGCAACTTCAGTCGGATCTGTGGCACTCTTTGGCTGCGGGGCTTCATCTGTAAAAGGATCTTCTTGGACTAATGGCGAGTGGATGTGTTCCAAAAACACATTGCTGGGGATGGCTTCTCTCTTGGAGCCTATCTTCGCCAAATCATCAGCCGCTTGATTTTTTAGTCGGGGGATGTGATGAAGCTCTAACCCCTCGAATTTCTTCTCTAACTTTCTCACTGCATTGCAATAACCAGTCATAGCTGGACTTCTGACGTCCCATTCTTTCATCACCTGATTAACCACCAAATCTGAGTCGCCATAGACCATGAGGCGACGGACGCCGAGTGAAATGGCCATGCGCAACCCATACAAAAGTGCTTCATATTCAGCTTCGTTATTGGAGGAATCGAAGTGAATCTGGAGAACATATCTGAGCTTATCTCCTCAGGGGGAAACCAATACTACCCCAGCACCGGAACCATTCAGCATCTTAGATCCATCGAAGAACATGGTCCAGTGCTCCGAGTGAATTTGAGTCGGAAGTTGCTGTTCGATCCACTCGGTGACGAAATCTGCAATTGCTTGGGACTTGATAGCTTTATTTGCCTCAAACTTGATATCTAGGGGAAGAAGTTCAATCACCCATTTGGCCACTCGACCAGTTGCATCTCTTTTGTGCAAAATCTCTGATAGTGGAGCATCGCTGACGACTGTAATGGAATGATCAGAGAAGTAATGTGCAACCTTCTTCGTGGTCATATAAATCCCGTATACAAGCTTCTGGTAATGAGGATATCTTTGCTTTGAAGGAGTCAAAACTTCAGAAACATAATATACTGGGCGCTGAACTTTGAAGGCCTTTCCTTCTTCTTCCCGCTCGATCGTAAGTACTGTACTCACAACTTGTCCTGTGGCTGCAATGTAAATCAGCAAAGGCTCCTTGCTGATTGGGGCAGCAAGCACCAGCTGGGTGGAGAGCAGAGCTTTGAGCTCTGTAAATGCTGCATCAGCTTCTGGAGTCCACTCGAACTTGTCGGACTTCTTCATCAGTCGGTAAAGAGGCAATGCCTTTTCACCGAGGCGAGAGATGAATCGACTTAAAGCGGCCAAGCATCCTGTAAGCTTCTGGACGTCATGCACACGCACATGACATTTCATCCGGAGTATAGTACCAATTTTTTCAGGATTGGCGTCGATTCCCCGTTCGGAAATGAGAAAACCGAGTAACTTCCCACCTGGAACTCCGAACATGCACTTTGACGGATTGAGCTTGATATCATACCTTCTGAGGTTGGCAAAGGTTTCAGCAAGGTCAGTCAGCAGGTCGGAACCCTTCCGTGACTTGACCACAATATCATCTATGTATGCCTCCACATTCCGACTGATTTGAGTGAGCAAACACTTCTGAATCATCCTCATGAACGTGGCTCCGGCATTCTTGAGGCCAAACGGCATGGTGACATAACAGAAGCACCCGAACGGAGTGATGAAAGCTGTTTTGATCTCGTCGGGCCCGTACAGACGGATCTGATGGTACCCGGAATAGGCGTCTAGGAAAGACAAACGCTCACATCCCGCAGTCGAGTCGACTATCTGGTCGATGCGGGGGAGAGGAAAATGATCTTTCGGGCAGGCCCGATTGATATGCTTGAAATCAATGCACATGCGAAGTGACTTGTCCTTCTTGGGGATCATGACAACATTGGCGAGCCACTCGGAGTGGTAAATTTCTCGGATGAACTCCGCTGCTAAGAGCCGAGCCACCTCCTCGCCAATGGCCTTCCTCTTCTGGACGGCGGACCGTCGAAGATCTTCTTTCACAGGTTTAAATTTTGGGTCGACTCGTAGACGGTGCTCAGCCAGCCCCCTGGGAACTCCAGGCATGTCAGCAGGCTTCCATGCGAAGATGTCCCAGTTCTCACGGAGGAACTGGATGAGCGCTTCTTCCTATTTGGAGTCGACCGTCATTGAGATGTGAGTCGGAGCAGCGTTTGGATCAGTCGGGTGAATGTGAACTGCCTTCGTTTCACCGGACGACTGAAAAGCTGATTCTGAAGCAGGCTTCTTAGCTCGTAGCAACTCACTCAGATCTGCAGTCTTCTGATACTCTTGCAGCTCGACCACCGCCATCTGAGCGTCAACAATCTTTGAGCCTTTCTGAAAACACTCTTCTGCTTTCTTCTGATTGCCTATAACAGTGATCACACCTTTGGGACCAGGCATCTTTAATTTGAGATACACATAACATGGTCGAGCCATGAAGCGTGCATAAGCTGGCCTTCCCAAAATAGCGTGATAAGCACTTTGGAAATCCACAACTTCGAATGTCAACTTTTCCTTGCGGTAATTCTTGGAATCACCGAAAACCACATCAAGAGCAATTTGGCCGAGTGACTCGGCTTTCTTCCCAGGAATGACTCCATGGAAACTCATGTTACTGGTGCTGAGCCTGGACATCGGAATGCCCATCCCTTTCAATGTTTCTGCATACAGTATGTTCAAACCGCTGCCTCCATCCATCAGGACTTTGGTCAGTCGAGTGTCTTCGACAACTGGGTCGACCACCAGAGCTTGCCTCCCAGGGGTGGCAATGTGCGTAGGGTGATCAGACTGGTCGAATGTGATGGTAGTCTGGGACCACTTCAGATAATTGGGTGTTGCCGGAGCAACCATATTTACCTCACGGTTAATAACCTTCAATCGACTTTTGCTCTCAACATCAGCAAAAATCATCAGGGTGGAATTGACCTGGGGGTACCCATCGTCACTATCTTCCTTGTCCTCAACTTTGTCCGACTCCTTTTCCTTATCTTTGGACTGCTTGCCCTGAAACTGCTGGATCAGAAGCCGACACTGTCGAGTGGTATGCTTTGGGTAAATGAGTTTACCCTCTTCATCTTTCTTGGTGTGGATGTGACATGGTAGATCCAAAACATCATTTCCATCTTGGTCTTTAACTTTCTTGGGGTTCCAAGGTCCTTTGGGTTTTCCTTTAAATTTTCCCTGGGTTACGGCCAGGGCCTCCCCAGGAGCGGCTGGCTCGGCTTTCCGCTTCTGTTTCCGACTGAAATTTCCTCCGGTTTCCTGGGCGACTGCTTTATGCTTGCCACTCCGGAGTCGATCCTCATCTTCACCATTAGCGTATTTGGTGGCAATCTCCATCATCCGATTCAGAGACATCTCTCCGGTTCGACCGAACTTCAGATTCAATTCTCTGTACTTAACGCCTTCTTTAAAGGCACAAACTGCTTGATGATCTAGTACATTTTCAACTGTGTGATGCAATGTGATCCACCTCTGGATGTAATCCCTCCGAGTTTTATTCGGTTTCTGCACGCAAGACCGCAATTCCGTAAGGCCTGCAGGTCGCTTGCATGTTCCTTCGAATGTGGTGACAAACACTCGGGAGAGATCCTCCCAAGTGTAAATGCTGCTGGGTGCTAACTGATTCAGCCACGCTCTGGCCGAGCCTTCTAACATGAGAGGCAGGTGCTTCATGGCTACCTCATCATTCCCACCGCCAATCTGGACAGCCACTCGGTAATCTTCGAGCCAAGTATCGGGCTTGGACTCACCGGTGAACTTACTAACTCCAGTCGCCAACCTGAAGTTGGGAGGAATTTCAGTGGCTCTGATGGCTCGACTGAAACACTCCGGCCCTGAAACATGTACTCTGCTACTGGTAGGCGCATCTCTGTCGTGGACTTCTCGGTGAGCTCTATTCCTGTCGACCAAACCTTGAACGAGAATGGATCTCGCATCAAAGCCTGGTTCCCTGGGGTCGACTGGAATTCTCCGCCCAACACTATGAGGGCGTCTGTCCACCTGCTGTCGAGGCACATATGATCCACTCCTCAGGGGAGGGGTTGGCACTCGACGTCGATCATCACGATCGAATCGGTGATCATACTGCTCATTCCTTCTGTACTGATCACGCCGGTCTCCACGTCCCTCACGCCTCGGAGGAGATCTTGGGCTGTGAGCCGACTAGACTGTATCCACTGCAACGGATCGACTGTGGATCCTGTTTCGCGACTGAGAAACAGCGGAATTCTGGTCTCCCGCTGCCCGGAGCAACGCTCTGATTTGCAACAAGCCTCTGCCAGCCTCTGACTGGGAGGGCTGAATCGACTCTGCTATACGGGCCGCTGCCGCCAAATTCTGAATCGGAGTACGATATACCTGCGGGTGCGGAGAGAGTTGACGTCGACTGGATTCTGGAGCCCGTTGACGCGCTCGCCCGTTGAGTATTCGCTGGAGATTCTCCAGTCGAGTGTGCTCGGCCAAGTTAGCCAAGCGCGCGTCCTCTAAGGCTCGGGCCTCGGGGGTTTCTCCAACGATAGGAGTGTGGAGTGCATCCATGTTCTGGCGGCGAAGTTCCTCCCGCTGCAACGACGTGAGAGGCTCGGGGAGATACTCCTTGTGAGGACGCGACGGGTCGCCCCCATCCGCACCTCCGTCAGCGCGGGGGAAACCGGGAGGACTGTGTGGCCCATTGATCACCAGAACCTCTGCAGCTGGGTCACTGCTGTCGCATTCGGATGCGGTCTCTGCGGAGCCAGTCGACAGGTCGAACAGGCCATAGAGGGATTCGTTGGGCTCGATTGCCGCGACTTGTGGGGTGGCCGACTGGCGGGCCACCGCATGCCTCACCCACCTCTGAAGCCTCGACCGACCGGAGCGCTTGCGCCGGCGAGAAACAGGGCGGGGAGATGCCACGGGAGCTGACCGATACTGGGTCGACGGTTGCCGCAGGAGGACACCACGGACGCATGCGCGAAAGTGCATCGCCCCGCGGACGGGGAGCACGTCGACATCGAGTGGAGCCTGTTGAAGCCAAGCGGAGTCGTCGGCGATGAACGTGAGCGCGCCGAGATGGATCTCGCGGCCCTCCACCAAAGCTCCGCTCGAAACCATGATCAAGGAGATGGGAAAAAATCACAACTTCTCAAACTAGGCGCTAAGACTCCTAGCCCCACGGTGGGCGCCAACTGTCGTGGTTCTAACTCTGACAGTGATGTACGGGGGTAAGTATGGAGAGGCGAGGTCTTAGCTATGGAGAGGTTGTAAGGACGCAAGGTTTACGAGTTCAGGCCCTTCTCGGAAGAAGTAAAAGCCCTACGTCTCGGAGCCCGGAGGGGGTCGACTGAATTATGTGTGTATGAGTTACATAGGTGCGAACCCACGATACTGAGGAGGGGGTGGCTTATATAGAGTTCGCCAGGCCCCTCCAGCCCTCAGTAATGCAAGGTTTAAAGTATATTAAGACTGGGGTTACTGGTAACGCCCCTAATAAAGTGATATGACGATCATAAAAGCTACTTAATGACCGACCGTTTGCGTGCAGGGTGACTTTAGATCTCCTGGCAGTCGAGTGGTTGGAATTTGGTCGAGTGATTGCTTCGTGGTCGAGTGTCTTGAATCTGTTGAGTGGGATACCTCCAAGTCGATTGAAAGATGACTTCTTCTAGGGATGTCCTTGGGTAGGGTACTTAGGACAGGTCCATACCCCTATCCTAGGTACATAGCTTCATCACATGCGGCTAGGAGAAAGAAGAACATGTGCATGTTGATGACCCTCCACATCAAGAAATCAAAAGAAAATCAAGATTTTTACTGTGACGTGTCAGACATCACATACACATTGCTCTCTAATGACATGTCCATAAGACAGAAAACCATGGTAATTAATATTTATTATTCGGTGGCAACCACATGGTCATTCTTTTTAGGATAACCACATGGTCATTTAACTAGTAGAGGTAGTAGATGAGCAGAATATGACAAACATTTGCACGGCAATGTTCTCACTTTATATGTATATTACATGTACAAATGTATAGTTATTTTCAAGGAATTAATGGCATATTCCTGTTGTGATAGTCGGCTCGTGATGTATCTATATTTAAGAGCGTCCCATGCACAAACGGAGGACCAAAGATGCATGGACGATGCTCCTTCCCTGTTACATACATGAATGCATGACAAATTTAATCTACCTAGATTGCATTTCAAATTCATGATTCAACCGTGTAGCCAGTGGCCCTACCACAAGAGAAAGAGGAACCTTTACTGTATGTTGGACCCGCATACTTAAAATAGGCTGCTAAGAGCATCTCCAACAGACTCTGTGAAAAGCCGCGATCCGCAAAATAACCGCCAAAATACGGGTCAACGCAGAAAATCATGCACGAACAGTCCCCGCAAACGCATCCGACCCGTTAAAGTTTTTGCGGGGCGCGGCATAATTCCCGTCCCAACCCGCGAAAACGCGCCCCCCCCCCCCGGCCCGTCGGCGCCCTGTATATAGCGGGAGCGGTTGGTGGGGAGGACATTTCATCCCGCGCTTTTCCCCACCTACCACCGCCCCTCTTCCCCTCGCCCAGCCGCCAGGCGGCCACCCACGATTCCAGCGAAAGTAGCCGGCGGATCACGCCACAAGGCCGCCACAAGCCCGAGGTTTGCCCTCCGCCACCCCCTCCTACGTCGGCGGGCCGAAAAGTTGCAGATCGGCGACCGTTCAACGAGGCGGCCGGATTTGCCTTTTCCGGCCACCGATGGCTGCGCCAAGCGATGGAATGGTCGGGGAGCACCCCGCGCAGCCCCGACAAAGCCCCATCACCGCATACAGGTACGGGTTCGTCCTGTACCCGCCGCCGACAGTTTGCCGACAGGGATTCGGTCGGCCGTCCGCCGGGCTCGGCGCTCGCGCAACGGCTCTGCGGCTCGCCGATGCCGCTCATACAGTGCAATGACTGCATGCAGACAATGCCGTGGCTAACTTCGGGCACACCGAAGCACCCCGGATGGGTGTTCTTCAAATGCGAAAACGACGGGGTATGTGTTGTTTTCATTCGATTTTGTCACCGTATTCTTCGGTTCAATTGCAATAGCTCATTTTGAACATCGTCATATGTGTAGGAAGATGGATGCTCATTTTGGTTTTGGAAAGAAGAATACATTGATTTATTGATGGAAAGAAACTTAATAGATGTTCGTACACTCCTTAGTAGAATTGAAGCTAATGATGCGGCTGTATGTGCAATTAGAGAAGAAAGTAGAGGGGAAGCAACGTCTACTTCTTTAGAACCAAAGAAGAAGAATGAAGAATGCAAAATCAAGAATCCACAGATCAACAACAAACGCATGGAGAAGATATTGGTCCAACTAGTGGGAGCAGTTATGAAAGTTGAATATCTTCTAAAATGCATAATTGTGGTTCTTATTTTTTTTGGTCTTGCTATTCTAGCAAAGATTTGGTGAAGTACTATGAGCTAGGAGGGTAACCATGAACTACGGCACTACGCACCTCGGAAGCAGCAAACGAAGGAGTCTGGATGAAGGAGTTCATATCCGATCTAGGTGTCATACCTAGTGCATCGGGTCCAATGAAAATCTTTTGTGACAATACTGGTGCAATTGCCTTGGCAAAGGAATCCAGATTTCACAAGAGAACCAAGCACATCAAGAGACGCTTCAATTCCATCCGGGATCTAGTCCAGGTGGGAGACATAGAGATTTACAAGATACATACGGATCTGAATGTAGCAGACCCGTTGACTAAGCCTCTTCCACGAGCAAAACATGATCAGCACCAAAGCTCCATGGGTGTTAGAATCATTACTGTGTAATCTAGATTATTGACTCTAGTGCAAGTGGGAGACTGAAGGAAATATGCCCTAGAGGCAATAATAATGTTATTATTTTATTTCCTTATATCATGATAAATGTTTATTATTCATGCTAGAATTGTATTATCCGGAAACATAATACTTGTGTGAATACATAGACAAACCAAACGTCACTAGTATGCCTCTACTTGACTAGCTCGTTAATCGAAGATGGTTATGTTTCCTGACCATAGACATGTGTTGTCATTTGATTAATGGGATCACATCATTAGGAGAATGATGTGATTGACATGACCCATTCCATTAGCTTAGCACCCGATCGTTTAGTATGTTGTTATTGCTTTCTTCATGACTTATACATGTTCCTATGACTATGAGATTATGCAACTCCCGTTTACCGGAGGAACACTTTGTGTGCTACCAAACGTCACAACGTAACTGGGTGATTATAAAGGAGCTCTACAGGTGTATCCAAAGGTAAATGTTGGGTTGGCGTATTTTGAGATTAGGATTTGTCACTCCGATTGTCGGAGAGGTATCTCTGGGCCCTCTCGGTAATGCACATCACATAAGCCTTGCAAGCATTACAACTAATGAGTTAGTTGCAAGATGATGTATTACGAAATGAGTAAAGAGACTTGTCGGTAACGAGATTGAACTAGGTATTGAGATACCGACGATCGAATCTCGGGCAAGTAACATACCAATGACAAAGGGAACAACGTATGTTGTTATGCGGTCTGACCGATAAAGATCTTCGTAGAATATGTAGGAGCCAATATGAGCATCCAGGTTCCGCTATTGGTTATTGACCGGAGACGTGTCTCGGTCATGTCTACATTGTTCTCGAACCCGTAGGGTCCGCACGCTTAAGGTTTCGATGACAGTTATATTATGAGTTTATGAATTTTGATGTACCGAAGTTAGTTCGGAGTCCCGGATGTGATCACGGACATGACGAGGAGTCTCGAAATGGTCGAGACATAAAGATTGATATATTGGACGGCTATATTCGGACACCGGAAGTGTTCCGGGTGATTTCGGAGAAAACCGGAGAGCCGGAGGGTTACCGGAACCCCCCCGGGAGAAGTAATGGGCCATATGGGCCTTAGTGGAGAGAGAGAGGGGCAGCCAAAGGTGGGCCGCACGCCTCCTCCCCCTGGTCCGAATTGGACTAGGAGAGGGGGCGGCGCCCCCCTTTCCTTCTCCCTCCCCACTTCTTTCCCCCTCCTAGTAGGGGTCCTACTCCTACTAGGAGGAGGACTCCTCCTTGGCGCGCCATAGGGGCCGGCCGGGCTCCTCCCCTTGATCCTTTATATACGGGGGCAGGGGGCACCCCTAGACACACAAGTTGATCCACGTGATCATATTCTTAGCCGTGTGCGGTGCCCCCTTCCACCATAATCCTCGATAATATTGTAGCGGTGCTTAGGCGAAGCCCTGCGACGGTAGTACATCAAGATCGTCACCATGCCGTCATGCTGACGGAACTCTACCCCGACACTTTGCTGGATCAGAGTCCGGGGATCGTCATCGAGCTGAACGTGTGCTAGAACTCGGAGGTGCCGTAGTTTCGGTGCTTGATCGGTCGGGCCGTGAAGACATACGACTACATCAACCGCGTTGTGCTAATGCTTCCGCTGCCGGTCTACAAGGGTACGTAGATCACACTCTTCCCTCGTTGCTATGCATCACCATGATCTTGCGTGTGCGTAGGAATTTTTTTGAAATTACTACGTTCCCCAACAGTGGCATCCGGGCCTAGGTTTTATGTGTTGATGTTATATGCACGAGTAGAACACAAGTGAGTTGTGGGTGATATAAGTCATACTGCTTACCAGCATGTCATATTTTAGTTCGGCGGTATTGTTGGACGAAGCGGCCCGGACCGACATTACGCGTACGCTTACGCGAGACCGGTTCTCCCGACGTGCTTTGCACAAAGGTGGCTAGCGGGTGACAGTTTCTCCAACTTTAGTTGAACCGAGTGTGGCTACGCCCGGTCCTTGCGAAGGTTAAAACAGCACCAACTTGTCAAACTATCGTTGTGGTTTTGATGCGTAGGTAAGATTGGTTCTTGCTTAAGCCCATAGCAGCCACGTAAAACTTGCAACAACAAAGTAGAGGACGTCTAACTTGTTTTTGCAGGGCATGTTGTGATGTGATATGGTCAAGACATGATGCTGAATTTTATTGTATGAGATGATCATGTTTTGTAACCAAGTTATCGGCAAATGGCAGGAGCCATATGGTTGTCGCTTTATTGTATGCAATGAAATTGCGCTGTAATGCTTTATTTTATCACTAAACGGTAGCGATAGTCGTGGAAGCATAAAATTGGCGAGACGACAACGATGCTATGATGGTGATCAAGGTGTCGCGTCGGTGACGATGGTGATCACGACGGTGCTTCGAAGATGGAGATCACAAGCACAAGATGATGATGGCCATATCATATCACTTATATTGATTGCATGTGATGTTGATCTTTTATGCATCTTATCTTGCTTTGGTTGACGGTAGCATTTTAAGATGATCTCTCACTAATTATCAAGAAGTGTTCTCCCTGAGTATGCACCGTTACGAAAGTTCTTCGTGCTGAGACACCACGTGATGATCGGGTGTGATAGGCTCTACGTTCAAATACAACGGGTGCAAAACAGTTGCACACGCAGAATACTCAGGTTATACTTGACGAGCCAAGCATATACAGATATGGCCTCGGAACACAGAGACCGAAAGGTCGAGCGTGAATCATATAGTAGATATGATCAACATAGCGATGTTCACCAATGAAACTGCTCCATCTCACGTGATGATCGGACATGGTTTAGTTGATTTGGATCACGTAATCACTTAGAGGATTAGAGGGATGTCTATCTAAGTGGGAGTTCTTTAGTAATATGATTAATTGAACCTAAATTTATCATGAACTTAGTACCTGATAGTATCTTGCTTGTTTATGTTTGATTGTAGATAGATGGCCCGTGCTGTTGTTCCGTTGAATTTTAATGCGTTCCTTGAGAAAGCAAAGTTGAAAGATGATGGTAGCAATTACACGGACTGGGTCCGTAACTTGAGGATTGTCCTCATTGCTGCACAGAAGAATTACGTCCTAGAAGCACCGCTGGGTGCCAGGCCTGCTGCTGGAGCAACACCAGATGTTATGAATGTCTGGCAGAGCAAAGTTGATGACTACTCGATAGTTCAATGTGCCATGCTTTATGGCTTAGAATCAGGACTTCAACGACGTTTTGAACATCATGGAGCATATGAGATGTTCCAGGAGTTGAAGTTAATATTTCAAGCAAATGCCCGGATTGAGAGATATGAAGTCTCCAATAAGTTCTACAGCTGCAAGATGGAGGACTGTCAGTGAGCATATACTCAAAATGTCTGGGTATAATAATCACTTGATTCAATTGGGAGTTAATCTTCCAGATGATTGCGTCATTGACAGAATTCTCCAATCACTACCACCAAGCTACAAGAGCTTCGTGATGAACTGTAATATGCAAGGGATGAATAAGACTATTCCCGAGCTCTTCGCAATGCTGAAAGCTGCGGAGGTAGAAATCAAGAAGGAGCATCAAGTGTTGATGGTCAACAAGACCACTAGTTTCAAGAAAGAGGGCAAAGGGAAGAAGAAGGGGAACTTCAAAAAGAACAGCAAGCAAGTTGCTACTCAAGAGAAGAAACCCAATCCTGGACCTAAGCCTAAAACAGAGTGCTTCTATTGCAAGCAGACTGGTCACTAGAAGCGGAACTGCCCCAAGTATTTGGCGGATAAGAAGGATGGCAAGGTGAACAAAGGTATATGTGATATACATGTTATTGATGTGTACCTTACTAATGCTCGCAGTAGCACCTGGGTATTTGATACTGTTTCTGTTGCTAATATTTGCAACTCGAAACAGGGACTACGGATTAAGCGAAGATTGGCTAAGGACGAGGTGACGATGCGCGTGGGAAATGGTTCCAAAGTCGATGTGATCGCAGTCGGCATGCTACCTCTACATCTACCTTCGGGATTAGTATTAGACCTAAATAATTGTTATTTGGTGCCAGCGTTAAGCATGAACATTATATCTGGATCTTGTTTGATGCGAGACGGTTATTCATTTAAATTAGAGAGTAATGGTTGTTCTATTTATATGAGTAATATCTTTTATGGTCATGCACCCTTAAAGAGTGGTCTATTCTTATTAAATCTCGATAGTAGTGACACACATATTCATAGTGTTGAAGCCAAAAGATGCAGAGTTGATAATGATAGTACAACTTATTTGTGGCACTGCCATTTGGGTCATATCAGTGTAAAGCACGTGAAGAAACTCCATACCGATGGGCTTTTGGAACCACTTGATTATGAATCACTTGGTACTTGCGAACCGTGCCTTATGGGTAAGATGACAAAAACACCGTTCTCCGGTACTATGGAGAGAGCAACAGATTTGTTGGAAATCATACATACAGATGTATGTGGTCCGATGAATGTTGAGGCTCATGGCGGATATCGTTATTTTCTCACCTTCACAGATGACTTAAGCAGATATGGGTATATCTACTTAATGAAACATAAGTCTGAAACGTTTGAAAGGTTCAAAGAATTTCAGAGTGAAGTTGAAAATCATTGTAACAAGAAAATAAAATTCCTACAATCTGATCGTGGAGGAGAATATTTGAGTTACGAGTTTGGTGTACATTTGAAACAATGTGGAATAGTTTCACAACTCACGCCACCCGGAACACCACAGCGTAATGGTGTGTCCGAACGTCGTAATCGTACTTTACTAGATATGGTGCGATCTATGATGTCTCTTACTGATTTACCGCTATCATTTTGGGGATATGCTCTAGAGACGGCCGCATTCACGTTAAATAGGGCACCATCAAAATTCGTTGAGACGACGCCTTATGAACTGTGGTTTGGCAAGAAACCAAAGTTGTCGTTTCTGAAAGTTTGGGGCTGCGATGCTTATGTGAAAAAGCTTCAACCTGATAAGCTCGAACCTAAATCGGAGAAATGTGTCTTCATAGGATATCCAAAGGAAACTATTGGATACACCTTCTATCACAGATCCGAAGGCAAGACTTTTGTCGCTAAATTCGGAAACTTTCTGAAGAAGGAGTTTCTCTTGAAAGAAGTGAGTGGGAGGAAAGTAGAACTTGACGAGGTAACTGTACCTGCTCCCTTATTGGAAAGTAGTACATCACAGAAACCTATTTCTGTGACACCTACACCAATTAGTGAGGAAGCTAATGATAATGATCATGAAACTTCAGAACAAGATACTACTGAACCTCGTAGATCAACCAGAGTAAGATCCGCGCCAGAGTGGTACGGTAATCCTGTTCTGGAAGTCATGCTACTAGATCATGATGAACCTACGAACTATGAAGAAGCGATGGTGAGCCCAGATTCCGCAAAATGGCTTGAAGCCATGAAATCTGAGATGGGATCCATGTATGAGAACAAAGTATGGACTTTGGTTGACTTGCCCAATGATCGGCAAGCAATTGAGAATAAATGGATCTTCAAGAAGAAGACTGACACTGACGGTAATATTACTGTCTACAAAGCTCGACTTGTCGCAAAAGGTTTTCGGCAAGTTCAAGGGATTGACTACGATGAGACCTTCTCACCCGTAGCGATTCTTAAGTCTGTCCGAATCATGTTAGCAATTGCCGCATTTTATGATTATGAAATTTGGCAAATGGATGTCAAAACTGCATTCCTGAATGGATTTCTGCAAGAAGAGTTGTATATGATGCAGCCGGAAGGTTTTGTCAATCCAAAGGGAGCTAACAAAGTGTGCAAGCTCCAGCGATCCATTTATGGACTGGTGCAAGCCTCTCGGAGTTGGAATAAATGCTTTGATAGTGTGATCAAAGCATTTGGTTTTATACAGACTTTTGGAGAAGCCTGTATTTACAAGAAAGTGAGTGGGAGCTCTGTAGCATTTCTGATATTATATGTAGATGACATATTACTAATCGGAAATGATATAGAATTTCTGGATAGCATAAAAGGATACTTGAATAAAAGTTTTTCAATGAAAGACCTCGGTGAAGCTGCCTACATATTGGGCATCAAGATCTATAGAGACAGATCGAGACGCTTAATTGGACTTTCACAAAGCACATACCTTGACAAAGTTTTGAAAAAGTTCAAAATGGATCAAGCAAAGAAAGGATTCTTGCCTGTGTTACAAGGTGTGAAATTGAGTAAGACTCAAAGTCCGACCAATGCAAAAATAGAGAGAAAATGAAAGATGTTCCCTATGCTTCAGCCATAGGCTCTATCATGTATGCAATGCTGTGTACCAGACCTGATGTGTGTCTTGCTATAAGTCTAGCAGGGAGGTACCAAAGTAATCCAGGAGTGGATCACTGGACAACAGTCAAGAACATCCTGAAATACCTGAAAAGGACTAAGGATATGTTTCTCATATATGGAGGTGACAAAGAGCTCATCATAAATGGTTATGTTGATGCAAGCTTTGACACTGATCCGGACGATTCTAAATCGCAAACCGGATACGTGTTTACATTAAACGGTGGAGCTGTTAGTTGGTGCAGTTCTAAACAAAGCGTTGTGGCGGGATCTACATGTGAAGCAGAGTACATAGTTGCTTCGGAAGCAGCAAATGAAGGAGTCTGGATGAAGGAGTTCATATCCGATCTAGGTGTCATACCTAGTGCATCGGGTCCAATGAAAATCTTTTGTGACAATACTGGTGCAATTGCCTTGGCAAAGGAATCCAGATTTCACAAGAGAACCAAGCACATCAAGAGACGCTTCAATTCCATTCGGGATCTAGTCCAGGTGGGAAACATGATCAACACCAAAGCTCCATGGGTGTTAGAATCATTACTGTGTAATCTAGATTATTAACTCTAGTGCAAGTGGGAGACTGAAGGAAATATGCCCTAGAGGCAATAATAATGTTATTATTTTATTTCCTTATATCATGATAAATGTTTATTATTCATGCTAGAATTGTATTATCCGGAAACATAATACTTGTGTGAATACATAGACAAACTAAAAGTCACTAGTATGCCTCTACTTGACTAGCTGGTTAATCAAAGATGGTTATGTTTCCTAACCATAGACATGTGTTGTTATTTGATTAACGAGATCACATCATTAGGAGAATGATATGATTGACATGATGGAAAGAAACTTAATAGATGTTCGTACACTCCTTAGTAGAATTGAAGCTAATGATGCGGCTGTATGTGCAATTAGAGAAGAAAGTAGAGGGGAAGCAACGTCTACTTCTTTAGAACCAAAGAAGAAGAATGAAGAATGCAAAATCAAGAATCCACAGATCAACAACAAACGCATGGAGAAGATATTGGTCCAACTAGTGGGAGCAGTTATGAAAGTTGAATATCTTCTAAAATGCATAATTGTGGTTCTTATTTTTTTTGGTCTTGCTATTCTAGCAAAGATTTGGTGAAGTACTATGAGCTAGGAGGGTAACCATGAACTACGGCACTACGCACCTCGGAAGCAGCAAACGAAGGAGTCTGGATGAAGGAGTTCATATCCGATCTAGGTGTCATACCTAGTGCATCGGGTCCAATGAAAATCTTTTGTGACAATACTGGTGCAATTGCCTTGGCAAAGGAATCCAGATTTCACAAGAGAACCAAGCACATCAAGAGACGCTTCAATTCCATCCGGGATCTAGTCCAGGTGGGAGACATAGAGATTT
>NC_041388.1:267662002-267672440 GCF_002162155.2 Triticum dicoccoides
TAGTGCAAGTGGGAGACTGAAGGAAATATGCCCTAGAGGCAATAATAATGTTATTATTTTATTTCCTTATATCATGATAAATGTTTATTATTCATGCTAGAATTGTATTATCCGGAAACATAATACTTGTGTGAATACATAGACAAACCAAACGTCACTAGTATGCCTCTACTTGACTAGCTCGTTAATCGAAGATGGTTATGTTTCCTAACCATAGACATGTGTTGTCATTTGATTAATGGGATCACATCATTAGGAGAATGATGTGATTGACATGACCCATTCCATTAGCTTAGCACCCGATCGTTTAGTATGTTGCTATTGCTTTCTTCATGACTTATACATGTTCCTATGACTATGAGATTATGCAACTCCCGTTTACCGGAGGAACACTTTGTGTGCTACCAAACGTCACAACGTAACTGGGTGATTATAAAGGAGCTCTACAGGTGTATCCAAAGGTAAATGTTGGGTTGGCGTATTTTGAGATTAGGATTTGTCACTCCGATTGTCGGAGAGGTATCTCTGGGCCCTCTCGGTAATGCACATCACATAAGCCTTGCAAGCATTACAACTAATGAGTTAGTTGCAAGATGATGTATTACGAAACGAGTAAAGAGACTTGTCGGTAACGAGATTGAACTAGGTATTGAGATACCGACGATCGAATCTCGGGCAAGTAACATACCGATGACAAATGGAACAACGTATGTTGTTATGCGGTCTGACCGATAAAGATCTTCGTAGAATATGTAGGAGCCAATATGAGCATCCAGGTTCCGCTATTGGTTATTGACCGGAGACGTGTCTCGGTCATGTCTACATTGTTCTCGAACCCGTAGGGTCCGCACGCTTAAGGTTTCGATGACAGTTATATTATGAGTTTGTGAATTTTGATGTACCAAAGTTAGTTCGGAGTCCCGGATGTGATCACGGACATGACGAGGAGTCTCGAAATGGTCGAGACATAAAGATTGATATATTGGACGGCTATATTCGGACACCGGAAGTGTTCCGGGTGATTTCGGAGAAAATCGGAGAGCCGGAGGGTTACCGGAACCCCCCCGGGAGAAGTAATGGGCCATATGGGCCTTAGTGGAGAGAGAGAGGGGCAGCCAAAGGTGGGCCGCACGCCTCCTCCCCCTGGTCCGAATTGGACTAGGAGAGGGGGCGGCGCCCCCCTTTCCTTCTCCCTCCCCACTTCTTTCCCCCTCCTAGTAGGAGTCCTACTCCTACTAGGAGGAGGACTCCTCCTTGGCGCGCCATAGGGGCCGGCCGGGCTCCTCCCCTTGATCCTTTATATACGGGGGCAGGGGGCACCCCTAGACACACAAGTTGATCCACGTGATCATATTCTTAGCCGTGTGCGGTGCCCCCTTCCACCATAATCCTCGATAATATTGTAGCGGTGCTTAGGCGAAGCCCTGCGACGGTAGTACATCAAGATCGTCACCACGCCGTCGTGCTGACGGAACTCTTCCCCGACACTTTGCTGGATCGGAGTACGGGAATCGTCATCGAGTTGAACGTGTGCTAGAACTCGGAGGTGCCGTAGTTTCGGTGCTTAATCGGTCGGGCCGTGAAGACGTACGACTACATCAACCGCGTTGTGTTAACGCTTCCGCTGTCGGTCTACAAGGGTACGTAGATCACACTCTTCCCTTGTTGCTATGCATCACCATGATCTTGCGTGTGCGTATGAATTTTTTTGAAATTACTACGTTGCCCAACAGTGGTATCCGAGCCTAGGTTTTATGTGTTGATGTTATATGCACGAGTAGAACACAAGTGAGTTGTGGGCGATATAAGTCATACTGCTTACCAGCATGTCATACTTTGGTTCGGCGGTATTGTTGGATGAAGCAGCCCGGACCGACATTACGCGTACGCTTACGCGAGACCGGTTCTCCCGACGTGCTTTGCACAAAGGTGGCTAGCGGGTGACAGTTTCTCCAACTTTAGTTGAACCGAGTGTGGCTACGCCCGGTTCTTGCGAAGGTTAAAACAACACCAACTTGACAAACTATCGTTGTGGTTTTGATGCGTAGGTAAGATTGGTTCTTGCTTAAGCCCGTAGCAGCCACGCAAAACTTGCAACAACAAAGTAGAGGACGTCTAACTTGTTTTTGCAGGGCATGTTGTGACGTGATATGGTCAAGACATGATGCTAAATTTTATTGTATGAGATGATCATGTTTTGTAACCAAGTTATCGGCAACTGGCAGGAGCCATATGGTTGTCGCTTTATTGTATGCAATGCAATTGCGCTGTAATGCTTTACTTTATCACTAAGCGGTAGAGATAATCGTGGAAGCATAAGATTGGCGAGACGACAACGATGCTACGATGGTGATCAAGGTGTCGCGCCGGTGACGATGGTGATCACGACGGTGCTTCGAAGATGGAGATCACAAGCATAAGATGATGATGGCCATATCATATCACTTATATTGATTGCATGTGATGTTTATCTTTTATGCATCTTATCTTGCTTTGATTGACGGTAGCATTTTAAGATGATCTCTCACTAATTATCAAGAAGTGTTGTCCCTGAGTATGCACCGTTGCGAAAGTTCTTCGTGCTGAGACACCACGTGATGATCGGGTGTGATAGGCTGTACGTTCAAATACAACGGGTGCAAAACAGTTGCACACGCAGAATACTCAGGTTATACTTGATGAGCCAAGCATATACAGATATGGCCTCGAAACACGGAGACCGAAAGGTCGAGCGTGAATCATATAGTAGATATGATCAACATAGCGATGTTCACCATTGAAAACTACTCCATCTCACGTGATGATCGGACATGGTTTAGTTGATTTGGATCACGTGATCACTTAGAGGATTAGAGGGATGTCTATCTAAGTGGGAGTTCTTAAGTAATATGATTAATTGAACTTTAATTTATCATGAACTTAGTCCTGATAGTATTCGCATATCTATGTTGTAGATCAATAGCTCGCGTTGTTGCTTTCATATGTTTATTTTGATATGTTCCTAGAGAGAATTGTGTTGAAAGATGTTAGTGGCAATGATGCGGATTGGATCCGTGATCTGAGGTTTATCCTCATTGCTGCACAGAAGAATTATGTCCTTGATGCACCGCTAGGTGACAGACCTATTGCAGGAGCAGATGTAGACGTTATGAACGTTTGGCTAGCTCAATATGATGACTACTTGATAGTTTAGTGCACCATGCTTAATGGCTTAGAATTGGGACTTCAAAGACGTTTTGAACGTCATGGACCATATGAGATGTTCCAGGAGTTGAAGTTAATATTTCAAGCAAATACCCGAGTTGAGAGATATGAAGTCTCCAACAAGTTCTATAGCTAAAAGATGGAGGAGAATCGCTCAACTAGTGAGCATGTGCTCAGATTGTCTGGGTACTACAATTGCTTGAATCAAGTGGGAGTTAATCTTCTAGATAAAATAGTGATTGACAGAATTCTCTAGTCACCATCACCAATTTAGTAGAACTTCATGATGAACTGTGATATGCAAGGGATAACGGAAACGATTCCCAAGCTCTTCATAATGCTGAAATTGACGAAGGTAGAAATCGAGAAAAACATCAAGTGTTGATGGTTGACAAGATCACTAGTTTCAAGAAAAGGTCAAAGGGAAGAAAGGGGAACTTCAAGAAGAACGACAAGCAAGTTGCTGCTCAAGTGAAAAACCCAAGTCTGGACCTAAGCCTGAAATTGAGTGCTTCTACTGCAAAGGGACTGGTCACTAGAAGCGGAACTATCCCAAGTGATTGGCAGATAAGAAGGATGGCAAAGTGAACATAAGTATATTTGATATACATGTTATTGATGTGTACTTTACTAGTGTTTATAGCAACCCCTCAGTATTTGATACTAGTTCAGTTGCTAAGATTAGTAACTCGAAACGGGAGTTGCAGAATAAACAGAGACTAGTTAAGGGTGAAGTGACGATGTGTGTTGGAAGTGGTTCCAAGATTGATATGATCATCATCGCACACTCCCTATACTTTTGGGATTAGTGTTGAACCTAAATAAGTATTATTTGGTGTTTGCATTGAGCATAATGTGATTTGATCATGTTTATTGCAATACAGTTATTCATTTAAGTAAGAGAATAAATTGTTGTTCTGTTTACATGAATAAAACCTTATATGGTTACACACCCAATGAAAATGGTTTGTTGGATCTCGATCATAGTGATACACATATTCATAATATTGAAACCAAAAGATGCAAAGTTAATAATGATGGTGCAATTTATTTGTGGCACTGCCGTTTAGGTCATATTGGTGTAAAGTGCATGAAGAAAATCCATACTGATGGGCTTTTGGAATCACTTGATTATGAATCAGTTGATGCTTGTGAACCATGCCTCATGGGCAAGATGACTAAGACTCCGTCCTCCAGTACAATGGAGCGAGCAACAGATTTGTTGGAAATCATACATACTGATGTATGTGGTCCGATGAATATTGAGGCTCGTGGTAGGTATCATTATTTTCTGATCTTCACAGATGATTTGAGCAGATATGAGTATATCTACTTGATGAAACACAAGTCTGAAACATTTGAAAAGTTCAAAGAATTTCAGAATGAAGTGGAGAATCATCGTAACAAAAATGAAAGTTTCTACGATATGATCGCAGAAGTAAAATATTTGAGTTACGAGTTTGGCCTTTAGTTAAAAACAATGTGAAATAGTTTCACTACTCATGCCACCTGGAACACCACAGCATAATGGTGTGTCCGAACGTCATAACCGTACTTTATTAGATATGGTGCGATCTATGACGTCTCTTACCGATCTACCAATATCATTTTGGGGTTATGCATTAAAGACAGCTGCATTCACGTTTAAAAGGGCACCATCTAAGTCCGTTGAGACGACACAATCTGAACTGTGGTTTGGCAAGAAACCAAAGTTGTCGTTTCTTAAAGTTTGAGGTTGCAATGCTTATGTGAAAATGTTTCAACCTAATAAGCTCAAACCCAAATCGGAGAAGTGCGTCTTCATAGGATACCCAAAAGAAATTGTTGGGTACACCTTCTATCACAGATCCGAAGGTAAGATATTCTTTGCTGAGAATGGATCCTTTCTAGAGAAGGAGTTTCTCTCGAAAGAAGTGAGTGGGAGGAAAGTAGAACTTGATGAGGTAACTGTACCTGCTCCCTTATTGGAAAGTAGTTCATCACAGAAATCTGTTCCTGTGACTACTAGACCGATTAGTGAGGAAGCTAATGATGATGATCATGTAACTTCAGATCAAGTTACTACCGAACCTCGTAGGTAAACCAGCGTGAGATCTGCACCAGAGTGGTATGGTAATCCAGTTCTGGAGGTCATGTTACTTGACCATGACGAGCCTACGAATTATGAGGAAGCGATGATGAGCCCAGATTACGCGAAATGGCTTGAGGCCATGAAATCTGAGATGAGATCCATGTATGAGAACAAAGTATGGACTTTGATTGACTTGCCCAATGATCGGCGAGCCATTGATATTAAATGGATCTTCAAGAGGAAGACAGACGCTGATAGTAGTGTTACTATCTACAAAGCTAGAATTGTCGCAAAAAGGTTTTCGACAAGTTCAAGGTGTTGACTACGATGAGAGTTTCTCACTCGTATCTATGCTTAAGTCTATTCGAATCATGTTAGCAATTGCCGCATTTTATGAAATCCAGCAAATGGATGTCAAAACTGCATTCCTGAATGGATTTCTGGAAGAAGAGTTGTATATGATGCAGCCGGAAGGTTTTGTCGATCCAAAAGGAGCTAACAAAGTGTGCAAGCTCCAGCGATCCATTTATGGACTGGTGCAAGCCTCTCGGAGTTGGAATAAACGCTTTGATAGTATGATCAAAGCATATAGTTTTATACAGACTTGCGGTGAAGCTTGTATTTACAAGAAAGTGAGTGGGAGCACTACATCATTTCTGATAAGTATATGTGAATGACATATTGTTGATCGGAAATAATGTAGAATTATTCTGCAAAGCATAAAGGAGTATTTTGAAAGAAGTTTTTGAAAGAAAGACCTCGGTGAAGCTGCTTACATATTAAGCATCAAGATCTATAGAGATAGATCAAGACGCTTGATAAGTTTTTTCAATGAGTACATACCTTGACAATATTTTGAAGTAGTTCAAAAATGGAACAGTCAAAGAAAGAGTTCTTGGCTGTGTTACAAGGTGTGAAATTGAGTAAGACTCAAAGCCCGACCACGGAGGAAGATAGAAAGAGAATGAAAGTCATTCCCTATGCCTCAGCCATAGGTTCTATAAAGTATGTCAGCTATGTACCAGATCTATTGTATACCCTACATTGTGTTAAGCAAGGGAGTACAATATTGATCTAAGAGTAGATTACTGGACAGCGGTCAAAATTATCCTTAGTGGAATAAGGAAATATTTCTCAATTATGGAGGTGACAAAAGGTTTGTCGTAAAAAGTTACGTCGATGCAAGTTTTGACACAGATCTGGATGACTCTAAGTCTCGATCTAGATACATATTGAAAGTGGGAGCAATTAGCTAGAGTAGCTCCGTGTAGAGCATTGTAGACATAGAATTCGCAAAATACTTACGGATCTGTATGTGACAGACCCGTTGACTAATATTATCTCACAAGCAAAACATGATCACACCTTAGTACTCTTTGGGTGTTAATCACATAAACGATGTGAACTAGATTATTGACTCTAGTAAACCCTTTGGGTATAGGTCACATGACGATGTGAACTATGGGTGTTAATCACATGGTGATGTGAACTATTAGTGTTGAATCACATGGCGATGTGAACTAGATTATTGACTCTAGTGCAAGTGGGAGACTGAAGGAAATATGCCCTAGAGGCAATAATAAAGTTATTATTTATTTCCTTATATCATGATAAATGTTTATTATTCATGCTAGAATTGTATTAACCGGAAACATAATACATGTGTGAATACATAGACAAATAGAGTGTCACTAGTATGCCTCTACTTGACTAGCTCGTTAATCGAAGATGGTTATGTTTCCTAACCATGAACAAAAGAGTTGTTATTTGATTAACGGGATCACATCATTAGAAGAATGATGTGATTGACATGACCCATTCCATTAGCTCAGCACCCGATCGTTTAGTATGTTGCTATTGCTTTCTTCATGACTTATACATGTTCCTATGACTATGAGATTATGCAACTCCCGTTTGCCGGAGGAACACTTTGTGTGCTACCAAACGTCACAACATAACTGGGTGATTATAAAGGAGCTCTACAAGTGTCTCCAAAGGTACATGTTGGGTTGGCGTATTTCGAGATTAGGATTTGTCACTCCGATTGTCGGAGAGGTATCTCTGGGCCCTCTCGGTAATGCACATCACATAAGCCTTGCAAGCATTACAACTAATGAGTTAGTTGCAAGATGATGTATTACGAAACGAGTAAAGAGACTTGCCGGTAACGAGATTGAACTAGGTATTGAGATACCGATGATCGAATCTCGAGCAAGTAACATACCGATGACAAAGGGAACAACGTATGTTGTTATGCGGTCTGACCGATAAAGATCTTCGTAGAATATGGAGGAACCAATATGAGCATCCAGGTTCCACTATTGGTTATTGACCGGAGACGTGTCTCGGTCATGTCTACATTGTTCTCGAACCCGTAGGGTCCGCACGCTTAAGGTTTCGATGACAGTTATATTATGAGTTTATGAGTTTGGATGTACCGAAGTTAGTTCGGAGTCCGAATGTGATCACGGACATGACGAGGAGTCTCGAAATGGTCGAGACATAAAGATTGATATATTGGACGGCTATATTCGGACACCAGAAGTGTTCCGGGTGATTTCGGAGAAAACCGGAGAGCAGCAGGTACGCAGTAGCAGTGCCCTCAGGCGAGGATGCCGTCAGGATGATGTCGTCCACACGGAGCAGCAGGTATGCAGTAGCAGTGCCCTGATGGTAGACGAAGAGAGAGGCGTTGGAGCGGGTCATGTGAAACCCAAACTGCTGCAGGAACCCAGCCATATGCTGGTACCACGCCCGAGGGGCTGCTTCAGTCCATAGAGGGAGCAAGAGAGCAAGCAAATGTGGTCGGGATGCTCGGCATCGAGGAAGCCAGTCCACTGTTCACAGAAGACCCGTTCCGTGAGGTGGCCGTGCAGAAATGCGTTGGAAATGTCCAACTGATGCACGGGCAGACACGGGAGAACGCCAGCTGAAGCACCGTGCGAATCGTGCCCGGTTTAACGACCGGGGCGAAGGTGTCGGTGAAGTCCACGCCGACGCACTGGCGGAAGCCGCGCACCACCCAGCGAGCCTTGTAGCGCTCGAGAGAATCGTCCGGGTTGGTCTTGTGACGAAACACCCATTTTCCACTGATGACATTGGCGTGAGGGGGTCGCAGAACAAGATGCCACATGCGGTTGCACTGCAATGCATCAAACTCCTCGCGCATCACAGCGAGCCAATGTGGATCACGGAGGACGACGCGTGCGGACGAGGGGATGGGCGACGGTGGAGAGGACGGTGTCGACACCGCGCATGCATACTCATCAGCGGCCTAGCGCGTGCTGGGCCGGTGGTGTTGGGGAACGTAGTAATTTCAAAATTTTCCTACACACACGCAAGATCATGGTGATGCATGGCAATGAGAGGGGAGAGTGTTGTCTACGTACCCTCGTAGACCGACAGCGGAAGCGTTAGCACAACGCGGTTGATGTAGTCGTACGTCTTCACGGCCCGACCGATCAAGCACCGAAACTACGGCACCTCCGAGTTTTAGCACACGTTCAGCTCGATGACGATCCCCGGACTCCGATCCAGCAAAGTGTCGGGGTAGAGTTCCGTCAGCACGACGGCGTGGTGACGATCTTGATGTACTACCGTCGCAGGACTTTGCTTAAGCACCGGTACAATATTATCGAGGATTATGGTGGAATGGGGCACCGCACACGGCTAAGAATATGATCATGTGGATCAACTTGTGTGTATAGAGGTGCCCCCTGCCCCCGTATATAAAGGAGCAAGGGAGGAGGAGGAGGCCGGCCCTAGGAGGGGGCGCGCCAAGTGTGGAGTCCTACTAGGACTCTCTAGTCCTAGTAGGATTCCACCTCCCATATGGAATAGGAAAAGAGGAAGGGAAAAGGAGAAGGAAGGAAGGGGGCGCCCCCCTTCCCTAGTCCAATTCGGACCAGACCAAGGGGAGGGGTGCGGCCACCCTTGAGGCCCTTTTTCTTCTTTCCCGTACGGCCCAATAAGGCCCAATACGTATTCCCATAACTCTCCGGTACTCCAAAAAATACCCGAATCACTCAGAACCTTTCCGATGTCCGAATATAGTCGTCCAATATATCGATCTTTACGTCTCGACCATTTCGAGACTCCTCGTTATGTCCCCGATCTCATCTAGGACTCCGAACTCCTTCGGTACATCAAAACTCATAAACTCATAATATAACTGTCATCGAAACCTTAAGCGTGCGGACCCTACGGGTTCGAGAACAATGTATACATGACCGAGACACGTCTCTAGTCAATAACCAATAGCGGAATCTGGATGCTCATATTGGCTCCCACATATTCTACAAAGATCTTTATCGGTCAGACCGCATAACAACATACGTTGTTCCCTTTGTCATCGGTATGTTACTTGCCCGAGATTCGATCGTCGGTATCTTAATACCTAGTTCAATCTCGTTACCGGCAAGTCTCTTTACTCGTTCCATAATACATCATCTCACAACTAACTCATTAGTTGCAATGCTTGCAAGGCTTATGTGATGTGCATTACCGAGAGGGACCAGAGATACCTCTGCGACAATCGGAGTGACAAATCCTAATCTCGAAATACGCCAACCCAACATGTACCTTTGGAGACACCTGTAGAGCTCCTTTATAATCACCCAGTTATGTTGTGACGTTTGGTAGCACACAAAGTGTTCCTCCAGCAAACGGGAGTTGCATAATCTCATAGTCATAGGAACATGTATAAGTCATGAAGAAAGCAATAGCAACATACTAAACGATCGGGTGCTAAGCTAATGGAATGGGTCATGTCTATCACATCATTCTTCTATTGATGTGATCCCGTTAATCAAATAACAACTCTTTTGTTCATGGTTAGGAAACATAACCATCTTCGATTAACGAGCTAGTCAAGTAGAGGCATACTAGTGACACTATGTTTGTCTATGTATTCACACATGTATTATGTTTCCGGTTAATACAATTCTAGCATGAATAATAAACATTTATCATGATATAAGGAAATAAATAATAACTTTATTGTTGCCTCTAGGGCATATTTCCTTCAGTCTCCCACTTGCACGAGACCACATCACCATGCCAGTGGGAGGCGGGTCGGCTGCGACAGTAGCAATGGACAAGGATGGCGAAGGGTCCGTCGCTCCCGGCAGCGCAGCAGGGCCGGCGCCAGTTGGAGCAGCAGGG
>NC_041388.1:267672829-267687633 GCF_002162155.2 Triticum dicoccoides
AGCGGCCGTCAGGGTGGGAGCCGAAGGGCCACCCAAAGCCGCGGGGGGCCGTGCCTGGACCGAGGCCGAGGGGCCCGCGGCTGGGGCCGAGGCCGGGGGAGGGTGCGCCGAGGCCATGCCGGGACGGGCCGGAAGGAGCCGCACCGGGGCCACATGGGGCCGCGTCGGGGGCTGCATCAGGGCCGCGTCCGAGACAACCACGCCTGAAGGGGCTGCGTGGGCACTTGTCGGGACACCGTCAAAAGGCGCCGAATCCTCTACAGAAGGCGATACCTGGTGAAAAGGAAATACCCGCTCATCAAAGTACACGTGTCGGGAGGTGTACACACGATGGGAGACAGGGTCGTAGCACCGGTAACCTTTGGTGTTAGGGGGATATCCTAGAAAGGTACACGCTACGGAGCGAGGGGCGAGTTTGTGTGGTGTAGTGGAGGCGGTGCTAGGGTAACACAGACACGCGAAGATGCAGAGACCATCGTAGGATGGAGGAGAACCAAAGAGAAGTTGGTGCGGAGTGTAGTTCCAGCGGGGACGACATGGCCTAATGTTAACTAGGAGAGTGGCAGTGGCGAGAGCATCGGGCCAAAACCGAGGGGGCACGTTGGAGTGGAACAACAACGTGCGGACACAGTCGTTAAGAGTGCGGAGAATCCGATCGGCTTGGTCGTTCTGCTGGGATGTGTAAGGGCATGTGAGACGAAAGGTGGTGCCGTGAGACGCTAGAAGGTGGCGAGTGGCAACATTGTCAAACTCTTTTCCGTTGTCATTCTGGAGGCGAGAATAGGGCGCCCGTACTGGGTGGTGATGTAGGAGTAAAAGGCCGTAAGGGTGGCGAGGACATCGGACTTGCGACGGAGTGGAAACGTCCACGCAAAATGAGAGAAATCATCAAGTAAGACAAGATAATATAAGAAGCCCGTGTTGCTCACAACGGAAGATGTCCATACATCACTATGAATTAACTGAAACGGAAAAGTAGAAATCGTGTTTGACTCACTAAAGGGTCGACGAACATGTTTACCGAGACGAGAAGCATGACAAGTGTGCCCGTCGAATTTATTACATGAAAATGAAAAACTCTTGAGAATCTGGCGAAGGACGGTGAAGTTGGGGTGACCCAAGCATGCATGCCAGAGGTCGACACCGGCGGAGAGTGTGATCAGAGAGGTGGTGGTGGCGGTGGAGGCGAAGTGCACCGGGTACAGGTCATCTGGGCTATCACATCGGTGGAGTACCATCCGTGTATGGGCGTCCTTCACAGAGAAACCAAGATCATCAAATTCAACAGTAAGAGGATTGTCATGTGCAAGACGACGAACGGAGACAAGATTCTTAACTAGGTTAGGTGAGACAAGAACATTAGACATGTTAATAGGCATAGAATTAGACGAAAAGAAACTATGACCAACATGAGTGATGGTTACGGAGGAATCATCACCGAAGGTGATGCGGTTCAAGGTGGTGACCGGAGAGGAGGAATAAAGGTTACCGGGGTGCGACGTCATGTGGGCGGTAGCCCCCGTATCCATGTACCAATCACCGCCACCTCCAAAGTTGGAGGGAGACGGCGCTGAGTGCAGCATGGCGAGGAGTGCAGGGTCCCACGGGGCCGCGGAAGGGAGTAACCCCCGGGCTGGGTCGGCGCGGGAGGCGGCACGTAGCCGCCCAGCTGCGGGTAACCGGCCGGAGAAGCAGGCGCCAGCGGGGGGTAGCCGCCTCCACTGGCCGGGTAGCCGGCGCCGCCCGCTTGGTACGGGGCTGCAGCGAAGTGCGGCTGGGGCCCAGCGGGGTGCAGACCGAGGATGCCCAGGGCCCGCGGCACCGGCATGTGATACGCATGGACCACTCCAGTCCATGGATTGGTGCCGACCGACCAGGGTGGGGGGGGGCAAATGATGACGTGGATCCCTCCCGTACCCCGACTGCTGCTGCTGCTGTGGTGGCCCGGGGCGACCGCCTCCGCCGCACCGGTTGCGGCGGCCACCGCCCTGCTGCTGCGATGGGGTGGGAGGCGCTGGCGAGGCCGGCGGGAGGGGGAAGTGTTGGAAATATGCCCTAGAGGCAATAATAAATTAGTTATTATTATATATATTTCATTGTTCATGATAATCATTTATTATCCATGCTAGAATTGTATTGATAGGAAACTCAGATACATGTGTAGATACATAGACAACACCATGTCCCTAGTAAGCCTCTAGTTGACTAGCTCGTTGATCAATAGATGGTTACGGTTTCCTAACCATGGACATTGGATGTAGTTGATAACGGGATCACATCATTAGGAGAACGATGTGAAGGACAAGACCCAATCCTAAGCCTAGCACAAAGATCGTGTAGTTCGTTTGCTAAAGCTTTTCTAATGTCAAGTATCATTTCCTTAGACCATGAGATTGTCCAACTCCCGGATACCGTAGGAGTGCTTTGGGTGTGCCAAACGTCACAACGTAACTGGGTGGCTATAAAGGTACACTACAGGTATCTCCGAAAGTGTTTGTTGGGTTGGCACGAATCGAGACTGGGATTTGTCACTCCGTGTAAACGAAGAGGTATCTCTGGGCCCACTCGGTAGGACATCATCATAATGTACACAATGTGACTAAGGAGTTGACCACGGGATGATGTGTTACGGAACGAGTAAAGAGACTTGCCGGTAACGAGATTGAACAAGGTATCGGGATACCGACGATCGAATCTCGGGCAAGTACAATACCGCTGGACAAAGGGAATTGAATACGGGATTGATTGAATCCTCGACATCGTGGTTCATCCGACGAGATCATCATGGAACATGTGGGAGCCAACATGGGTATCCAGATCCCGCTGTTGGTTATTGGCCGGAGAGTTGTCTCGGTCATGTCTGCATGGTTCCCAAACCCATAGGGTCTACACACTTAAGGTTCGATGACACTAAGGTTATTAGGAAGACTTGTATGTGATTACCGAATGTTGTTCGGAGTCCCGGATGAGATCCCGGACGTCACGAGGAGTTCCGGAATGGTCCGGAGGTAAAGATTTATATATGGAAAGTTGTTGTTCGGGTTCCGAGAAAAGTTCGGTTTTTTTCGGTATTGTACCAGGAAGCTTCTGGAAGGTTCCGGAGGATTCCAGAGGGGTCCGGAGGTCCGAAAAAAGTTCCACCACGTCCAATACAGCAGCATGGGCTGTAGGGGGGCGCCCTAACCTTAATGGGCCAAGGGCACCAGCCCCCCCAAGGCCCATGCGCATGGGAGAGGGGAAACCCTAAGGGGGAGGGCCTCCACTTGACTTGGGAGGCACTCCTCCCCCTTGGCCGCCGCCCCCAACCCTAGATGGGATCTAGGGGGGCCGGCCCCCCCTCTCCCCCACCTATAAATATTGGAGGGGTGGGAGGGCGGCCACACCCTTGAACCGGGCGCAACCCTCCCTCCTCCTACCTTCTCCTCCTCCTCCATGGTGCTTGGCGAAGCCCTGCCGGAGAATCACAAGCTCCTCCACCACCACGCTGTCGTGCTGTTGGAATTCTTCCTCAACCTCTTCCTCCTCCTTGCTAGATCAAGGCGTGGGAGACGTCTCCCAACCGTACGTGTGTTGAACGCGGAGGTGCCGTCCGTTCGGCGCTAGGATCATCAGTGATTTGGATCACGACGAGTACGACTCCATCAACCCCGTTCACTTGAACGCTTCCGCTTAGCGATCTACAAGGGTATGTAGATGCACTCTCCTTCCCCTCATTGCTATATTACTCCATAGATTGATCTTGGTGATGCATAGAAAATTTTAAATTTCTGCTACGATCCCCAACAGTGGCATCATGAGCTAGGTCTATGCGTAGTTTCTATGCACGAGTAGAACACAAAGCAGTTGTGCGCGTCGATATTGTCAATTTACATGCTGTTACTAGTCTTATCTTGATTCGGCGGCATCGTGAGATGAAGCGGCCCGGACCGACCTTGCACGTACTCTTACGTGAGACTGGTTCCACCGACTGACATGCACTAGTTGCATAAGGTGGCTAGCGGGTGTTTGTCTCTCCCACTTTAGTCGGATCAGATTCGATGAAAAGGGTCCTTATGAAGGGTAAATAGAAATTGGCATATCACGTTGTGGTTTTCGCGTAGGTAAGAAACGTTCTTGCTAGAAACCTATAGCAGCCACGTAAAAACTTGCAACAACAATTAGAGGACGTCTAACTTGTTTTTGCAACATATGCCTTGTGATGTGATATGGCCAAAAGGATGTGATGAATGATATATGTGATGTATGAGATTGATCATGTTCTTGTAATAGGAATCACGACTTGCATGTCGATGAGTATGACAACCAGCAGGAGCCATAGGAGTTGTCTTAATTTATCTATGACCTGCGTGTCAACATAAACATCATGTAATTACTTTACTTTATTGCTAAAGCGTTAGCCATAGTGTAACACCCCGGATATGATTTTTCCTAATATGTAATCCAACTCTTGCCGTTTCCGGTGTTAAGTTATTTTATTTTCTCAGGTTCGGGTTTTTGTCTCCATGTGTTGTTATCGTTATCATGCATCTCATATCATTTCATCATGTGCATTGCATTTGCATACGTGTTCGTCTCATGCATTCGAGCATTTTCCCCGTTGTCCGTTTTGCATTCCGGCGCTCCATTCTCCTCCGGTGGTCATTTCTACCTTTCTTTCATGTGTGGGGATTAAACATTTCTGGATTGGACCGAGACTTGCCAAGCGGCCTTGGTTTACTACCGGTAGACCGCCTGTCAAGTTTCGTACCATTTGGACTTCGTTTGATGCTCCAACGGTTAACCGAGGGACCGAAAAGGCCTCGTGTGTGTTGCAGCCCAACACCCCTCCAATTTGGCCCAAAACCCACCAAAACCCTCTCCATCATCTAGAGCGTTCGATCACGATCGCGTGGCCGAAAACCGCACCTCATTTGGACACTCCTACCTCCCTCTATGCCTATATAAAGACCCCTCCGAAATTCTCCTTCTCCTTCCCCCCGAAACCCTAGATCCATTCCATCCACCGTCGCCGGACAAAAAAACCGCCGATGGACATGTCCAGTTCCACCCCGCCGCCGCCACGTGTCGCCACCTGATACGTCGCCGCCCGGTTCCCACTTCGCCGCCGCGCGGGCCCACCTAGGCCCGGGGAGAGCCCTCCCGGCCCAAATCGCCGCGCCCCGCCGCCCGTTGCCGTCCGCCGCCCACGCCTGCCTTCCCCTACGCCGGCAGGCCCCATCGACGCCGCTGCCTCGCTCGGCCACCGCTCCAGCCGCCGCCTCCCGGCTCGCTCCGGCCGCCGCCACCGCGCTGCAGCGCGCCCCTGCCGGCGCCTCTCACCGCCGCCGTCGCCCTAACGCTGCCCCGGCCCGGATCCAGCGAGATCCGGCCGGCCCCCGCTTCCCCGACGAGCTCCGGCGTCCTCCAACTCCATCCCCGGTGATCCTCGTTTTGCGTGCTCCGGCGAGATCCGATCCAGATCTGAAAAACCCTAGGGGTTGACCCTTTTTTTCACTAAGTCCCAGTTTATTTTGCATACTTTGACCTGCTACATCTTTGCATCCGTAGCTCTGTTTTGGGCCTATAGCATATCAAAATGTTCGTCTCAGAAAGCACATCATTTCATCTCATTGCATCAGTTTCATTTGAGTTCATCTTGAGGCCCGACATGCTGTTGGAAGAGTGCTATTTGGTATAATTGTCAGGTCTGCTGCTCCAATTAGATATTTGTCATTTTTGCCATGATTATTGTGTGCATGATCTGCCCCTGAGCTCTACATGAGTTTTGTTATATGTTTTGCCATCTATCCAGAGGTGCAACCCATGTATTTTTGTGATGTGTGTGGTGACTAGCACAAGCTTGCAAAGTGGTGCATTCGTTAATGCTGATTTCAGGGACTTAGTAATTCCACTAAGTCCTTGATCTGTTTATTTCATTATGCCTTATGTTCATGTTGTTTCCTAGCGATCTGTGCCTCTTTTGAGGATGATCAGTAAGGATGTTTTGTTAATCTTGTAGTGATCTATCCATCCATGTCTTTTTTTGCAATTATGGAGCACCCTAGCTTGAGTCAATCGAGCTCTACTTTTGCTATTTCGTGAATCTGGGCAGATTGTCTACTTGTTAGCGATTTTGCCGAGGATGTTGTAGTTGATCCGTGCATGCTATGTTATTGTTATTGCCATGTCTAGCTTGTATAATGTGTATTCTTGACGGGTGCATGCTTAGATTGTCATGACATGCTCTGTAGTGAGTGCATCGAGCTCGTAAACATGCCTACTTGATATCTGATTTGCATGCTCCAGTTTTTCACTAAGTCTATGATCTGATTATGTTTTTGCCATGTTCACATGCTTGCAAATATATTTTCTGATCCCTTTTGGCTCAAGGTCACTAAGGGAATTTTGTTAAGCTCTTTGAGTAGCTCCATGCCATGCTTTACTTTGCCATTTTCAGGTCCTGTAGCATATAGTTTTCATGCTCCAGAGTGTGCTACCTGATCTGAAATTCCAGACAAGTATTAATTTCACCGAGTCTGAAATCTGTTTACCAAATGCATTTTTGCCATGCTTGTTTGAACCTGTTAATGGATGAATTGGCCGTAGCTCAGTGTTCATCTTTTGTTAAGCATCATGTATGGATCCCTTCCATGTATTTTGTTGTCTTGTTTGAGTGTTGTACCATGTTCATCTTGTTGCATTTAGATGACTACTTGCCGTAAATCGCAGACCGTGGTCATATTTGATTTGTTTGCCATTTCCAAACCATGACTCCGACTCCGGCGTTCTTTATATCGTTTTAAGTGATTTCATCTCACCTTTCCAGTGGAACACTTGGATTTCCAAGTTGAGTCCAGGTTCATTCATTCCTTGTCAAATCTTGCATATGCATCACATATCGCATCCCACATAGCATACCATGTTTGCATCATGTTGTTTGAGCTTTGCACGTGGTTGATTGTGTCCTTGTTGCTTGTTTGTCTTGTTTGGGTAGAGCCGGGAGACGAGTTCGCTAACGAGGAGCCCATTGAGTTTCTTTCGAGGATCTAGTCAACTCTGACAACTTTGCAGTCAAGATGATCATACCCTCGAAATCACTACTATCTTTGCTTTGCTAGATGCTCGCTCTTTTGCTATGCCTATGCTACGATGCCTACCACTTGCTTATCATGCCTCCCAAATTGCCATGTCAAACCTCTAACCCACCATGTCCTAGCAAACCATTGATTGGCTATGTTACCTCTTTGCTCAGCCCCTCTTATAGCATTGCTAGTTGCAGGTGAAGATTGGAGACCATTCCTTGTTGGAACATTATTTACTTGTTGGGATATCATTATATTACCTCGTTATCTTAATGCATCTATATACTTGGTAAAGGGTGGAAGGCTCGGCCTCTCGCCTAGTGTTTTGTTCCACTCTTGCCGCCTTAGTTTCTGTCATATCGGCGTTATGTTCCCGGATTTTGCATTCCTTACGCGGTTGGGTGATAATGGGAACCCCTTGATATTTCGCCTTGATTAAAGCTTTTCCAGCAATGCCCAACCTTGGTTTTACCATTTTCCATCTAGCCTCTTTTTCCCTTGGGTTTCCGGAGCCCAAGGGTCATCTTATTTTAAGCCCCCACTGGGCCAGTGCTCCTCTGAGTGTTGGTCCAAACTAGAGTCCTGTGCAGCGCCCCGTCGGGGAAACTCAAGGTTTGGTTTTAGTTGTATGGAGCGCTCACCTGAGTGTGCCCTGAGAACGAGATATGTGCAGCTCCTATTGGGATTTGTCGGCACATTCGGGCGGTGTTGCTGGATTTGTTTTAACTTGTCGAAGTGTCTTGTAGAACCGGGATACCGAGTCTGATCGAAACGTCTCGGGAGAAGGTCTATTCCTTCATTGACCGTGAGAGCTTGTCATGGGCTAAGTTGGGACTCCCCTGCAGGGATTTGAACTTTCGAAAGCCGTGCCCGTGGTTATGGGCAGATGGGAGTTTGTTAATGTCCGGTTGTAGATAACTTGAACCTTAACTTAATTAAAATGAGCCAACTGTGTGAGTTACCGTGATGGTCTCTTCTCGGCGGAGTCCGAGAAGTGAACACGGTGTTGGAGTAATGCTTGCCGCAGGTTGTTCTCTAGCTATTCGTTCGCGCTTTGCCTTCTCTTCTCGCTCTCTTTTGCGAACAGGTTAGCCACCATATATGCTAGTCGCTTGCTGCAGCTCCACATATTTACCTTGCCTTACCTATAAGCTTAAATAGTCTTGATCGTGAGAATGTGAGATTGCCGAGTCCCTGTGGCTCACAACTTACTTCCAAACCAGATGCAGGGCCTGATGACTCCGTTCTAGATGACGCGCTTGAGCTCAAGTGGGAGTTCGACGAGGACTCACGTCGTTACTATGTGTCTTTCCCTGATGATCAGTAGTGGTGCCCAGTTGGGGCGATCGGGACCGTGTCGCATGTTGGGGTTATCTTTTATTTTGGCGCCGTAGTCGGGCCATGAGTGTTGGATTGATGTAATGCTATTTATGTACTTTGATTGACGTGGCAAGTGTAAGCCAACTATGTATCTCCCCTTTTATTATATATATATTACATGGGATGTTGTGAAGATTGCCTAACTTGCGACATTGCTTTTAATGCGGTTATGCCTCTAAGTCGTGCCTCGACACATGGGAGATATAGCCGCATCGAGGGTGTTACAAGTTGGTAATCAGAGCATTCCCCGACCTTAGGAGCCCCCATTGCTTGATCGTTTTTAGCGGCCGAGTTGTGTCTAGAAAAATGTTTTGAGTCATTTAGGAATTATATATCAGAGAGTTTAGGAATTCTTTTTACTCCCCAGTCTCCTCATCGCTCTGGTAAGGCATCCTGACGTAGAGTTTTGACTCTTCTCTTCTCAAATTTCACTTAATTTTTTTTAGGATCACGCGGGTATCTTGGAATTGTTCCGATGGTTTTGTGACGAGAACATTGTTCTTGGTGCCTCCTGTCTTTAGGGGTTGTGGCAGTGTCCCGAGGAGTTGAGCTCCGAGGTGTTGTCGTCACAATTTTATCGTTGCAATTCTGGAATACCTGAGTTTAGTACGCCAACATCGAAAATCTCTTTTATGCAGTTCGTTGGTGAGATAACCTCGACGCCACCCAGTACTGGGGCGGGAGTTCGGGAGTATTGCCATAACTTGTATAACGGATGCTTTTCGAAGGTTGAGGTAGATGGTTTCCGAGTTTTCTCGGTTATGTGTTGAAGGATGGATACAGCTGGATGTAGGATATGCTAGATTTGGGTGATATATTATGCTTCCCCTGTATCCCCAACACCTGATTGCATAACCGGAAAGGTTCGGGAGTTTCATAGGTGGGAATTCTTGTAGTTCTAG
Organism: Triticum dicoccoides; assembly: GCF_002162155.2. Classification (NCBI taxonomy): domain Eukaryota; kingdom Viridiplantae; phylum Streptophyta; class Magnoliopsida; order Poales; family Poaceae; genus Triticum; species Triticum dicoccoides. Next base: position 267,682,173 of record NC_041388.1, read on the forward strand.
TTCTTCTTCCACGAATATTTGGTTTGAGATTGGGATTTCTTACCGAGTATTCGATCTTGATCCGTACCTTGTTGATTTATTCCTCTACCTAAATTCTAAGTGGCTTCTCAATTTATGGATATGTGACCATTTCAAGTGGAATGCATTCGTTCATTTTGTTCGGATGTGAAGACTATATGTTGCAATTTCAACCCGTTGGATTCAGCTTCATTTTATCTGTCAATGTGCTAACAGTTGTCACCCTCTTCAGGATGGCTCCCACTAAGAGCAGCAATCAGAATCAGAATCAAGATCTGCCACCACCTCCACCTCCCCCGGAGGCATGACAAGCTGTGATGGCCGCAACCAATGCAAACACATAGTTGATCATGCAAATTCTTCAAGAGCGCAATCAAGCGAACCAAGGCAACCAAGGCAACAATTAGAATCACTTTGCTACACTCAACCAGTTCCTTGCTAACGGGCCAAAGACTTTCAGCAATTGTGTTGAGGCAACTGATGCTGACGATTGGCTCGTGGATCTGTGCAAGCATTTCGAGTGCAGTAACGTTAGGCCTGAGGACTTCGTCAAGTTCGCTTCCTTCCAACTCAAAGACCAAGCTGCAGAATGGTTCCAGCAGTACAAGGATTCCAGAGGAGGCCGTGTGATTACCTGGGATGAATTCCGTCAAGACTTCAAAGCTCATCATATTCCTCAGAGCGTGGTTGAAAGCAAGCATGAGGAATTCCGCAACCTGAAGCAAGGCTCTTTGTCTGTCTATGACTACAACAAGTTGTTTCAGAAGCTCGTCCGCTTTGCTAAGCAGGACGTCCCTGACGAGAAGAGCATGATATACCAGTTCAGGGTGGTCTCAGAGAAGAAATACAGCTAGCTCTTGTTCTCTTTGAGCCCTTGAGGTACGATGAGTTCTACAACATGGCATTGAAGCAAGAGGCTGCTCAACTGAGGTGTGATGCTTCCAAGAAGCGAGTCAGAGATGCTACTCCTTCTTCCTCTACTCAAATGGCCAAGCAGCAGAAGTATTGGCTTCCTCCTCCTTCGTTCCGTCAGCCGTATCAGAAGAGCAAAGGTGGCAGTGGATCTTCCCACCCACCCAACCCTGGCTTTCAGAACAAGACTTCGTCTCAAGCTCCAAGATCGAGTGCTCCGTATCACCGTCCGCTTTCAGAGGTCACGTGCAACAAGTGCCAACAGAAGGGTCACTATGCCAACAAATGCTTCAATCAGAGGCATCTTCCTCCTCCTCCTCCTCCTCCTGTGAGATCGGCAAGTACAGCTGTGGTAAAGCATAACCCCAAGTACGCCAAGGTTAACATGGTGAATGCATCTCAGGCAGAGGATTCGTCAGATGTCATCATGGGTAACCTTCCTGTTAACGATATCCCTGCAAAAGTTCTTTTTGACACTGGTGCATCGCATTGTTTCATTTCCAAACCTTTTGCATCTAAGTATGAGTGCGATTATCAGTATCTGCAAAGTTCCTTGCAAATTGTGTCACCGGGCAAGCAAATGACAGCTAATACCTGCGTCCCGGATGTTACTATCATGTTGGGCGACTACAAATTTCTAGCTTCTCCTATTGTTCTGGGCGACTCGGATATTGATCTTATTCTCGGAATGGATTGGCTTTCTAAGCACAAGGCGCATCTGATTGTGCAGCCAGGAAGATCCAATTGACTCATTCGTCTGAGGATGTAATTGTCTTTGCCGCTCGTGATGATACCATCCGTCTGTTCTCTCTCAATGAGAAGGGTGAACTGGATGCCATCTCGCAAATCCCAGTCGTTTGCGATTATCAAGACGTCTTTCCAGAAGAGCTTCCAGGAATGCCTCCGCACCGGCCAGTCGAATTCGTCATCGATCTTGAGCCTGGCACGGAACCAGTGTGCAAGCGTCCTTACAAGCTCGGACCTGAAGAGTTGAAGGAGCTGAAGAAACAACTCGATGTTCAAGAGAGAATGGGCCTCATCCGACCTAGTTCTTCTCTGTGGGGTTGTGGTGTTCTTTTTGTGAAGAAGAAGGATGGAACGGACCGACTTTGTGTTGATTACCGTCCATTGAACAAGAAGACCAGCAAGAACAAATACCCACTTCCCAACATCAACGAGCTATTCGAACAACTCAAAGGTGCCCAAGTATTCTCCAAGCTTGATCTCCGTATGGGTTATCATCAGATTCGAATCCGTGAGCAAGATATTCCCAAGACGGCTTTCAGGACAAGCTATGGTTCATATGAATACACTGTCATGTCTTTTGGCCTCGTCAACGCTCCTCCGACTTTCTCTCACATGATGAACTTCATCTTCAACGCCTACACCAATGACTTCGTTTTGGTCTATCTCGACGACATTCTGGTATTTTCGAAGAACAAGGAAGATCATGCCAAGCACTTGCGTTTGGTACTCGATAAGCTCAGGGAACACTAGTTCTACGCCAAGTTCTCCAAGTGCGAATTTTGGCTCGATGAGGTTCTTTATCTTGGTCATATCATCTCTGCCAAGGGCATTGCGGTGAATCATGAGAAGGTGTCTGCAATTGTGAATTGGGAACCACCTCAGAACGTGAAGCAACTCCGTAGCTTCCTCGGTCTCGCAAGCTACTGTCGAAGATTCATTGAAAACTTTTCTAAGATCGTGAAGCCTCTCTCAAATCTTCTCCAGAAGCATGTCAAGTACATTTGGTCTCCGGAATGTGACATCGCTTTCAACACTTTGAAAGAGAAATTGGTCACTGCTCCAGTTCTGACTCCTCCTGATGAATCCAAACCGTACGAGGTCTTTTGCGATGCCTCTCTCCAAGGTCTTGGCGCAGTGTTGATGCAAGAGAAGAAAGTTGTGGCTTATACCTCTCGCCAGTTAAAGCCCAACGAGAAGAACTACCCCACTCATGACCTCGAGTTGGCGGCAGTTGTGTATGCTCTTTTGACTTGGAGACATCTCTTATTGGGAAGAAAAGTGGACATTTTCACTGACCACAAGAGTCTCAAGTACATCTTCACTCAGCCTAATCTCAACCTCAGGCAGACTCGATGGGTTGAAATGATTCAAGAGTATAATCCGAGTATCGAGTATACTCCAGGCAAGGCCAATGTGATTGCTGACGCATTGAGTAGGAAGGCTTATTGCAACAGTCTGATTCTCAAGCCTTATCAACCCGAGCTTTGTGAAGCTTTCCACAAACTTAATCTGCAAGTTGTTCCTCAAGGTTTCCTCGCCAACCTTCAAGTCTCTCCTACCTTGGAAGACCAGATTCGCCAAGCCCAGCTTCTTGATGCTATGGTGAAAAAGGTGAAAATTGGGATTGCCAAGAGTCAACCCAAGTACAAGTGCTACCGCCTTGATGACAAGGATACTCTCTTCTTCGAGGATCGTATTGTTGTGCCCAAAGGTGACCTTCGTAAAGTGATCATGAATGAGGCTCACAATTCTCTCCTCTCCATCCACCCTGGGAGCACGAAGATGTATCAGGACCTCAAGCAGGCTTATTGGTGGACTCGAATGAAGCGCGAGATTGCTTAGTTCGTGAATGAATGTGATGTCTGTAGAAGAGTGAAGGTAGAACACCAAAGGCCAGCTGGTCTCCTCCAACCTCTTGCCATTCCAGAATGGAAGTTTGACCACATTGAGATGGACTTCGTTACTGGGTTTCCAAAGTCCAAGCGTGGTAATGATGCTATATTCGTTGTTATCGACAAACTCACTAAAGTGGCTCACTTTTTGCCTATCAAAGAGTCTATCACTGCAGCTCAATTGGCGGAGCTCTATACCTCTCGAATTGTCTCTCTGCACGGTATTCCACAAGTGATCTCTTCAGACCGTGGCAACATCTTTACCTCCAAGTTTTGGGATTCGTTTCAGAAGGCCATGGGCACCAACATCCGCTTCAGCACAACTTTCCATCCTCAAACTAGCGGTCAAGTCGAGCGTGTCAATCAGATTCTTGAAGATATTCTCAGGGCTTGTGTGATCTCCTTCGGCATGAAGTGGGAGGATTGTCTTCCATATGCTGAATTCTCCTACAACAACAGTTTTCAAGCAAGTTTGGGCAAAGCCCCATTCGAAATTCTGTATGGCAGGAAGTGTCGTACCCCTCTCAACTGGTCTGAAACCGGCGAACGTCAACTTCTGGGAAATGACTTAATCACAGAGGCAGAGGAAATGTGCAAAGTCATTCGAGATAACCTCAAAGCAGCCCAATCCCGCCAGAAGAGCTACTATGATAGTAAGCACCGTGATTTGGCTTTCGAGATCGGAGATCATGTTTACCTCGCGTCTCTCCTATGAAAGGTACTCGTCGCTTCGGTATCAAAGGGAAGCTTGCCCCTAGATACGTGGGACCTTTCAAGATTGTCAGCAAGAGAGGCGACCTCGCCTATCAACTCGAGCTTCCTTCAAACTTTGCAAATGTGCATGACGTGTTCCATGTCTCTCAGCTACGAAAGTGCTTCAAGACTCCTGACCGCACCGTTAACTTCGAGGACATTGAGCTCCAAGAAGATCTCTCTTATCGTGAGCACCCCGTTGCTATTCTTGAAGAGACTGAACGCAAGACTCGTAACAAGTCAATCAAATCCCTCAAAGTCAAGTGGTCACACCATTCCGACCGTGAAGCCACCTGGGAACGCGAGGATCACCTCCGTTCTGAGTACCCGGCGTTCTTTCAGTCCTAGATCTCGGGACGAGATCCTTTCATAGTGGTGGAGTGTTGTAACACCCCGGATATGATTTTTCCTAATATGTAATCCAACTCTTGCCGTTTCCGGCGTTAAGTTATTTTATTTTCTCAGGTTCGCGTTTTTGTCTCCGTGTGTTGTTGTCGTTATCGTGCATCTCATATCATTTCATCATGTGCATTGCATTTGCATACGTGTTCGTCTCATGCATTCGAGCATTTTCCCCGTTGTCTGTTTTGCATTCCGGCGCTCCGTTCTCCTCCGGTGGTCATTTCTACCTTTCTTTCGTGTGTGCGGATTAAACATTTCCGGATTGGACCAAGACTTGCCAAGGGGCCTTGGTTTACTACCGGTAGACCGCCTGTCAAGTTTCGTACCATTTGGACTTCGTTTGATGCTCCAACGGTTAACCGAGGGACCGAAAAGGCCTCGTGTGTGTTGCAGCCCAACACCCCTCCAATTTGGCCCAAAACCCACCAAAACCCTCTCCATCATCTAGAGCATTCGATCACGATCGCGTGGCCGAAAACCGCACCTCATTTGGACACTCCTAGCTCCCTCTATGCCTATATAAAGACCCCTCCGAAATTCTCCTTCTCCTTCCCCCCGAAACCCTAGATCCATTCCATCCGCCGCCGCCGGACAAAAAAACCACCGACGGACATGTCCAGTTCCACCCCGCCGCCGCCACGTGTCGCCACCTGATACGCCGCGCCAGGTGCCCACTTCGCCGCCGCGCGGGCCCGCCTGGGCCCGGGGAGAGCCCTCCCGGCCCACATCGCCGCGCC
>NC_041388.1:267688026-267708955 GCF_002162155.2 Triticum dicoccoides
CAGCGCGCCCCCGCCGGCGCCTCTCATCGCCGCCGTCGCCCTAGCGTCGCCCCGGCCTGGATCCGGCGAGATCGGGCCGGCCCCCGCTTCCCCGACGAGCTCCGGTGTCCTCCAACTCCATCCCTGGCAATCCTTGTTTTGCGTGCTCCGGCGAGATCCGATCCAGATCTGAAAAACCCTAGGGGTTGACCCTTTCTTTCATTAAGTCCCAGTTTATTTTGCATACTTAGACCTGCTACATCTTTGCATCTGTAGCTCCGTTTTGGGTATATAGCATATCAAAATGTTCGCCTCGGAGGGCATATCATTTCATCTCATTGCATCATTTTCATTTGAGTTCATCTTGAGGCCCGAAATGCTGTTGGAAGAGTGCTATTTGGTATAATTGTCAGGTCTGCTGCTCCAATTAGATATTTGTCATTTTTTCCATGATTATTGTGTGCGTGATATGCCCCTGAGCTCTACATGAGTTTTGTTATATGTTTTTCCATATATACATAGGTACAACCCATGTATTTTTGTGATGTGTGCGGTGACTAGCACAAGCTTGCAAACTGGTGCATTCGTTAATGCTGATTTCACGGACTTAGTAATTCCACTAAGTCCTTGATCTATTTATTTCATTATGCCTTATGTTCATGTTGTTTCCTAGCGATCCGTGCCTCTTTTGAGGATGATCAGTAATGATCTTTTGTTAATCTTGTAGTGCTCTATCTATCCATGTCTTTGTTTGCAATTATGGAGCACCCTAGCTTGAGTCAATCGAGCTCTACTTTTGCTATTTCGTGAATCTGGGCAGATTGTCTACTTGTTAGCGATTTTGCCGAGGATGTTGTAGTTGATCCGTGCATGCTATGTTATTGTTCTTGCCATGTCTAGCTTGTATAATGTGTATTCTTGACGGGTGCATGCTTAGATTGTCATGACATGCTCTGTAGTGAGTGCATCGAGCTCGTAAACATGCCTACTTGATATCTGATTTGCATGCTCCAGTTTTTCACTAAGTCTATGATCTGATTATGTTTTTGCCATGATCACATGCTTGCAAATGTATTTTCTGATCCCTTTTGGCTCAAGGTCACTAAGGGATTTTTGTTGAGCTCTTTGAGTAGCTCCATGCCATGCTTTACTTTGCCATTTTCAGGTCCTGTAGCATATAGTTTTCATGCTCCAAAGTGTGCTACCTGATCAGAAATTCCAGACAAGTGTTAATTTCACCAAGTGTGAAATCTGTTTACCAAATGCATTTTTGCCATGCTTGTTTGAACCTGTTAATGGATGAATTGGCCGTAGCTCAGTGTTCATATTTTGTTAAGCATCATGTATGGATCCCTTCCATGTATTTTGTTGTCTTGTTTGAGTGCTGTACCATGTTCATCTTGTTACATTTAGATGACTACTTGCCGTAAATCGCAGACCGTGGTCATATTTGATTTGTTTGCCATTTCCAAACCGTGACTCCGATTCCGGCGTTCTTTATATCGTTTTCAAGCGATTTCATCTCACCTTTCTAGTGGCACACTTGGATTTCCAAGTTGAGGCCAGGTTCATTCATTCCCTGTCAAATCTTGCATATGCATCACATATCCCATCCCGCATAGCATACCATGTTTGCATCATGTTGTTTGAGCTTTGCACGTGGTTGATTGTGTCCTTGTTGCTTGTTTGTCTTGTTTGGGTAGATCCGGGAGAGAAGTTCGCTAACGAGGAGCCTGTTGAGTTTCTTTTGAGGATCTAGTCAACTCTGACAACTTTGCAGGCAAGATGATCATACCCTCGAAATCACTACTATCTTTGCTTTGCTAGATGCTCGCTCTTTTGCTATGCCTATGCTACGATGCCTACCACTTGCTTATCATGCCTCCCAAATTGCCATGTCAAACCTCTAACCCACCATGTCCTAGCAAACCGTTGATTGGCTATGTTACCGCTTTGCTTAGCCCCTCTTATAGCGTTGCTAGTTGCAGGTGAAGATTGGAGACCGTTCCTTGTTGGAACATTATTTACTTGTTGGGATATCATTATATTACCTTGTTATCTTAATGCATCTATATACTTGGTAAAGGGTGGAAGGCTCAGCCTCTCGCCTAGTGTTTTGTTCCACTCTTGCCGCCTTAGTTTCCATCATATCGGTGTTATGTTCCCGGATTTTGTGTTCCTTACGCGGTTGGGTGATAATGGGAACCCCTTGATAGTTCGCCTTGATTAAAGCTTTTCCAGCAATGCCCAACCTTGGTTTTACCATTTGCCACCTAGCCTCTTTTTCCCTTGGGTTTCCGGAGCCCGAGGGTCATCTTATTTTAAGCCCCCACTGGGCCAGTGCTCCTCTGAGTGTTGGTCCAAACTAGAGTCCCGTGCAGCGCCCCCTCGGGGAAACTCAAGGTTTGGTTTTAGTTGTATCGAGCGCTCATCTGAGTGTGCCCTGAGAACGAGATATGTGCAACTCCTATCGGGATTTGTCGGCACATTCGGGCGGTGTTGCTGGATTTGTTTTAACTTGTCGAAGTGTCTTGTAGAACTAGGATACCAAGTCTGATCGGAACGTCTCGGGAGAAGGTCTATTCCTTCGTTGACCGTGAGAGCTTGTCATGGGCTAAGTTGGGACTCCCCTGCAGGGATTTGAACTTTCGAAAGCCGTGCCCGCGGTTATGGGCAGATGGGAATTTGTTAATGTCCGGTTGTAGATAACTTGAACCTTAACTTAATTAAAATGAACCAACTGTGTGAGTTACCGTGATGGTCTCTTCTTGGCGGAGTCCGGGAAGTGAACACGGTGTTGGAGTAATTCTTGCCGCAGGTTGTTCTCTAGCTATTCGTTCACGCTTTGCCTTCTCTTCTCGCTCTCTTTTGCGAACATGTTAGCCACCATATATGCTAGTCGCTTGCTGCAGCTCCACATATTTACCTTGCCTTACCTATAAGCTTAAATAGTCTTGATCGCGAGGGTGCGAGATTGCTGAGTCCCTGTGGCTCACAGATTACTTCCAAACCAGATGCATGGCCTGATGACTCCGTTCCAGATGACGCGCTTGAGCTCAAGTGGGAGTTCGACGAGGACTCACGTCGTTACTATGTGTCTTTCCCTGATGATCAGTAGTGGTGCCCAGTTGGGGCGATCGGGACCGTGTCGCATGTTGGGGTTATCTTTTATTTTGTTGCCGTAGTCGGGCCATGAGTGTTGGATTGATGTAATGCTATTTATGTACTTTGATTGACGTGGCGAGTGTAAGCCAACTATGTATCTCCCCTTTTATTATATATATATTACATGGGATGTTGTGAAGATTGCCTAACTTGCGACATTGCTTTCAATGCGGTTATGCCTCTAAGTCGTGCCTCGACATGTGGGAGATATAGCCGCATCGAGGGCGTTACACATAGTAGTAGAAGTAATAGATGACGAGACAACTTCAAGAAGACACGATGATGGAGATCATGGTGTCATGCCGGTGAAACGATGATCATGGAGCCTCGAAGATGACTAGAGGGATGTCTATCTGAGTGGGAGTTCATTTGATGAACTCAATTATCATGAACATAGTCTAAATTGTCTTTGCAAATATGTTGTAGATAAATAGCTCACGTTGTAGCTCCCTGTTTCAATACGTTCCTAGAGAAAGACCAAGTTGAAAGATATTGTAAGCAATGATGCGGACGGGGTCCGTAGTCCGAGGAGTGTCCTCACTGCTACACAGAAGGATTACGTCTTTGATGCACCGCTCTATGTGCAAACCGCTACAACGTCGTCTGTGGATGTTGTGAACACCTGACAGACACGTCCTGATGACTACTTGATAGTTTAGTGCACCATACTTTACAGCTTAGAATCGGGATTCCAATGACGTTTTGAACGCCATAAGACATATGAGATGTTCCAAGAGCTGAAATTGGGATTTCAAGCTCATGCCCGTGTTGAGAGGTGTGAGACCTCTGACAAGTTCTTTTGCCAACAAGATGGAGGAGAATAGCTCAGCTAGTGAAAATGTGCTCAGAATGTCTGGGTGCTACAATCACTTAAATCAAGTGGGAGTTAAACTTCCAGATAAGATAGTGATTGATAGAGTTCTCTAGCCACTATCACTAAGCTACTAGATCTTCATGATGAACTATGACATGCAAGGGATGGAGTTGATCCCGAAGCTGTTCGCGGTGCTTAAGACCGCAAAAGGTAGAAATCAAGAAGGAGCATCAAGTGTTGATGGTTTAACAAGACCACTGGTTTCAAGAAGGGCAAGGGCTAGAAGGGAAACTTCATGGATGGCAAACCAGTTGCCGCTCCAGTGAAGGAACCCAAGGTTGAACCCAAACCCAAGACTAAGTGCTTGTATTGTAAGGGGAACGGTCACTGGTAGCGGAATTACCCCAAATGCATGGTAGATAAGAAGGATGGAAACTTCAAAGTATATACGTGTTATTAATGTGTACCTCACTAGTACTCCTGGTAGCACCTGGGTATTGGATACCGGTTTAGTTACTATTATTGGTGACTTGAAGCAAAAGCTACGGACTAAATGAAGACTGGCTGAGGGCGAGGTGACGATGTGTGTTGGAAGTGTTTCCAAAGTTGATGAGATCACCATCGCACGCTCCTTCTGCCTTCGGGATTAGTATTGAACCTAGATAAATGTTATCAGGTGTCTATGTTGAGCATGAATATGATTAGATCATGTTCATCGCAATACTGTCATTCATTTAAGTTAGAGAATAATGGTTATTCTGTTTACATGAATGATACCTTTCATGGTCATGCACCCTATGTGAATGGTTCATTGAATCTCGGTCGTGGTAATACACATGTTCATGCCAAAAGATGTAGAGTTAATAATGATAGTACCACTTTCTCGTGGCACTACCGCTTAGGTCATATTGGCATAAGATCCATGAAGAAACTCCATTTCAATGGATGTTTGGAGTCACTTGATTTTGAATCGCTTGACACATGCGAGCCATGCCTCATGGGCAGGATGACTAAGACCCCGTTTTCAGGTACAATGAAACGGGCAAGTGACTTGTTGGAAATCATGCATGCTGATGCGTGTGATCCAATGAGAATTGAAGCGTGCGGTGGATATTGCTATTTTCTCATCTTCACTAACGATTTGGGTAGATATAGGTATATCTACTTAATGAAGCACAAGTCTGAAACGTTTAAAAAGTTCAAGAAATTTCAGAGTGAAGTTAAGAATCATCATAACAATAAGATCATGTTCCTACGATCTAATCAAAAGGGGATTTTCTGAGTTATGAGTTTGGCACTCACTTAAGACATTGTGGAATTGTTTCACAGTTGAAGCCACCTGGAACACCACAAGGTAATGGCGTGTCCGGACGTCGTAATCGAACCCTATGAGATATGGTGCGATCTATGATGTCTCTTACCAATCTATCGTTTTCATTTTGAGGTTATGCGTTAGAGACAGCTGCATTCACTTTAGATAGGACACCATTTAAGTCCGTTGAAACGACGTCGTGTGAACATTGGTTTGGCAAGAAACCAAAGTTGTCACTTATTAATGTTTGGGGCTGCGATGCTTAAGGCTTCAGCCGGAGAAGCTCGAACCCAAAGCGGAAAAACACATCTTCATAGGATACCCAAAGGTGATAGTTGGGTACACCTTCTATCTCAGATCCGAGGGCAAATTGTTTGTCGCTAAGAACGGGTCCTTTCTCGAGGAGTTTCTCTCGAAAGAATTGAGTGGGAGGAAGATAGAACTTGATGAGGTAGTCGAACCTTTACTTCAACCAGTGAGTGATGCAACACAGAAAGATGTTTTCTGTGGAGCCTACGTCTGTTGAATAGGAAGTTAATGATAGTGATCATAAAGCTTCGGATCAAGTTGCTATCGAACCTGGTAGGTCAACAAGGATATGTACTACTCCTGAGTGGTACGGTAATCATGTCTTAGATATCATGTTGTTAGACAACAATGAACCTATGAGCTATGGAGAAGCGATGGTGGGCCTGTATTCCGACAAATGGTTAGAAGCCATGAAATCCGAGATAGGATCCATATATCAGAACAAAGTATGGACTTTGGTGGACTTTCCCGATGATCGGCAAGCCATTGAGATAAATGGATCTTTAAGAAGAAGACGGACGTGGGCGGTAATGTTACCGTCTATGAAGCTCGACTTGTGGGAAAGAGTCTTTTCACAAGTTCAAGGAGTTGACTACGATGAGAATTTCTCACCCGTAGCGATGCTTAGGTCCGTCGGAATAATGTTAGCATTAGTTGTATTTTTCGATTATGAAATCTGACAGATGGATGTCAAAAACAATTTTTCTTACCAGTTTTCGTAAGAAAGAGTTGTATGTGATACAATAAAAGTTTTGTCGATCCTAAGGATGCTAAAAGGTATGCTGGCTCCAGCAATCCTTCTATGGACTAGAGCAAGCATCTCTGGATTGGAATATATGTTTTGATGGAATGATCAAAGCTTCTAGGTTTATACAATGTTTGTTAGAAACTTGTATTTACAAGAAAGTGAGTGGGAGCAATACACCATTTCTGATAGGCATATGTGGATGACATATTGTAGATCCAAAATAATGTAGAATTTCTGGAAAGCATAAACGGTTGTTTGAAGAGTGTTTTTCAAAGGAAGACCTGGATAAAGCTGCTTACATATTGGGCATCAAGATCTATAGAGATAGATCAAGATGCCTGATGATACTTTCAAAGAACGCACACCTTGACATGTTTTTGAAGGAGTTCAAAATAGATCAGTCAAAGAAGGGGTTCTTACCTAAGTTGTAAGGTGTGAAGTTGAGTAAGACTCAAAGATTGACCACGGCAGAAGAAAGAGGAAGGACGAAGGTCGTCCCCTATGCTCTTGTCATAGGCTCTATACGGTATGCCATGCTGAGTACCGCACCTGATGTGTGCCTTGCCACATGTCTGGCAAGAGGGTACAAAGGTGATCTAGGAGTAGATCACCAGATAGCGGTCAAAATTATCCATAGAGGAATAAGGAAATGTTTCTCGGTTATGGAGGTGATAAAGAGTTCGACGTAAAGAGTTACGTCGATGCAAGCTTAACACCTATCCGGATAGCTCTGAGTAGAGATACCGGATATGTATAATGGAGCAACAATTTGGAATAGCTCCAAGTGGAACGTTGTAGCAACATCTATGATATGACATAAAGTTTTGCGAAGTACATAGGGATCTGAATATGGCAAGACCCGTTGACTACAACCTCTCTCACAAGCATAACATGATCAAACCCAGAATTCATTGAGTATTAATCACATAGTGATGTGAACTAGATTAGTGACTCTAGTAAACTCTTTGGATATTGGTCACATGGCGATGTGACCTGTGAGTGTTAATCGCATGGCGATGTGAACTAGATTATTGACTCTAGTGCAAGTGGGAGACTGTTGGAAATATGCCCTAGAGGCAATAATAAATTAGTTATTATTATATATATTTCATTGTTCATGATAATCGTTTATTATCCATGCTAGAATTGTATTGATAGGAAACTCAGATACATGTGTAGATACATGGACAACACCATGTCCCTAGTAAGCCTCTAGTTGACTAGCTCGTTGATCAATAGATGGTTACGGTTTCCTAACCATGGACATTGGATGTCGTTGATAACGGGATCACATCATTAGGAGAATGATGTGATGGACAAGACCCAATCCTAAGCCTAGCACAAACATCATGTAGTTCGTTTTCTAAAGCTTTTCTAATGTCAAGTATCATTTCCTTAGACCATGAGATTGTGCAACTCCCGGATACCGTAGGAGTGCTTTGGGTGTGCCAAACGTCACAACGTAACTGGGTGGCTATAAAGGTACACTACAGGTATCTCCGAAAGTGTTTGTTGGGTTGGCACGAATCGAGACTGGGATTTGTCACTCCGTGTAAACGGAGAGGTATCTCTAGGCCCACTCGGTAGGACATCATCATAATGTGCACAATGTGACCAAGGAGTTAATCACGGGATGATGTGTTACGGAACGAGTAAAGAGACTTGCCGGTAACAAGATTGAACAAGGTATCAGGATACCGACGATCGAATCTCGGGCAAGTACAATACCGCTGGACAAAGGGAATTGAATACGGGATTGATTGAATCCTCGACATCGTGGTTCATCCGATGAGATCATCGTGGAACATGTGGGAGCCAACATGGGTATCCAGATCCCGCTGTTGGTTATTGGCCGGAGAGTTGTCTCGGTCATGTCTGCATGGTTCCCGAACCCGTAGGGTCTACACACTTAAGGTTCGATGACGCTAGGGTTATTAGGAGGACTTGTATGTGATTACAGAATGTTGTTCGGAGTCCTAGATGAGATCCCGGACGTCACGAGGAGTTCCGGAGGTAAAGATTTATATATGGAAAGTTGTTGTTCAGGTTCCGGGAAAAGTTCGGGTTTTTTCCGGTATTGTACCGGGAAGCTTCCGGAGGATTCCGGAGGGGTCAGGAGGTCCGGAAAAAGTTCCACCACGTCCAATACAGCAGCATGGGCTGTAGGGGGCGCCCTAACCTTAATGGGCCAAGGGCACCAGCCCCCCCAAGGCCCATGCGCATGGGAGAGGGGAAACCCTAAGGGGGAGGGCCTCCACTTGACTTGGGAGGCACTCCTCCCCCCCTTGGCCGCCGCCCCAACCCTAGATGGGGTCTAGGGGGTCCGTCCCCCCTCTCCTCCCACCTATAAATAGTGGAGGGGTGGGAGGGCGGCCACACCCTTGAACCTGGCGCAGCCCTCCCTCCTCCTACCTTCTCCTCCTCCTCCATGGTGCTTGGCGAAGCCCTACCGGAGAATCACAAGCTCCTCCACCACCATGCCGTCGTGCTGTTGGACTTCTTCCTCAACCTCTCCCTCCTCCTTGCTGGATCAAGGCATGGGAGACGTCTCCCAACCATACGTGTGTTGAACGCGGAGGTGCTGTCCGTTCGGTGCTAGGATCATCGGTGATTTGGATCACGGCGAGTACGACTCCATCAACCCCGTTCACTTGAACGCTTCCGCTTAGCGATCTACAAGGGTATGTAGATGCACTCTCCTTCCCCTCGTTGCTAGATTACTCCATAGAATGATCTTGGTGATGCATAGAAAATTTTAAATTTCTGCTACGATCCCCAACCGGAAGAACCCCGGGGCGCGGGCTGGAGCGGGTGAGGCGGGGCCGACAGAGGCGCCCCGGAGAGGTCCTGGCGGCGAGGGCGGTGTGGTGGACGCGCACCTTGACCTTCTTCATCCGGCGTTCCTCCAGGCGTAAATACGCGGTGACAGAGTGGAAGGTCGGGTTTGGCAGCAGGGAGAGGTTGGAGGCCACATTGCCGAAATCCTCGTTGAGGCCGGCGGTGAGGGTGCTGAGCATGAGTTCGTCCGACACCTTGGCGCCAATATCGCAGAGCTCATCAGCGAGCCTCTTAAGGCGCATGCAGTAGTCGTCGATGGAGGAGTCATCTTGGTGGCACCCAAAAAATTCCTGCTGCAAGAACACGAGACGTTGAAGTTTATTATCAGTGAAGAGGTTGTTGATCTTGGTCCACATGGCACACGCGTCGTCATCCTCCGAGCCGACCGTGTGGAAGATGTCCGGCGAGACGGTGAGGTAGAACCATCGGATGAGAGAGGCCTCAATGGCCGCCCAGTCCGGATCGCCCGCCATGAGGTCGCCATCAACGGTCCCGTCGACGTGCTCGAGGAGGTAGTACTCGTGGAAGAGGAGGTTGAAGTAGGTCTTCCACACATAGTACGAGGAGTTGGATTAGTCGAGCTTGATGGGGACGCGGGTGTGGATGTCATGATCGCGAACGGCGGTGGCGTCAGGCTCAGGTCCGGCGAACGGGTTCGAGTTGCTGGAGTGGGGAGACGCCATGGAGGAGCTGCGGTGGTGGGAGCGGCTCGGGTGGGTTAGGGTTAGCGGCGGCGGCGCGGGGTAGGGTTAGGGTTTAGGAGCGCGACGGCGGCTAGGGGGGAGGGAAGCAGCGGCGGCAGAGAGGAAGGTGGCGGCTGCGTGGGAGAGAGAGTGCGGCGGCTGCGTGGGAGAGAGGGCGCGGCGACGACGTATAGCGGCGGCGGCTGTAGGGCGGCGGCGGCGGGTTTAGGCAGAAGCGAGGAAAGGGATTGGCGTGCCATCTAATACCATGTTAGTTGGAAAGAAGGGATTGCATGCATCGATAATTCATTGATCATGTGCATGACTCACATATATAGGTACAGGGTGGACCGGTCTCTACTTATCTCCCAAGATGTACAAATATATGAAGGGGAAAGAGAGATACAACGGTATAAATATAGACCCAAGTCCTATACACATGCGGTAGACAATGTACGCTCAACAAAAACATCATCACTCCGTCGTGATGCCGCAATCAAGTGGAGTACAAACAACCGACTATCTACCCCTCCCACGTCCCAAAATATATGACTCGAGTTTATACTAACTTTGTAAAAAGTTAGTACAAACGGAGGGAGTACATTACAACATGTAAGAGGCTGATGGGCCAGCATGCGGCCTGCCACACCGTGCCACCATCTAGGGCTAGACTGAGACGTGTGTTCCCGCTGTTTTTCCATCTTCAGGGTGGGGTTTCGCTGCTCGTGTCGCGGATTCGACGGTAGCGGAGCGATCACAACTGACTACGGCGGGTCGCGGGAACGGGCAATCTCCGCCGCCGCGCCTTCCACTGCTGGCCGCTCCCGCCGTGTGGGACACTCGGATGGCATCGCCGGTGCGGCGGATATGCAGTCGCTGGGCCAGAGATGACAGCTACGGTGGATGATAATGATACGAGGATGGCTACGGCAGAGGACAGTGGGATCATGATGGATATGGGGAGGTGGCCATGCCAGAAGTTCAAGTATGTGATGTCAATTTAAACTTGTGATGTCAAATACATGTGTATTTACAATTTTTCTACCATCTTCTGCATAATTTTTACTTGTAGTTAAGAGTTTCACCAAAATGTTGTGTGGTCAAGTGACCACACTGCTTGAACGTGGCTTCGCCATATGGGGCCTATGTTGATGACCGCTACAGGGGTTCGCCATCAAACGGTGGTGGCAGGGGATATGTTGGAGATCAGTGTGGCAGCACAACGAGACCGGCGGCCACAGTTACGTCGGACCACCCGGGAGCTTTGTCAGACCCCAGCAATACAAACCCTAGGGGGGTAGAGGGCACATCTTGGAGGGCTGGAGGGCGGCTGGTGCTACCGGCCAAAACCCCCTCGACACGCCCCACCGCCTCGTGTTGACCCGCCTCCCCTGTAGTTGATGTGATGACCTCGATGACGTAAGCGAGTCCTGTCACAGTGCCGACGATGATGGCAACATGGCCCCATATACCGGCACTACCTGCTACTTGTGAGTTGCGTAGGGATTTTTTCGAAAAGGAGAGGATGATGAATTACAGTAGATATAAGTATTTCCCTCAGTTATGAAACCAAGGTTATCAATCCAGTAGGAGAACCAAGCAACACTATGTAAACAACACCTGCACACAAACAACAAATACTTGCAACAAAACGCGTAGAGGGGTTGTCAATCCCTCAACGATTACGAGCAAGATTAAATTGTATAGGATTTGATAGATAGATCTGACAAAAATAATAAAATAAAAAATTTGCAGTAAGATATTTTTGGTTTTAATGTATGATAGAAAATAGACCCGGGGAGCATAGTTTTCACTAGAGATTTCTCTCCAGAAAATAGCATACGGTGGGTAAACAAATTACTGTTAGGCAATTGACAGAAAAGAAAATATTATGATGATATCCAAGGCAATGATCATATATATAGGCATCACCTCCGAGACAAGTAGACTGAAACGATTTTGCATCTCCTGCTATTAGTCCACACATCGATCGCTATCCAGTATGCATCTAGTGTATTTAGTTCATGAAAGAACGGAGTAGCGCCTTAAGTAAGATGCATGATGTAGACAAGATAAACTGACATATGAAATAAATCTCATCTTGTTACCCTTAATGGCAACGATACATGCATATTATGTCTCTTTCTATTACTCAGATTGAGCACCGCAAGATCGAACGCATCACAAAGCACCCCTTCCCATGGCAAGATAAATCAATCTAGTTGGTCAAACCAAACCAATAAATGGAGAAGAAATATGAGGCTATAATAATCATGCATAAAAGAGTTCAGAGAAAACCCAAATAATATTCATGGATAGATCTGATCATAAACTCACAATTCATCGGATCCCCACAAACACACTGCAAAAAGTCATTACATCAAATAGATCTCCAAGAACACCGAGGAGAACATTGTATTGAAGATCAATAAGAGAGAAGAAGTCATCTAGCTACTAACTATGGACCCGCAGGTCCGTGGTAAACTAGTCACACATCATCGGAGGGGCAGCAAGGATGATGAAGAACCCCTCCATGATCGTTTCCCCCTCCGACAGAGTGCGAAAAAGGCCTTTGGATGGGTTCTCATGGTTTTGGAACTTGCGGCGGCAGAAAAAGTATTTCATGGACTCCCTGGTAGGTTTCCTGATTTTAGAATATTTATAGAGGTGGAGTTAGGTCAAATGGAGGCTCATGGGCCCCACTACCCACCAGGGCGCGCTAGAGGCCCTTGGCGTGCCCTGGTGCCTAGTGGGCCACTCCTCCATCTTGTCGTGGTCTCTCGAAGCTTCCAGAGTCTCTTATCGCCAGAAAAAATGTCCAAAAACTTTTGTGGCATTTGGACTTCGTTTGGTACTGATATTCTACAAAGTCAAAAACAAGCAAAAAAAACAGCAACTGACACTGGGCAATAAGTTAGTAGGTTAGTCCCAAAAATGATATAAAGTTGCTTGTAGTTGTATATAAAACATCCAAGATTGATAATATAATAACATCGAACAATAAAAAATTATAGATACATTGAAGACGTATCAAGAATCCCCAAGCTTAATTCCCGCTCGTCCTCGAGTAGGTAAATGATGAAAACAGAATTTTTTATGTGGAATGCTACCTAACTTATTCATCATATATTCTTTTCTTTGTAGGATGGACATTTGGACTTGAATGATTCAAATCAATAGTCTATAATTTGACATGAAAACATCAATACTCAAGCATATCAACAAGCAACTATGTATTTCAAAATATATATCAACGTTAAAAGAAAGCTATCCCTAGCCCATTATGCTCAATCATTGATCCATTCATGAAACACACTCAAATATTAACTACATCAATTACACAAGCATGGCAATAGTGTTCCCTAGTTGGTGCTTTACATAAGAGAAGATGGAGGCTCAATAATTTTTTTGCATAAAAGTAAATAGATAGGCCCTTCACAGAGGGAAGCAGATATTTGTAGAGGTGTCAAAGCTCATAGCTTAAATTGAGAGATAAAATTATTTTGAGAGGCATGCTTTTCCTATCAAAAAAACGACCGAGAATTCCAAATATCTTCCATGCTAGACAAAGTATAGGCGGTTCCCAAACAAAAATTAAAAATTATTTTCTTTCCACCATTCTTTCACAATCCATGGCTAGTCGTATCCACACGTGCCTTCCATACCAACACTTTACAAGGAATTTATTATCATAGTATTTTATTTCATTTCGGGACTGGGCATCCCTATTAACTGCCACACTCTCGTGCAATGACAAGTGAATACACACTCATCGTGAGAATAAAATACCTCGCATGGAAAATATTGGCCACCCCAGCCACTTCATGAGTGGTATGGGCACACTAAATGGAAATTCATTTTGAAAATTAGAGTTGGCACATACAAATTTACTTTAGAACGACATGGAAATACCGCATATAGGTAGGTATGGTGGACTCATTTGGCACAACTTTGGGTTTAAGGAGTTGGATGCACAAGCAGAATTCTCGCTTATTACAAGTTAAGGCTAGCAAAGGGATTGAGAAGCAACCAACCAAAAAACAAAAACGGTCATAAATGCGCACTGAACATAATTAACATAGAATTATGCACAAGAAGTAGGATATAATTTCATTGCATAACTATTGAATTTACGGGCATGTATATGGAAACACTAACCTTAACATCAATATTCTTACTAAAGCATAATTTCTCACCAACATGACTCACATATCACTATCTCCATATCGCAAAATTATTGCAAGGAATAAAATTTATAATATCCAATGATCTTCATGAAAGTTTTTATTATACCCCCCTTGGATATCCATCACTTGGGACCAAATGCATATCTCGTGCAAATTGCCATTACTATTCTTAACTCTCAAAAGGATCTAAGTGAAGCACGAGAGCATAAATATTTCTTTAAACAATTCAACTCTCAAAATAATATAAGTGAAGCATGGGAGCATATTTCTTTAAAAAAATCAACTCTCAAAATAATATAAGTGAAGCAAGAGGGTTTATTTCTTTCGAATATAACCACCGCCGTGCTAAAAAAGATATAAGTGAAGTACTAGAGCAACTGCCTAGCTCAAAAGATTTAAGTGAAGCACATAGAGTATTCTAGCAAATCATGGTATGTGTGTGGCTCTCTCACACAAGTGTGTTCAAAAAGGATGATTGTGACAAACTAAATAGCAAACAAAGCAAAGACTCATATAATAGAAGACTCTCCAAGCAAAACTCATGATATGTGACGAATAGAAATATAGCTCCAGGTAAAATTGCCGAGGGTCGTTAGAAGAAAGAGGGGATGCCTTCCAGGGCATACCCAAGCTTAGTTGCTTGGGAGTCCTTGAATATTACCTTGGGGCGCCTCGGGCATTTCCCAGCTTAGGCTCTTGCCACTCCTTATTCCTTCATCCATCGTGATCTCACCCAAAACTTGAAAACTTCAATCACACAAAACTTAACAAAACCATTGTGAGATCCGGTAGTATAGTAAAGCAAACCACCACTTTAAGTACTGTTGCAAACTCATTCGTAATTTTTATTGCATTATACCTACTGTATTCTAGCTTTACCATGGCTTGTACCCCCGATACAATCCATAGATTCATCAAAATAAGCACACGATGCAGCGAAAATAGAATCTGTCAGAAACAGAATAGTAGTAATATGAACATTGACCATACTTCTGTAACTCCAAAAATTCTTAAAAAATTAGGAAAGCATGGGAAATTTTTATATCAATTTTTTGTAAAAAAATTAGAGCAAAAGCACGTTTATGTGAATTTACAAAATTTCATAACTTGGCACAAAAGTTTCTGTTTTTTAACATAATCAAATCAACTATCACCCAAACCATCCTAAAGGCTTTACTTGGCACAAACACTAATCAAAACATAAAAAGCACAATCATAATAGTAGCATAATTGTGTGAACATGAGAAAACTGAAAAATAATAACTTTTGGGTTGTCTCCCAACAAACTCTTTCTTTATAGCCATTAAGATAGGCTTGAGATTTCAATGATGCTCACATGGAAGATAAGAATTGAAGCATAAAGAGAGCATCGTAATACATGTGACAAACACATGTCAGTCTAATATACTTCCTATGCATAGGCATTTTATATGGAAACAAATTATCAAGACAAGAAATATCTAGCATATGCAAAGAAGAGGAATAAAACATTGACAATCTCAACATAACGAGAGGTAATTTAGTAACATGAAACTTTCTACAACCATATTTTCCTCACTCATAATAATTAGATGTATGATCATAATAAAATTCAACAATATAGCTATCATATAAATTTTTCTCTTCATGATCCACATGCATAAAAGTTTTATAATCTTCCAAGATAGTGGGATTAACATCAAATAAAGTCATGACATGTCCAAACCCACTTTTATCAAAACATTCTTAAGATTGAACACTTTCTAAATATGTGGAATTATTTTTAGCTAAAGTTGACACTCTTCCAAACCCACTTTCAATATTATCGCAAAAATATTCATCATGAGGTTTAAATAAATTTTCAAGATCATAAGAATCATTATCACCCCAATCATGATCATTGCAATAAGTAGTGAGCATAACAAAATCATCATCCCCTTGCTTGGGGTTTTGCATATCATTAACACAATTTGCATTAATAGAATTTATAATAATATCATTGCAATCATGCTTTTCATTCAATGAGCTATCGTGAATCACCTTATAAGTTTCTTCTTTTAACACTTCATCACAATTTTCAGATTCACGAGTTTCAAGCAAAACCTCATAAAGATAATCTAGTGCACTCAAATCACTAGCAATTGGTTCATCATAATTGGATCTTTAAAAAAGATTAGCAAGAGGATGAGGATCCATCTTAATTTTTCTTATTTATTTTTCTGTTTTGCAGTCATGGAGGCAAAAAGCAAAAAAATGAGCAAAAAATGCAAAAGCCAAATATTTTTGTGTTTTTGCATGATATTTTTTTAGAAGTGGGGGAGATGAAAACGAGAGGCAAATGGCAAATAGAGTAAATGCAAGGAGATGAAAGTTAATGTGTAGGTACAAGATAGATGTTGATGATGTCTCCCTTGCAACGGCGCCAGAAATTCTTCCTGCGACTTGTGAGCTGCGTTGGGATTTCCTTGAAGAGGAGAGGATGATGCAGTACAGTAGAGATAAGTATCTCCCTTAGTTATGAAACCAAGGTTATCAATCCAGTAGGAGAACCAAGCAACACTATGTAAACAACACCTGCACACAAACAACAAATACTTGCAACCCAACGCGTAGAGGGGTTGTCAATCCCTCAACGGTTATGATCAAGGTTAAATTGTATAGGATTTGATAGATAGATCTGACAAAAATAAATAAAAGAAAATTGCAGCAAGGTATTTTTGGTTTTAATATATGATAGAAAATAGACCCGGGGGCCATAGTTTTCACTAGAGGTTTCTCTCGAGAAAATATCATATGGTGGGTAAACAAATTACTGTTGGCCAATTGACAGAAAAGCAAATAACTATGATCATATATATAGGCATCACGTCTGAGACAAGTAGACCGAAATGATTCTGCATCTACTGCTATTACTCCACACATCGACCGCTATCCAGCATGCATCTAGTGTATTAAGTTCATGAAAGAATGGAGTAACGCCTTAAGCAAGATGACATGATGTAGACAAGATAAAATCATGTATGGAATAATTCCCATCTTGTTACCCTTCATAGCAACGATACATGTGTGTCATGTCTCTTTCTGTCACTGATATTGAGCACCGCAAGATTGAACCCATCACAAAGCACATCTTCTCATGGCAAGATAAATCAATCTAGTTGGCCAAACCAAACCAATAAATTGGAGAAGAAATACGAGGCTGTAATATTCATGCATAAAAGAGTTCAGAGAAAACCCAAAAAATATTCATGGATAGATCTGATCATAAACTCACAATTCATCGGATCCCAAAAACACACTGCAAAAAGTCATTACATCAAATAGATCTCCAAGAACACTGAGGGGAACATTGTATTGAAGATCAAAAAGAGAGAATAAGCCATCTAGCTACTAATTATGGAACCATTGGTCCGTGGTAATCTACTCACGCATCATCGGAGGGGCAGCAAGGATGATGAAGAACCCCTTCATGATTGTTTCTCCCTCTGGCAAAGTGTCAGAAAAGGCCTCTAGATGGGATCTCGTGGTTTTGGAACTTGCGGTGCGGGAAAAGTATTTCATGGACCCCTAGTAGGTTTCCTGATTTTAGAGTATTTATAGAAGGCGGAGTTAGGTCAAATGGAGGTTCGTGTGCCCCACTACCCACCAGGGCACGCCAGAGGTGTGACGCCCTCGATTCAATCGTACACTAATCATACACGCAAATGTGTACGATCAAGATCAAGGACTCACGGGAAGATATCACAACACAACTCTAGACACAAATTAAAATAATACAAGCTTTATATTACAAGCCAGGGGCCTCGAGGGCTCGAATACATAAGCTCGAAAACAAAAGAGTCAGTGGAAGCAACAATATCTGAGTACAGACATAAGTTAGACAAGTTTGCCTTAAAAAGGCTAGCACAAAAGCATCTACGATCGAAAAGGCAAGGCCTCCTGCCTGGGAGCCTCCTAACTACTCCTGGTCGTCGGCGTCCGTCACGTGGTAGTAGGCACCCTCGGGGTAGCAGCAGTCGTCAAAGGTGGCATCTGGCTCCTGGACTCCACCATCTGGTTGCAACAACCAGAAAAAGAAAGAAGGGGGAAAAGGGGAAGCAAAGCAACCGTGAGTACTCATCCAAAGTACTCGCAAGCAAGGATCTACACTACATATGCAACATTATCAAAGGAAGGCTGTATATGTGGACTGGGCTGCAGAAATGCCAGAATAGGGAGAAGGCCTAGTCCTATCGAAGACTAGCATCTTCTGGAAACCACCATCTTGCAGCAACAGGAGGGAGTAGAGTAGCATAAAGTAAAGTAGTAGTAAAGTTATCAACCTCGGCCAGAGATCCTTTCTCGACTCCCTGCGAGAAAGTAATCCCAGAGCCATACTATCCAGTTATCATCACAATCAAATCCTCATCTCCATCCAGTTCTCATCACAAGTATCCAGTTCTAGTTGTATCGATCGGGATACAACTCCAAGTGTCCGTTACCGTAGGACAGGCTATGCATAGATTAGTTCTTCCCTGCAGGGGTGCACCAACTTACCCACCACGCTCGATTGACTCCGGCCGGACACACTTTCCAGGGTCATGCCCGGCCTCGGCCAAACAATACGCCGCAACCCG
Organism: Triticum dicoccoides; assembly: GCF_002162155.2. Taxonomy (NCBI): domain Eukaryota; kingdom Viridiplantae; phylum Streptophyta; class Magnoliopsida; order Poales; family Poaceae; genus Triticum; species Triticum dicoccoides. The sequence continues at coordinate 267,706,657 of NC_041388.1, forward strand.
ACCTAGGCTTAATAGAGAGGCCAGCACGCCGGACTAAACCTATGCCCCCAGGGGTCATGGGCCATCTCCCCGGGAACTCTTGCACATTGTGTGGGCGGCCGGTGAGCAGACCTAGCTACCTCCCTAAAAAGGCAGGAGCTTACCAGTCCAACCCGGCGCGCGCCGCTCTGTCGCTGACGTCTATTAAGCTTCGGCTGATGTACACGACGCAGAACGCCCATACTATGCCCACGTGATGGTTAGTGCTATCAGGCCAGAGGCCCCTCGGATCAAATATCCAAATCGTAGTGGATTAGGAACGCGCGGTAACAAGCAGAGACTCACGAAAGATGTGACCCCGTTGCCCCGTCTCGAGGACTTGTGGCAAGGGCTAAGAATGCCCGGCCACGCCTCGTAATTATCTCACGGGCACCTTCCAGGTCAACCCGTCTCCACATCACTTTCCAAGTAACAGTTGTAAAGTCCAAGTATCCGTGTGTCCAAACATCAAGAGGAAAACCCAAGGAATCACCCTCGGTGGGTTCCACTCAATGTAATCATCAAGGTGAACGTAGAGGAATCACCCTCGAGGTTCACACTTGAGGGGTTGCACGACAGAGCCGTATCGGAAGTGGTTAAGGAGGAAATCACCCTCGATGACCACGACCGAATAGCTACACTACAGGTTAACATCAGAAGTGCTGTAGAGGTCTCACCCTCGGCACTTGATAGTAACCCAGCAGTGTCGAGCAACTAAGGGGAAAGTGATGTGCGGTGCCGGGGCCTGGTCTTCAATCCCGTTGATCGGGTCTTCAATGATGAAGCAGGGGCAACAAGGACAAGGTGGGGGTCACTGATGGATCACTAACCAGCCTATACTAAGCAGTTTAGGATAAGCAGGTAAGGTGCAATAACAGGTACAAAAGCAGGCTATGCATCAGAATAGGAGCATACAATAACAGTAGCAAAATCTAATGCAAGCATGAGAGAAAGGAATGGGCGATATCGGGATGATCAAAGGGGGGGCTTGCCTGGTTGCTCTGGCAAGGAGGGGTCGTTGTCGACGACGTAGTCGATCACCGGGGCATCAGCGGCCTCGGGGTCTACCGGAGAGAAGAGGGGGAAGAAACAGTAAATACATAGCAAACAGAGGTAACACTAAGCATGACATGACGATACGTAGCGCTAAGCGTGCTCTAACGCGGTCCTAGACGTTATAGGTGAAGGGGGAAATCAACCGGGAAGGTGTTCCCGGTTCCGGACCTATGTCAGACAGATGACCGGAGGGGGAAAGTTCCATGTTCAGCATGCTAGGGGCATGTGACAGATGAACGGACCGCGTATTTAGATTCGTCTCGTCGTTCTGAGCAACTTTCATGTACAAAGTATTTTCATCCGAGCTACGGATTATTTGATATTAATTTTCAAAGATTTAAACAATTCCTGAAATTACTTTTAATTCAAAAAAAAAAACAGGTTATAAGCTAGGTGCACCCAGATCTGTGCACACAAAAGTGTACCAAAGGGATGACTTGTGGGTCCAGGGGGTCCCAGTTGACTAGTCAATGCTTGACTAGTCAACAGGGGGTGGGGCCCCCTGTCGTTGTCTGCCTATTTGACTAACAGGATTAGTTTAAACTAATTAAGTAGTTAACAGGTTAATTAACATGATTAATTAGGTTAATCAATTAATTAATTTAATTACTATTATTTATTTATTTTTACAAATACATTTTTCGTTTCGTTTAACTTTCTCAAAGTTTTGGGGGCAGGCCCCAGGGGGCGCGGGCGCGGGCACCGGGCGTCGGACGCCGGAGTGCATGGCGCGGCGGAGTGGCGCTGGGTACGGACGAGGGCGGTTGGCCGGATAGGGGCTGCGGGGCGCGGGCGGACGGCGAGCAACGGCGCGGTCAGCGCATGCGGTGAGCACGGCCACCGGGCACGTGCGGGACGGTGACCACAGGTAGGACGACGCCTGGGCGCGACGAGCGCGATAGGGGGCGCGTGCGGGGACGGTACAGTGCGCGGCGACGGGAGGAAAAGGGGAGGCGGAGGCCGTGGGCCTCACCAGCGATGGAGAGAAGCGGGGGCGGCGAGGCTTGGGGTCGGCCGGCGATGGAGAGGCGGGGACGGGGCAGTCCGGCGCGAGGGTGAGCAGGCGACGGCGAACGGCGTCGAGCGACGGGGGCACCGGCTGCCGTCGGGGCAGACGCGAGGGTCGTCGTGGCGGTGGTCGGGGAGGCATGGTCAGGGGCGACGTGGGTCGCCCGGATCCAGCAGAGAGAGGGGGGAGGAGTGGAGGAAGGAAAGGCATCCGGCG